>NC_060123.1:92601014-92906996 GCF_021461395.2 Schistocerca americana | reverse complement strand
AATGCTCCGCGAACTCTCCACCCAACCACCGTCAACAGACCGACAAATGGAAAGCCGCCGAATTAAAGGTAAAATATTGTCTCTTCCGAGGCTACGTTTGGAGGGGATCGTCGTGCGGTCGCTACGTCAAGACCGAGCGGTAGGAGAAAACCTGTCTATGCATCACATCGTGCTCGACAGACGCCGACGCCGACAGCAGTTGATCACCGACCTCATTTTGCTAGATGGTAGGGTGGTAATGACTCAGGCGGCTTTTGCAGAAGCCTTTGCAGATCACTATCGCCGGTTTTACGACGAGGTGAATACAGAGGAAGCGGACGATCAGGACATACTGCAGCACGTGTCACACATGCTTGACAATGCAGCAGCGGCGTCGCTTTTAGCTGGACTTACATGGGACGACATTGAAGACGCACTTAACAAGGGATCACTCAACAAGTCGCCCGGGACAGACGGACTGCCGCTCGAGTTTTATCGGACTTTCCGCGATCTAATGATGCCCTGGTGAATCATCATGTACCAAGAACTGATGACCCCCGTTTCCCATGTACCACCTGGATTCGTGGAAGGTCCTCTAATACCTTCCAGAGGTCAGACGGTCGAGAACTACAGGCCAATAACAATGCTCAACTCGGACTATAGAATCCTCGCCCGACTACTCGCCAGCCGCCTAAAGAAGGTTCTGTCCCTACTCCTCTCCATGGAGCAAACGACACAGGGCAGAGTGACCAACATGCAAACGGCAACCAGCGAATGCAGGGATTTAATAGCCATCGCCACATCCTGTCGCCTTCGAGCTGCTCTGATCTCCATTGATTTCTACCACGCCTTCGACAGGGTTCACCACAAGTTCCTTCTGTCAGTTATGGCCCGCATGGGCTTCCCGCCTGACTTTCTCGACATCTTCCAGCGCCTTTTCCGCGGAACTGAATCCCGTCTACTGGTGAATGGACGGATTGCGGGTCCCTTGCCGATCCGACGGTCAGTTCGCCAAGGACACCCACTCTCCATGATACTTTACGCGATCTCACTCGAACCACTTGTCGGGCATGTCATTGAGTGATCACACCTTTTACTGCAAGATATATGCTGATGACCTTCTATTACGTGTCCAATCTGATGACGAGGTACGCTGGGTGATAAAACGGATCAATCGATATGGATTGGCAGTGGGCAGCCTCATGAATGTGACCAAGTCGGCAGCGATATCTATTGGGAGAGGTTAACAGGAGGGCACTTTAGCCCCACTCCCACTAGTCAACAAGATCCGGTTCTTGGGCATAACATTTACACAGTGTGTGCGCCGCGCGGCTGCCATGAACTATAAACGATTACTACAGGCGATATGCACGGAAGTTAGCCGAAACCTACTTTGACGGATGGACCTCCTACAGCGTGTGGAATACCTCAACCTTCACGTGGTGACTAAGATGATCCACATGGCTCAGGTCCTACCAATATCGACAGCGATGGCACACAGACTGCAAGCAGCGTTTGGATATTACCTTACCTCCGGACTCCTATTTAAAGTCCCCTACGAAACACCCACCCTCCCTCCGCGTGAAGGCGGACTGGGACTTATAAATGTACGACCGAGAGCTACAGCGTTATACTTGTGCACAATCATGAAATTGTGGACCCACCAAGATGCTTTCCTTATGGGACGTCTGTTAGAGGAATTGATGCTGGCGTCTCTTCTGCCACCTGTCACGATTGTGCACATTACTCCCTCACTCTCGCACCTCTCGGCATTTATTCTTGAGTATAGTTACGTGCACCCAGACCTTCCCAACACTCGCACTCCCAAGGCGAGAGACATTTACAGGTTGCTGCTAAGGTCCATCCCTCGCAATGTGATTGAGAGGAAAAGCCCGACGACCCTATGGCCTGCAGTGTGGAGAGCGGTCCAGAAGCTGTTCCTCCCCACGCGGGTACGAGCCGCGTGGTACCAGGTGGTAGACGGGAAAGTTGTAACACGACAAAGGCTGCATGCTATTGGGATGACGGATTCCCCCTCTGCCCACGTTGTCACCTCGTGGATACTGACGAACACCGTTTAACATGTGGATCGGGGTTAGAGGTATGGCTGCTAGTGCAGAAGATCCTCGCCTGCTACCTACATATCGCGCCTCGCACAATTGAGCCACGGCTCCCCCTTTGTCCAGTGGATACTTATTTCCCGCCTGCGAAGACTCACGCTCTCACATGGTTTAAAGGCATGTCCGTATATTACCTCTTTCGAGACGATCAGAAGATGGTACTTGATTACTGGCAGTTTCTCCAGGACAGTCATAGCACACTCGAGCGCACACCCAGATACCGAAAGCTATTTGCAAACTATTTGCGCAGTGTCTTCGATAACCGCCGTCACAGTTGGGGAGTACCGGGCCAGAGGATGATCGCCGTCAGGGAGCTCCACACGCTGCGAAATGTTTCATCACTTGGAACATGGAATCTGTACGCAGATGGGCCATGCACATGAAATGGCGTGAAGGTTTTGCTTACGTTATTGTTTCTTTATTATCTATCATCATACAATTAGTTTCAAATCCTATTTCATAGTTTCGAAGGTACTCTTGTTCTGTTGTTGTTACGGTTGTACAGTCTAATTTTGTTTGTCATAACTGAAAGACGCCTTTTTCCTTATAAATAAAAGTTGGTAGAGAAAACAAAAAACAAAACAAAAATGGCAAGCGAGCGGGACTCCCGTCCAGGCGACCCGCCGGCCGGTGTGGCCGAGCGGTTCTAGGCGCTTCAGTCTGGAGCCGCGCGACCGCTACGGACGCAGGTTCGAATCCTGCCTCGGGCATGGATGTGTGTGATGTTCTTAGGCTAGTTAGGTTTAAGTAGTTCTAAGTTCTGGGGGACTGATGACCTCAGATGTTAAGTCCCATAGCGCTCAGAGCCATTTGAACCATTTTGAGCCAGGCGACCCTGGTTCGAGGCCCGTCTATGCTACTTTTGTTTCCTTTTTTCCAAATGCCTGTTTCAATTTATGATTAATCATGAAAATTCCGCAGGGAATTGACTAAAAGAAGTTGCAAGTCACGATAAATCACAGTTGCACATTGGGTGTCAAATTTTGTTTCAATCTTTTGCGTTTTTTTTTTATTTTAACAGGGAATTAACCGTAATGTAATTTAGTGAAATATTTTATTATTCTTCAATTTTCGCGTTGTATTTTTAATTTTGTTTCGTTGAGGTAGTGAATATTTAAAAAAATATCAACGAATGAGTGATAAAAAAAAAGTTGGTAGAGCAGTTGCCTGCGAAAGGCCAAGGTCCCGAGAAATTAAAAAAAAAAGAAAGTCAGCGTGACGGACTGCCGTCCTAAGGGGTCCGGGTTCGATCCCCGGCTGTGTCGGGGATTTTCTCCGCCCAGAGCCTGGGTGTTGTGTTGTATTCATCGGCATTTCATCCCCATCCGGCGCGCGGGTCGCCCAATGTGGCGTCGAATGTAATAAAACCTGCACCAAGGACCAAGCCGGCCGGACCTGCTCCGTAAGAGGCCTCCCGGTCAATGACGCCAAACGCTCATTTCCACAACATAGTCCTCAAAATAGAAACATCAGGTAGGATATCATGATCCTCGTTTACTGATGTTAATAAACATTATTTTTTATAATTTATTCCCGATGACCAGCATCCATCGGTGACCCTATGATTTAGCGCGTACACTCGTCAAGTGTTGGTTGCGAGTTGCAGTTACTCTCTTCCTCGATGTGTTCTCTCGATGCAGAGGCTAGTGAAATACACAGATGCTTTGGTACAGTCACATGCCTATGGAAGCCGAGCCATGAATTGTAACCGACTGCTTTGCATCTTCTACTTACAATCTGTAAAAAACCTGGACATAAGACTTCACATCCACCTAGAATGCTCAAAAATGCATTTTTCCTAAAAAATCTTACACTTCCCAATTGTGTCACTCAGAACTGCTTTTCCGAGGTGAAGATTATCGTACTACGTACAAAGAGCGATACCCCACTATCACGCGCTTACAATCTTCCGTGCTTTTATTCTGGTTAAGCTGGTTTCCACAATTAACACACCGTTTTCCTCACCGCAGGCTCTGTACTGAACGTGTGACTTTACCAGCAGATATAAAGTTTTCTGCTAGTCCCAGTGTCTCAGAATTGAGAACAGCTGTTGTTTTTCTCAAGAAAAATAGTCTCTTCAGTAAGAATAGCAAACGCAGAGACCTGAGGCAAAAAATACAACACACAGCAGCGGGAAATTGACCAAAGAGCTTAAGCGAGTTTAACAGAAGAGAACGGAAAGACGTGGAGTCAAAGGTTCAAAGAACGTTTGTCGAAGTTTCGCTAACAGAAGCGCTGTGAATTACTTTGTTGCTCCCGGGACGTTAAATAGCGTGTCAGCTCTTCCTCGCAGAGGAGAGCCTAACTGCTAATTGCGTGTGTCTGGCGTGAGGGGAGGGGGCAGCATGGTTGAGAGGAAGCTTTCAAGGGGACAGATGCGTTAGAAACCCAACTGGTCGGTTATCCATCGCGGTTTGCTTCTGAGCGGCATCCAGAAAACATTTTTAAAAAGAACTGGTACAAAATACTTTAATGTGTCTGTGAGAATTTTTCTTTGCAATGAGATATCACTTTCCACAGATAAATAAGCATTACTTAAAGAGTAGCAAGCATCAGCAAATCCGAATTTTATGCAATTTTCTACGCTCAGATAGTGAATACATAGCCTATGGCGTAAGGGAGGGGTAACAGGTCTTGGGTATTTTGATTTTCACATGTTGTCAGACGCTTTGAGAGTATGTTTATCAGTGCAGAATGATTTTCACAGTTCAGTTCTTATTCAGAACTGAATTACATTCTGCTCTTTTTTCTTCACGTTCCATTTTAAATTATTGCATGTTATGCAATCCATATTTCCAGCGGTCTCCTAGGACCTCGATTTCTTTTACATTTTTATTTCTTCAGTATTGTTGCTAATATGCCATGATCTGTTCTTTGCAAATGTACATCTTACCTACTGTTGATCCCTTCCAATTTTTTTTTTTTTTTTTTTTTTTTTTTTGTAGTGCACATCTTTGGTTCGTTTCTTATATCTTTCTTCAGCACTTGACACTTCTTAGAAACGTCGCTTTCTTTCAATGCACGCTTTCTGAACCGGTATTAGCGCCGACGAAGATTTCTGTTTATGGGTATTAGTCCGCGGTCCAAGGTTGGTTGGTTGGTTGGTTTGGGGAAGGAGACCAGACAGCGTGGTCATCGGTCTCATCGGATTAGGGAAGGATGGGGAAGGAATTCGGCCGTGCCCTTTCAGAGGAACCATCCCGGCATTTGCCTGGACTGTTTTAGGGAAATCACGGAAAACCTAAATCAGGATGGCGGTCCAAGGCATACACTGATTAACCATAACATTATGACCACCAAGCTACTATCGGTATAAATACGTCCAGGTGATAGCAACGTTAGGATTGACTTCTAGTCAGACACACGCACGTTGCATGTGGTATCAGTGAGTGTGCTGTCTGTGTGGGAGATGGGAAAGGCTTGCAGTCTGCCTCAGATTGACCGAAGGCAGATTGTAGTGGCCCGGAGGCTCGGCACGAGCATTTCGGTAACTGCACTACCTGTCGGTTGTTGGAGGAGTACTGTGGTGACTGTTTTCAACACGTGGCGAAACTAAGGTGAAACCACGTGCAGACGTCGTGGTGCTGGGCAGCAAAGCCTCTTTCAGATGTCGGACTTTGTAGGCCGGGCAGACTGATAAAACGGGACATTCGGCGACTGACAGATGTAGCATCAGCGTTTAATGCTGTGCAGAGTAGTGTTGTCAGAACACGCAGTGCACGGAACACCAGTAACGATTGACCTCCACAGCCGACGACCCGTTCATGTGACAATGTTGGGCACATGACCACTATCACTGGGCGTTGGTGCAGTGGCCGAGCGTCGCATGGTCTGATGAATCCTGATACCTTCTTGATTATGCCGATGGGAACAGCTCCTTGACACCTGTACTCCGGGACGGATCCAAGCTGGTGGAGGTTTCATTATGCTCTGCGGAACATTCACGTGGGTATCCATGCACTATGACGGCCAAGGATTATCATACACTGGTTGCAGACCACGTAGATCCTTTCATGACGATCATATTTCCCGACGGCAATGATATTTTTCAACCAGATAATGCACCACGTCACAAGTGGTGAGTTCCAATTGACGTGCTCGCCGCCCCCCCCCCCCCCCACCCCTCAACGCGGCATCTCCGAACCCTATCTAACACCTCGGGGAGACGACTGAACGTGGTGTCAGAGCTTATCGCCCTCCTACCCAGGATTTACGGGAAGTAGGTGACCTGTGTGGCAGTGTGGTGCCAATTCTCTCCAGCGACTTGCCAAGGTCTGACTGCTTCCACGCCACGACGCGTCACCGTTGTTATTCCTGCCAAAGGTGGACTTACCAGCTATTAGGATGGTCTTCATAATGCTCTTGCTGATCAGTGAGTTACATTTGCACCCTCGCTACCACAGACCTTACAAAATTGAAATGATTTTCCTTGCAGCGCTTGATTATAGATAAAAGGTAGTTAACATATAGATAACGCTTCGTATGAAACCTGACCAATGTTCTTAAAAGAAAAACTGCCTCATTTACTTATGAATATTTCAATCCATTGAGTATACATCCCGAGTGAAGCGATAATGAAAATTTGGACAACGACTGGGATTTGAACCCGGGTCTCCTGTTCACCAGGCATATGCGCTGACAACTACACCACCTTGGCACAGTTGGTTTGCACAACTCCACGGACTACCATGCATCGCCCCCTTCCTCTATCAACTTGCCACTCACGGCTTGGCACACTTGATATTTCCTCTAAACTTGAACAGAATTCCAGACGTTTTCTAAGTACGTACTCTGGAATAGCACCTCATCATCCAACGAAACAGGAAATCTTGCCTGAAATCTAGGTACAGGTACTTAATCTAATGAAACTAACTGGTTCCAGAGACATTTTGAAGTCTCAAACATCTATAAATCTGTATGCAAACTGAAGCGACGATGAAAATTTGTACCAAGGCCAGGATTGGAAAAAGCGTCGCCTGCTCACTAGGCAATGTTGTTTGAGTTTAGGAAGACTACCAAGTGGGTTTAGTTGTGAATGGGAATCTGGACAGTTTATGAAGGTGCACAACAGTAGCCTGCAGAGCTGCGCAAAGACGCTGAGCCATGGTAGCGTAGTGGTTACAGCCGTTAGCGCATTTGCCTTGTGAGTAGGAGACCTGCGTTCGAATCCCAGCCGTAGAAGAAATTTTAATTCCTCACTTAATCCTCATAGATAGTTGAGTGTTGGAAAGGTCTCTGGAACCATATATGTAGTTTCATTTCATTACGTTCACCAATTTTGTGTGAAAAAATTGTCCTTCGGAAGGACAATAGTTCATACCATTTATTCCTTTATTGAGTTCATAAGTATCACACTTTCTAACAATGGGTAGACTACCGTGGCCAAATTGCTTGTGTCGAAAATCGGGACACAACTAGCAGGGCTACAATGGAAGCGCCCCCAGGTATTTTAGTTTTTAATATTAATATATTTTGTTAACCTGTTTATAGCATATTTACTGTCAGTAAAAATGGTGAAAATAAATTTACTTTAATTTATTTCTCCAATATCTGTTTAGTTAAGGTTGCTTAATGTAGACAATAAAAACAATTTTGTTATTACTTTTCAAAATGTTAGAGCGTGGGATTTAAATATTACTGAGCGTTGTAGATGGGGTCGGTAGTCAGTTGAGAAGAGATATTTTTCTCTGCTTCCGGACTTCATGAACATATCTTTCTTCTTTTAGATGTCATGGTAAAATTCTACATCGTTGATTCTGTAATTGTACAGGTTCTATTGGATTGCTTAAAGTGAATCCTCGTCATTCTGTTCCTTTCCTCAGTCCACTGGATATCCATGAACGAAAATATTCTTTCTACACAGGCATTATGGGCTGGCATTACAAATACCCTGCAATTATTACCATCTCACTACACTGCTGAAGACGGGCACCGCGTTTTAAAAAACACACCGACTTATCACGACAATGCAACTGTGCTTCGTTTCCATCATTCCACCTGAAAAGTTTCTTCAGGCGTACTTGTCAATATCCCAACTTGATCAAAGGAAATGAAGGCATCGATTTAAATTTTTTCCCTTTCAAATAAGAAGCTATCTCTTCGACACTCTCCCATTTTGAATAACATCCAATCAAACGCAGACGGTAATGATGTATATGAGGTGCTTCACTTGCTCAGATGTTTTATACAAGTGTCATAAAACTGCCAAATTTTTCTTTAAAATCCTTTTCTGTTGAATGTGCTAACTCCGCTCTTTTAACCCTTTCATCCCTATTGTAGCCAAATGACAACTCTGGCAACTCTGCCTTTTTGTCGGCCGCTCTTGGAAGCTTCAACATCAAATCTTTTTCCTGTAGTTGCCTTATTGCTACACATACGTATTTGGACAAATCAGCAACAGATACCAGCAGGATGTACACCAAAGAGCCTTGAGAGAAATCTTTTGCATGAACTGCCACCTTGACGTTTTGATTGGCTGTTGTGTCCCATCTGTTGTATTTTTGTACTGCTCTCGCCACAAATATTTATAAAGAAAGGTATACATAACATTGATAAACTACACTGTATCACTTCCTATGAAGTATTAATACTGTTGTAGTAATTTATACTCAGAACATTTAAAGAAATGTGACTTGGCGCTTGGCAACAAGAGGAATTCATGTGCTACATTGACATAACCTCAGACACTACTTCCTGTTTTACTGTTTTCTGAGAATGGTGTTTCCTCAGAAAACTCGCACTGATGAGGAAATATTAATGCTCCTGCAGATTCCGGATAACGATATTTTAGAGTCCAGTTTTTCATCTGATAAAGAAAACAACGAGTTTGACGTTATTCAACAAGACACCGACAGCGTCTTGAAATGTCCATAAAATAATCATGTAATCATATTGAAACACACATCCAAGGAGAGTATCATATTATTGGATACAAGGGCATCTCTAAATCACATGGGACAAACATACAAAATAATGGTGTTCAGCGCTCCACCAATAAAGCAAGTATTATAAATATTAAGTATGAAGAATTTTTACGTATTGTTAGCTCAAAAACGCACAGAACTAATTGTTTATACAGTCATTATACTACAGAAAGCAACTCAATCTTCAAACAAGGAGAAGAAAAACTGCAGATGGAACAACGGTGATTTCATTTCACCAGAAACAACGTGGGAAGGTACGTAACGTATCTCCACCATCATTCGATGGAAACCTGAATCCAATAAAATATTCTTAGATGTTCACTGATAATTAGCTATTATGAATCCATTGTCGTTGAAACAAATCATTAAGCACACATCAAAGATGAAATTGTCAATGATGTCTATTCTAATGAAATAAAACAATACATTGGTATTTTACTTATTATGCGTGGAGTTTCAGTGCCACAGTATAAAGCGTACTGGTCACAACTGTAGTTTCCCTTCAGCTGCATAAGTTATGAGCAGGAACAGACTTGAAATGCTAAGGAAATATTTACATGTAAACAATAATAACAACAAGAAACCTTAAGCTGATCCCGAGCATGACAAGTTATTCAAAATGAGGCCCTCGATAGATTCTTTGCGGAACCAAATGTTGCAACTCTTTTCAGAAGAGAAACGAAGTATATATGAACAGATGATCCCTTTCATGGGCAGAAGATTTTTATTCCTTATCTCAAGAACGAGGAACATTGCATCGTAATTCGAAGTAACAAGCTGTATATAGCCTTGCGCTCCCTATATTTTCCCCGTACTTCCTAGAAAATTTCAAGGAGAGTATTCCAGTCTACATCGTCTACGTCTACAAATTCTGTAAACATAAGTTTGTCTTTTCTGAACCTATCGTCTATGTCGGAGGATCAGTAGAGCCTGATGTGTTCCTGCCTTTCTGCGGAATGCCAACTGATCTTCCACCAGTTTTTCCACTTTTCTATAAGAATTCGTCCTAGTATTTTGCAATCATTACTTACTAAACTGATAGTTCGTTATTATCACACTTGTAAGCTCCTACTGGAGTTATTACATTGTTATTGTAGTCTGGGGGTATTTCGCCTTGCACACCAGATGGAAGAGTTTTGTCGTGGCTGGCTCTCCCTAGGCTGTCAGTAGTTCTGACGGAATGTTGTCTATTCCCGTGGCGTTGTTTCGACTCAGGTCTTTCAGTGCTCCGTCAAATTCTCCTCGCAGTATCGTGTCACCCATCTCATCTTTATCTACATTCTCTTCCATATCTACAATATTCCCTTCAAGTTCATCTCCCTTGTATAGTCTTTCTGTATACTCCTCCCACCTTTCAGCTTTCCCTTCTTCGCTTACGACTGGTTTTCCATCTGAGGTCTTGACATTGATGCATGTGCTTCTTGTTTCCCGAAACAACTTCCTGTTCAGGAAATAGGTTTGTCTGGCCTCTCAACAAATATCCCTTAGTTGTGATTGCACCTGCGGTACGGCTATCTGTATCGCTGAGGCACGCAAGCTACCCTACCAACGGCAAACTCCATGCTCATGGACGGTGGTTCCTATGTGTAACAAGCAAAAAAAATTGCCCTATGTTTTTACATATCAAGTAATACATGAAGCTTTCCACTATTTATTTTGACAGCGTGTTTATGTCATGTTCTGTATGATAAATTTTGAGATGGTCACATCATCCGTATAAAGGTACACTGAGGCTTCAAAATTAATGGGATAGCGATATGCACGTATTCAGGTGTCGGTAGCATTGTGTATACGAGGGAAAAGAGTGCAGTGCGTTGTCGGAGCTTTCATTTGTACTCAGGTGAGCCATGTGAAAAGTTTTTCGGCGTGATCGTGAGCGCGACGGGAATTAACAGACTTTGAACGCGGAATGGTAGTTAGAGCTTGGCGCTTGGGACATTCCATTTCGAAAATTGTTAGAGAATTCAATATTCCTAGATTGGCAATGTCAAGAGTGAGTCGAGAACACCCAGTTTCAGGCATTACCTCTCACCATGGAAAACGCGGTGGCCGACAGGCTTTACTTAACAACGGAGAGCAGTGGCGTTGTGAGTATTGTCGGTGTTAACAGACAAGCAACGCTACGTGAAATAACCATAGAATGTTGAGCCAAATATCATCCGAATCTGCGGAAAAAAATTAATATTTTAACATCTGTAAAACTCTAATTCCTCTCTTTCCAAACCCCACCCTATGGGGAGAGAGGGATGGTTTTCGTTTTAGCGAATCAAAACTTGCGAAGTAAAGAAGTACTTTTTATTTATCCGTAACCATATTCGACGCAAAAATGAGAACATGGATTTTCTTGAATTACAGCGCCAACTACTAAGAATCAGAATAAATGATTAAGACAAAATGTAAATAGTTTTTTATGTAGAATCTGCTTCTGCAATAAAAAATGGGGGTTCCCATTTGAAATTTTAAAGTTGCCTTCCGCCCCACCCCCAGGGGACTGGGGTGGCGGGCTAATGTTAGCATCAGCAGATGTCCCCCTCGAAAATATTCAACTTTGGATTCTACACATTTTTTTTTGTGTGAAGCTTATTTTTCGAGTTATTCCGATTTGTCAACTTAAAATTTACACCCTGTATACTGTGATTGCTGTGGGACTATGTACGTTAGAGAAATAAGCTTAAACGTATTAATTCATCGAGCATAATCTTTAAAAACTTACAGACTGTCATAAAATATATTTAAAAACTGTATTTCTGGTCATCTGAGAGTCCCGAACAATTTTTCAGGACACCATATCTTATGATGGAAAAGCGGGACAGTCCTGATTTTCGGGACGTATGGCCAGCCTAGGCTCGACCAAACTACGCTGATGCCGGCAGTCAAATTTAGTTTCACTGTCGCACTGAAGTCTTCCATTGCAGTACTGCGTTTAAGAATGAAAGTGTCACACTGTAGCATATCACAGCATCCTTAATAATTGTTCAAATAACAATGTAGGCCGCCAACGGATGCCACTGGCTATGAACTACAGTATTTATTCATCCAGTGGCTGCATACTTGATTAAGCGCAACCTCCGCAAGTACACCGATTAATCAATGACCGTTGTTCTATCATTTGACGAAAAACTTTCAGACTCAAATTTTATCAACGTCTGCAAACTGTTGAGATAATTGTGGAGCGACTCGACTCCATACGATAGTTCCATGCGAGGCGTGGACGACGACTAGATTTCTCTAACGATTCGTCTCCTATTGCTGCAGATATCATCAGAAATATATCCTACACCACGACGTATTGCCCATGAACTAAAACTGACTAAGAAACTCGTTTTCGTACTCAAGATCTTCTTTTCATTCTTTTTTCGCTTACACATAAAAATCTTCGCAGAGCATCAATTTAATAGAAGCTTAACTCCTACTCTGATGCAACCTAAAACGTTTGAATAGGTGGTGCTTATGTTTCTGCTCTTGTGTATGCAATTGTTACCTTGTAGATATCGAAGTGCATACAGTAGCTTGTTGTCAACTGTATCAACGCCACTGAAGTTGGGTTCCACACTTACATACCAGATTGGTTGACAGACAGTTTGTATGAAGCTCACTGGTGATATTATATGGATGTTAGCCAGGTTTCAAGGCGCTGCCTGACGTTTAGTCTTGCGATGTTGGGGACATCATCACAGGCTGCAACAGCTCAGTAAGTACTTACGATGTGAAACTAGCTCCGAAAGCGAAACTGTTTATAAGTATACAGTTACTGATCAGTTCATAACAACATCTTCAGACCGCAGCCTAAGGTGGCTGATTCGCGTTGACGTATGGAGATTTATTTACTACTTAGGCTCACAGTTTCAATCCTTCTTCTCTGTTAAAGTTTTTTGTGTGTTTTGAATTTCTATGATCTCTCTGTAGATCATAGCACAGTAATGATCTAATCTTGACATGATGATTTCCAGAGAAATGAATTTGGGGGCTCCCTGGTCCCAGTGAATGTTCTAATACTGCCAACTTATTCGTGTTGCCCAGGCGATCATAATTAGCAATTATTGCTCTTGTGTTCCTTAAGGCGGGTGTTCCTGCTTCCATTTTTATAATTCCCATGTACACCTGACGGCATGTGAAAGGTACTTTACACACACCTGCTGTGGCAAGTGGATCCACGATCGCACGGAGTCAGCGCTACCCCCAGAGCTCATGCGTCAAACGCGTCGCGACCTGGCCTTTGTGCACTGTAAGCTAACGGAGCTGCACAGTAAACCTGCTATCGTTATTTGAAACAGCACAACAGTGAAAAAAAGAATAATGAAAATGGCATTACCGAACACGAACTTCTTTGCTGCAAATTTGTCTCGTCCAGAAAGTCTGTCTGTCGTACGACTTAGAGTGCATTTCGAAAGCAACTTTTTTAATTGTAATTTTTATTATGCAAAAAGGTAAAAATTAAGTATTCCATTCCACAAATTTGAGTAGGTTACATCGCATGAAGACTCTGTATTGTCAGATTAACCATTTTCTTCGAGCAGCTTGAAAAGCAAAATGTGAAATAACGATATTTTTATAAAGCCACTAAACGAAAGATGATATGTTGGAATTTGTCACCGGTGTATCATTCACATATGGGCAGCGTAGAATACTGTCTGTGGCTTCTTACTATCATTTAAAGGGATTGAAACAGAGCTGCTTCACATGCACAGGTTTTTCGCACGGCACGTATTACATTACAAGTAACACCACAGGTATGTTCTGAAGAGACCTCCACAGTGTGCTACTTGTTATGTAACGCCCACGTGTGGCGTTAAAGTCTATTAATCCTCAACATCTTTCCCAACCTATTCTACCTCAAGGCGTATGACAGACCTTCGCTCCACCCGGCTGCCAGAAAAACATGCACCTTATTCTGCTCTTTCTGCCAAGGCGCATCCCCTCCACCACGTTCCTCGCTGTTTCATATCATCCTGAAGTAGTACAACTACTCAATTTTTTCTCTTGCTTTTTTCTTTCTTTTTCCCCGATGGGAATCATTTCACCTCATAGTAGCTTCTTAGCAACATGAGCTATCATTTTTTTCATCTACTTAAAAAAGTAGTTGGAACTCCTTGGAAAGATCTCTCCTAATATCTTGTTCTGGCCCACATACCGCTCTACATACCCTTGAGTGATGGGTGCTGAGTATATTGCGGCTTCCATTCCTGCCGTAATGGTGTTTCAGCTGTGTGCAGCCGCCTCACAAAAACCAAACATCTTCATTTACGTCTAAAAAGTCATTTAAGTACCTGATCTACTCACAAATAGAGCGGGGGATGCACGACTGCATGTGCCTCCGCAGGAGCCTTAATTTCTCGCATTTTGTCTTTGTGGCCTTCACTTGATGTGCATGTTGGCGGCAGTAAAATCGTTCTGCATTCAGAATCATTCGGCAGTCAGTTTATAATACCGGTTCTATAAATTTTCCCAATAGTGTTCCTCGAAAAGAACGTCCCCTTCCTTTCAGGAATTCACAGTTGCATTCCTGAAGCATCTCCTTAATTCTAACGGGTTGTTCGAACCTATCAGTAACGAAACTTGCAGCACGTCTCTGAATCGCTTCGATCCTTTCCATCAATCCGACTGGTGCTGATACCAAACACTCGATCGGTAGTCAAGACCAGGTCCCATTATTGCCCTATATGCGGTCTCCTTCAAAGATGAACCTAACTTTCTCATAATTCTCCCAATAAACCGAAGTCGACCTTCGTTTTCCTTGTCACAGTCCTCACATGTTCTTTTCATTCCATATTACTTTGCAACGTTACGCCCAGATATTTAAACGATGTAATTGTGTCAATCAGGACACTATTAATGCAGTATCCGAACATTATGGGTGTGTTTTTGTTACTCATCCAAATTAAGTTACATTTTTTGCGCTTAAATATAGCTGCCATTCATCACACCAACTACAAATTATGTTTAAGTCATTTTGTCTCCTGCTATAACCATGCATGTTATAGTCTTAGGTGGAGATTTCAATTTACCAGATATAGACTAGGACACTCAGATGTTTAGGACGGGTGGTAGGGACAGAGCATCGAGTGACATTATACTGAGTGCACTATCCGAAAATTACCTCGAGCAATTAAACAGAGAACCGATTCGTGGAGATAACATCTTGGACCTACTGATATCAAACAGACCAGAACTTTTCGACTCTGTAAGTGCAGAACAGGAAATCAGTGATCATAAGGCCGTTGCAGCATCCCTGAATATGAAAGTTAATAGTAATATAAAAAAAGGGGGAAGGTTTATCTGTTTAGCAAGAGTAATAGAAGGCACATTTCAGAATACCTAAAAGATCAAAACAAAAGTTTCTGTTCCGACACTGACAGTGTTGAGTGTTTATGGAAAAAGTTCAAGGCAATCGTAAAATGCGTTTTAGACAGGTACGTGCCGAGTAAAACTGTGAGGGACGGGAAAAACCCACCGTGGTACAACAACAAAGTTAGGAAACTACTGCGAAAGCAAAGAGAGCTTCACTCTAAGTTTAAACGCAGCCGAAACCTCTCAGACAAACAGAAGCTAAACGATGTCAAAGTTAGCGTAAGGAGGGCTATGCGTGAAGCGTTCAGTGAATTCGAAAGTAAAATTCTATGTACCGACTTGACAAAAAAATCTAGGAAGTTCTGGTATTACGTTAAATCAGTAAGTGGCTCGAAACAGCATATCCAGACACTCCGGGATGATGATGGCATTGAAACAGAGGATGACACGGGTAAAGCTGAAATACTAAACACCTTTTTCCAAAGCTGTTTCATAGAGGAAGACCGCCCTGCAGTTCCTTCTCTAAATCCTCGCACAAACCAAAAAATGGCTGACATCGAAATAAGTGTCCAAGGAATAGAAAAGCAACTGGAATCACTCAACAGAGGAAAGTCCACTGGACCTGACGGGATACCAATTCGATTCTACACAGAGTACGCGAAAGAACCTGCCCCCCTTCCGCAAGTCTCTAGAGGAACGGAAGGTTCCAAATGATTGGAAAAGAGCACAGGTAGTCCCAGTCTTCAAGAAGGGTCGTCGAGCAGATGCGCAAAACTATAGACCTATATGTCTGACATCGATCTGCTGTAGAATTTTAGAACATGTTTTTTGCTCGCGTATCATGTCGTTTTTGGAAACCCAGA
Source organism: Schistocerca americana (assembly GCF_021461395.2). Lineage (NCBI taxonomy): Eukaryota > Metazoa > Arthropoda > Insecta > Orthoptera > Acrididae > Schistocerca > Schistocerca americana. The sequence goes on along the minus strand of NC_060123.1, from coordinate 92,890,823 downwards.
ATCTACTCTCTAGGAATCAACATGGATTCCGGAAACAGCGATCGCGTGAGACCCAACTCACTTTATTTGTTCATGAAACCCAGAGAATATTAGATACAGGCTCCCAGGTAGATGCTATTTTCCTTGACTTCCGGAAGGCGTTCGATACAGTTCCGCACTGTCGCCTGATAAACAAAGTAAGAGCCTACGGAATATCAGACCAGCTGTGTGGCTGGATTGAAGAGTTTTTAGCAAACAGAACACAGCATGTTGTTATCAATGGAGAGACGTCTACAGACGTTCAAGTAACCTCTGGCGTGCCACAGGGGAGTGTTATGGGACCATTGCTTTTCACAATATATATAAATGACCTAGTAGATAGTGTCGGAAGTTCCATGTGGCTTTTCGCGGATGATGCTGTAGTACACAGAGAAGTTGCAGCATTAGAAAATTGTAGCGAAATGTAGGAAGATCTGCAGCGGATAGGCACTTGGCGCAGGGAGTGGCAACTGACCCTTAACATAGACAAATGTAATGTGTTGCGAATACATAGAAAGAAGGATCCCTTATTGTATGATTATATGATAGCAGAATAAACACTGGTAGCAGTTACTTCTGAAAAATTTCTGGGAGTATACCAACGGAACGATTTGAAGTGGAATGATCGTATAAAATTAATTGTTGGTAAGGCGGGTACCAGGTTGAGATTCATTGGGAGAGTCCTTAGAAAATGCAGTCCATCAACAAAGGAGGTGGCTTACAAAACACTCGTTCGACCTATACTTCAGTATTGCTCATCAGTGTGGGATCCGTGCCAGATCGGGTTGACGGAGGAGATAGAGAAGGTCCAAAGAAGAGCGGCGCGTTTCGTCACAGGGTTATTTGGTAACGATGATAGCGTTACGGAGATGTTTAGCAAACTCAAGTGACAGACTCTGCAAGAGAGGCGCTCTGCAAGGTTTCGAGAGGGTGCGTTTCTGGATGAGGTATCTAATATATTGCTTCCTCCTACTTATACCTCCCGAGGAGATCACGAATGTAAAATTAGAGAGATTCGAGCGCGCACGGAAGCTTTCCGACAGTCGTTCTTCCCGCGAACCATACGCGACTGGAACAGAAAAGGGAGGTAATGACAGTGGCACGTAAGTTGCCGTCCGCCACGCACCGTTGGTTGGCTTGCGGAGTATAAATGTAGACGTTGATGTAGACTTCGACGCCGTCACGTACAGCACAGCATTGTCAGCAATTAACCTTTTCAACTGTAACTGAAAATTCAGGGAGTCGGTAGCAATGTTTTAATTTCTCCTGAACAGCTACACAGCTCATTGAGGCATCAGCGTTCCTTGGCGACAAATCAGGAGCTACATGTTTAAGTTTTTCTCTGGTTTTACAGTGCAACTGCTTCAGTTAGTCTTTATAGGATGGTTAGAATGCGTCCATGCCGTGTGCAGGTGCAGAAGCAGCTGGTCGCAGTTAGCTAACAGCTGAATGCACTTATGGCTACGGTCAGCCTTCAGGCTGCTGCCTCGGGGTGTAGAGGGGGCGGAGAATCTGGTGCGTCGCATGGGACACTTCAGGTATTGTTTCTTTCTCCCAGGGGCTCTTCTCCCTAGGTGCCTTTTAGTGTAGCCAGTGTGGTGGATCCGCCCCCACAACAGGGTGTCTAGCGTCGCTTGAGGCGGAAGACCTATGTGGAGGCTGGCCCTTTGGCGTCGCCTATTTGTCCTGTGAGTGAAGAGGTGGCCTTTCCTTCCGCAGAGACCGGGCAGGCATACGTGTTCTATTCATTGGAAGTTCCAACTTTAAGTGCTTTATGGAGCCCTTTAGGAAAATCAAGACTGGAAAGAATGTCGAGGTGCACTTGTTATGTCTACCAGGGGGTTCATCTGAGACTTGGAGGCGGCCTTGCCTGCGGCTATCTAATGTGCAGGGTACAGTCGTCTGTAAGTTGTGGCTCACAGCCGCACTAACTACACCTGTCGCATGGGCTCTGAGGCCATCCTCAGTTCACACAGGCGGCTGGTGGAAGTAATGAAGACTGCTCGTTTTGCGTGCAAGGTGCAAGCAGACCTCGCAATTTGCAGCGTTGTTCCCAGAGCTGAACTGGGTCCTTTGGTTTGGAGCTGAGTTTAGGGTCTCAACCAAAGTCTTCGCCGGCTCTGGGACTCTCTTGGACCCAGGCTTCTAGGCCTGCGTCATATGTTGTGGATTTGTAGGACTCATATTGATAGGTCGGGGATACACTCTGCCAGGCACATAAATGTGATTTTCTGAGTATTGATGTAGATGTAGATGTAGACAAGTGGAAAGCAGCTGCTCGGTTAGCACAGTACTTGTTGAGTGGACATGGGGGTTTCTTAGGCTAGGCGGTAGCTCAAACACTCGCCAGTTGATTCGCAGATAGTGAAATCAGACAGTGTTCAGAGTAAAGACTCTTCAACTGTCAAAATTGTATCAGTAAAATGGTCAAAGTATTCTTAACAAAGTACCCCAATTTACTGCTCTGCAGGAAAGGTGTCACGCTTATAGTATTCAGGGAACACAGATCTAGCTGAAACTTGAAGTAGAAAGCTCTGAAATGCTTAGCGAGTAACGGAGCGTGTATCAGAAAGACAGATTAGGCGCTCTAGGAGCGGAAATATTCATTGCAGTTGACAAAAATATTCTCCATTGAGGGGATGACAATGACAGTAAAGTTATCTGTTCGCATTCAACAGCAGTGAAACAAAATTAATTATTGTGTGTTTTTACCGTCCACCCATTCCTCTGTCACAGAGACATTCAAAAAAATTCTGCGTTCAGTTGGTCGTAAATTGTGCTATACTGCTTGCAGGCGACTTTAACCTACCGAGTATTAATGGTTTACTACCCCTGAGTGTAGCGGGGTGTCTATGGATTAATTGCTGGGTGCTCAGCCACATCCCTGCCATGTACTTTTGAGCACGTTTTCCGAAAACTGTCTTGAGCAGCTAGTTCGGTGGCTAACGAGCAATGGAAATGTTTTAGACCTTGTGGCAACAAAAAGGCCGGATCCTATCGACAGCGTGAATAAAGAAACTGGGATTAGCGATTATGGTGTCAACATAGCGACTGTGGTTACGAAAGTTAGTACATTACTCAACAAGCCTAGGAGAGTATTTCTGATTAATGAAAAGCTAAGCAGTTGCTAGCATCTCACTTAGAATGAACTGACATCATTTAGTTCCAGTACAATTGGTGTAGAGGAAACGCGGGAAAAGTTTAAACAGATTGTAAATCGTCTCTGGAGAACTAGGTGACTAGTAAGTGGATTAAGGACGGAAAAGATCCATAATGGCGTAAGAAAGAATTTCGGAAAATTCTGAGGAAGCAAAGGCTGCAGCGCTACTACCACCGTCATACCTAAGCAAAAGATCTGTCGAGAACCCTAGAAAACTGAGATACTGTGTACTATTCCTGAGCACATCTAAGCCTCCATCCAGTCACTCGTTTACAAGTCTGGTATGAAAGTAGAGGATAGCAAAACGAAAGCCGAAGTTTTAAATTTCGATTCTGAGAAGTTGTTCTCGCAGGACAACCGTGTACAAACATGCCGTCATTTGACAAGCGGTCGGAATCCCAGTTTTATAAAGAATACAATACGGTATTGGTTCCTTACTTAGTTTGCACTTATCGCGAATCTCTCACCCCAGTGAAAAGTCTCAAGAGTTCAGGAAAAAGCAGAGATGAATCTTGTGTAGAAGAGGGGCAAGGGAACGGCCCCTCAAAATTACACATCTATGTGCGTATCATGGGTTTGCTGCACAATTCACAAAAATATTCTCAATTCGAGTATTATAAATTTCATGGAGACTGAGAAGCTTATGTTCACTAATCAGCACGGATTTAGGAATCTTCACTCGTGCTAAACTCAGCTTGCCCTTTCCTCACATGATGTACTACGAACATATTTCTAGATTCCCGGTAATCATTTGACGTGGTACCCAACTGCAGACTGTTAGTGAAGGTACGAGCGTATGGAACAGTCTCCCACAAATGTGAGTGGCTCGAAGACTTGTTAAGTAATAGGATTCACTTCGTCCTCTTCCATGGCGAGTGTTCATCAGGGACAAGGGGTCCTCCAGGAAACACTGATAGGACCACAGTTATACAGTTACTTTCTGTACATGTAAATGGTATGGAGGTTCATATCCGTACCAGACCGCACTGAAAGAATAATACTCCGACGCAATTCAAAGGCGGCCTGCTAGATTCGTTAGCAGTTGATTCGAACGTGACGCAAGTGTTATGGAAAAGCTTCGGGAACTCAATGGGAATCTCTCATGAGAAGGCAAAGCTCTTGCTAAGGAACACCACAGAAAAAATTTAGAGAATCAGCATCTGAAGCTCACAACAGAACGATTTTACTGCAGCCATTGTACATTTCGCGCAAGGGCCAAGAAATGAGAGAAATTATGGCTCATACACAAGCAAAGAGACAGTCGTTTTTTCCTCGCTGCATTTGCGAGTGGAACATGGAAGTAAGTGACTAGTCATGGTACAATGTACCCTCCACCACGCACCATTCGCTGGCTCGTGGAGTATGCGTATAAATATACATGTAATACCAACAGTATTCGTCACCGAACTGTTCCTTTACTGGACGCAGTACACATTGCTGAAAAGTGTGTTCAAATTTTCCCACATTTTGTAATTTTTTAAGCACTTTAAGTGGAGCACATGCAGACCACGACAAGAAACACCCGCACCTCCCCTTTACTCCACTATCGGCACGGCAATGACGGCAGATCTCGAGGCCTTCGCCAAATCCAAACACTGTCATCGAACTGCCACAAGGTACAGTCTGGCTCATCACTCCATATCATTAGGATCCAGTCAGCCATAGTCCAGAGTCGTCGATACTCGTACCATTACACCACGTCAAGCCCAGCTTAGCACTTACTATAGAATTGTGTGGTTTATCAGGAGCTGCTCTAGCATTTTACCCAGTTTTTTTCTTTTCTTTCATCTCACTACGCAGAGTTGTTGTGCTACCTGGAATGTTGGCAGCACTTTGGAATTAACGAGTGGTGATTCCTTCCTCTGATTTCATCTGATATTTTTGCAGCCACCCCCGGCAATGTTCGACAGCCCCCAACCCTCGTAGGATGTAGACACTCCGGGGCGCTCAAGAAATCTGGGAAAAAACCGGGAATTTTTTCACCCGTGAGAAAACAGGGAAAAACCCGCGAATTTTTTTACAATTTCGGCAATTTTTCGTTGTCTTGGCTCTGAGTTATTTTTCTGAAATTTTGACTGGTAAGAAGTGACACTCTAACAAAGAATTTTACTTTAGCCTGCTACTGTAGGATAATAATGCAGCAATAAAACATAAACGAGAGAAAAACATCAATGTAAAACTTAATGTGCGAAGAAAATGCACCATTTACAGTGCCCACGTAAGTGCTCACCAACAGCAAGATGTGTCAAAGGCTTCAGAGCGAATACTATGCATTACTTCATAGCAACGGCTTTCCATGAGCGTGGCTTCAGAGCTGTTTTTCTAATAGATCGTGGGAAAATATTGCAAATGGTGGTATCAGAGGGTTACATTGAAAGCAAATTTCCTTTTACGCAAGATGGATTGTTACGTTTGAGAATGTGCGATGAATTTCTTAAATCACAGAGCGTTTCACTCTCATTGAAAACTTAACATTGTGAGGACCAGTCACTTTGAAAAATTTCAGGCCCAGAAGACAAGGCATTTACATCATAATTTAAAATTTTACTGTCAGGTTTTGTATTTTATATACGTTAAAGGGTAACACTCTCAAAAAAGACCAATAATGTATATGAACGCTTAGTTTTACTTGTAGCTCTACTATATGTACGTTCAATAAGTAATGCCCCACATTTTTTTTTAAAAAAAAGCCACTAATCCATTTTCTATACTCCCGCAACCTCAGGAAATCTTTAGCAGGCGCCTTTCTTTCGGCACTCGCGGTGTCACAAACAGGGCGTGCAAAATCTCGGACACCCCTGTGGTATGTCACTTGGCGGAAGCAGCGGCCAGTGCCCCTCGCGGCAGGTAGTGCCTAACAAAGGGACAAACCAGTCTGCCACCCTACTCCAGGCTGCTCGGCGGAACGCGTCAGAGCTTTTAGCAGCTCACTGCAACGTCCAGTCTTTACCTGCGCATTACGAAGAACTTAGCCTCCTCTTCAACCAACTAAACTACCACGTAATCCTCTTATCCGAAACGTGGTTGAAACCACACATATCCTCTGCATCTTTTCATCTCCCAGGGTACACATTTCTTAGGGCAGACAGATCAAAAAAGCGAGGTGGCGGGGTCGGCGCGTATATACGAACAGATCTCAAAGCGAAAGTCTTATGTACGTCAAATCCCGCTGAAGAAAGAGAGGCTGAATTCATGTTCATTGAAATAAATATACAAAGTCGGAAATTCTTGACTGGCGTCGTGTACAAGCCGCCAAAAATAAGCTCAATGAGTTCTTTCCAGTCGGAATTACATTCACTTCAGTGTCAATACGAACATGTCATCGTAATGGGTGACTTGAACATAGACCTGCTAAGAGACACTCCCTCCGCAATAAACCTAAGAAGACTGTTTAGTTGCAATAGCATGAACATTCTTCCATTACAACCTACACACCATACGGCGCACAGTCATACTCTTATAGACGTAATCGCAACGAAACAGACTGACAAAGTAAGAGATGTTGGTCAAACATCGGCCCCTGGCCTCTCAGCACATGATGTAATATTCCTGGCCTACTCTGTGCAGCCCCCAAGGATCAAATCGCGTTACATAACTTGTAGGAACATGAAACGTATTGACCTTGACGCTCTAACAGCCGATTGCTCAGAAATCCTATGGCATCAAATAATCAGAAAACCCACAATCGACGGCAAAATTAATGACCTTGGTGATAAACTCACTGCCCTCTATGACAAACATGCACCTGTGCGCACAATCCGTGTAAGAAAATCTCCTGCTCCATGGCTGACAGCTGAATTACGTCAAATGATGACTAATAGGGATGCTGCCCACAGGCGTTTCAAGGCAGATCCGAAACCCGAGCGTTTCGAAGAATATAGAAAGCTACGGAACAGAGTGAAACAATGCATTCGCAATGCTAAAATCAGGCACGCTCGCTCCCTTGTATGCAGCGATCTGACGCCCACGACTCTATGGAAGAATCTCCGTAGCTTGGGGGTCGGAAAGGCAAAATCGGAAACTACTTTTCATGTGTCTGCTAACGAATTAAATGAATTCTTCTCTGCACCTCTGAATACCAGCACAGCTGATAATTACCGTCCACAAGAATCCCCAAACAGGATAACTAACAACGATACCTTCCATCTAAAACATGTAACAACAAATACGGCAAGAAAAGCAATAATGAGAATCTCTTCTGATGCAATAGGCAACGACAGTATCGGTATAACCATGATTAAGAATGTTGCCGATATCTTAGTACCTGTCTTAACTGACATATTTAATTTTTCCCTCGTGAACGGAATATATCCTACTGCATGGAAAAGAAGCCTAATTCGACCCATCCCTAAGATCGAAAACCCGCAACTGCCTAGTGATTACCGACCAATTAGCATACTGCCTGCTGTTTCCAAAGCACTTGAATATATTGTTCATGACCAAATCACTGAACACTTGCATGAATTCAGCCTATATGACAAATTTCAATCCGGTTTCCGTAAACATCACAGCACAAACACTGCTCTAATTAAAGTAACTGATGACCTGAAATATGCCATCGACAATCGAAAGGCAACAATATTGACGCTACTGGACTTCAGCAAAGCTTTTGACACTGTTAACTTTGACATATTGCTCAGAAAAATGCAACAGCTTAATTTCTCTGATAGTGCAATGAGATGGTTTGAAAGCTACTTAAAAGACAGACAGCAATGTGTTGTCTGCGTAAATGAAAAATCTTCCTGGAAACATGTTTCCTCGGGAGTGCCACAAGGATCAGTCTTAGGACCACTTTTGTTTTCTTTATATGTCAACGATATTTCGTCGGTTCTGTCCTCCTGTAAATATCATTTCTATGCCGACGACCTCCAGCTCTACCTAAGCGTCAGACCTGAAGATGTAAACACTGCAATCGCTCAGATGAATGATGATCTGTCTTCAGTAGTGAGATGGGCGAAAAACCTGGGGCTTAAACTAAATGCAAAAATGACGCAAGTAATCTTAATAGCCCATCAGAAATTAATAAGTTCAGATTTCCGCGAACGGCTACCTCCTATTCTGCTCGACGGTACTCCAATACCATATCAGAAAACAGTGAAGAACTTGGGTGTAACTTTGGATGAGCATCTCAACTGGGCGGAGAATACAGTCGCAGTGTGCCGAAAGACGTCTGCTTGTCTCTATGCTCTCAAAAAGTTTCGGAACATATTTCCACAGGACTTGAAACGCCAGCTCGTGCAAGCACTCGTTCTACCGAACCTCCACTATTGTGATGTGATTCAACAAGGCATGAGTAGTGAAAACAAAAGACGGCTAGAGCTAACCATGAATGCCTGTGTGCGTTACACCTGCAACTTTCGCCGATATGATCATGTTAGTGCTTCATACTCCGAGCTAGGGTGGCTGCGGCCGGACAAATTGCGTGACTACCACACTCTATGTCTACTCCACCGACTCCTCATCGCGCAAGCACCCCAGTACCTTGCTTCAGAGATTAAAAACCTGTCATGTCATCATAATCGAAACACGAGGTCACTCTTATTTGGTATCCTAACTGTGCCCACTCACAAAACAAAAACTTTTGCAAACTCCTTCTCAGTTGCCGCTGTCCGCCTATGGAACAAACTGCCCCTTACCTTGCGCAAAATTCGATCTCCTGCTGCTTTTAAGAAGAAGTTGAAGCATTTCCTACTATCATCCTCACAAAGTTCTCCACAAAATTAATGTACAAGGACAATCCCCTCATCTGTCAAATAGCAAAGCTAGCGTCTCCTATCTTGCTCCTGAGATGCCTTCCTCTTCATCTTTCTCTATTAGCCACGCAATCTTCTTTTCCTTTATATTTTCTTAATTATGTTTCATCATGTCTCTATTCTTCTCCTCCCTTCACCATGAGTCTCCCTCATACTCCGTGCTGCCGGCACTCCTATCTAAAATCTGTCTCTTCAATAATGTCTAATTATAACAGTACTTGTGACCTAAGAATATAAACTCTATATGTATGTATTTTTCCAGGTGTACCTTTCAAATTGTTTATTTCACTTTTTGTACTAGATGTAGTTTACATGCCTACTAAAACATATGAATGTAAAATAAGTAGAATGCCTGGTTAGATGTAAGAGAGGGCCTGATGGCCCTAATCTTGCCAGGTTAAATAAATCAATAAATAAATAAATAAATAAATAATATACATAGACAAACGTCCTTGTTCGTGCTTCACGTTTGATTTTTGTTCTGTGTGCCGGTGAAGTTTCGAACCGTTCCGGCAGATGGGAGAGCCGTAATACAGCGTCAAAATGGCGTCTACATAGGACTCACGTTACAAGAAACTGTGGTGAATATCCATAAATGTTTATGTGGAGTGTATGGTGATCCTGCAGTTCATAGGAATACGGTTGGGCGATGGGTAAAGAAAGTTACAGCCTCAGGAGATGCAAAAATGAAATGAAATATCATGCGGCTAGTGCCTCCCGCCGCCGGCCGAAGTGCCCGTGCGGTTAAAGGCGCTGCAGTCTGGAACCGCAAGACCGCTACGGTCGCAGGTTCGAATCCTGCCTCAGGCATGGATGTTTGTGATGTCCTTAGGTTAGTTAGGTTTAACTAGTTCTAAGTTCTAGGGGATTAATGACGTCAGCAGTTGAGTCCCATAGTGCTCAGAGCCATTTGAACCATTTTTGCTCCCGCCAGGTAGACCGGTCGCCTTTTGAGTTGACGCCACTTCGGCATCAGGAGATGCAGAAACACAGCTTCATGATCAGCGATGCTCGGAACGGTCTGTTACAGCCACTGCTCCTCACATGCCATTATTCGTGCCGACCGGAGCATCACAACTCGTCAATTGGCTCTACAGTTGTCGCTCAGCATTGGAAGTGCGTCTGCAGTGCTACGCCTACAGGACAAGAGCCCTTACCAGCAGAGAATACACGCTCTTCCACAACGTTGGCGTGCGGCCATATAACGTGATGGAGACTACGTAGAATAATAGGACATGAACACGACATGTTGATGAATATTGTCATCAAATTCTGACCCTTAACAACAAATACGTTCTGAAAAAAAGTGTTGCATTACTTATTGAACGACCCTCGTACATATAGTACAGCTACAGGTAAAGCTAAGCGTTCATATATAATATTGGTCTTTTTTGCGTGTGTTACGCTTTAAGGTATATCAAACACAAACCTGACAGTAACATTTTGGACTACCACAAACGTTTCCTATTTGTGTATTCGTTCTACTTAACAGTGACGTAGCTATTGGCTAACTACATCAGGTGTTCTATGTTCTGAATATCTATTTAATTTGCTGGCGAGATAACATGACATGAGCTGTGACTGCCTGAAGAAAGAGCATCGTAATCTGGATTTCAGAGCATCGGAAGCTAACGTGATATGTTTGGTGGAACTGGTCTTTATACATTCGTAGTAGGAAAACGTGCATGGTACACGTTGATGCGCATTAAAGATCTTTCCAAAACGCCTTAGGTTTCATTTTCTGAAGTACGGGGAAGTGGTGTATATAACGTAAACTATTCAAATAATTGATGTGTTTTATGGTCCCGAGGGAAAGTATACTGTTACTTAACACAGAGGAAGTGTATTTTCAACCAGAAAAAATGTTCATTTTCACCTGGGAAAAGTGTGTTTTTAACCAGGAAATACGGGAAAAGTCTGGGATTTTTTTTTAATTATACACCCAGCCTCAGTACATGAGGTGTCCCTGGTTTGCTTTACCTGTGGTAGTTACTTCACGTCTCCATTTCACGATAACGTCACCAACAGTTGGCTTTGGCAGGTTAAGGAATGTTGAAATGTCCCTGATGGATTTCTTACTCAGGCGACACCGAATGATTCGTCTACGTTCGAGTGTCTGAACTCCAATGCCACTACGTAGTTTCAGGCTCTCTCCTGACAACACAGTATTCTCCACCTCTCTTTATAATGACGGATCCGCCTCTCACGATGCACCGTTGTCAATTACATAGCAGCGTCTGGATACTTCTGATGGGATACTGCACTTTTGGTGACAAACAGTTCTTTTCGTACCACATTATTATGTTTGACGCCAAGAGTAGTCGGTGAATACAACAACTGTCAACATCAGTACGTATTCGTTGTGGTATGTGGAAACAAACTCCGCCTATCATACTGAGGAATTTCTTGCAATGGTTGAAACATATGTTTCGTCAGTTCATAAAGACTCCTGGCTGGAGGCAAGACACACTCAATGCTTTCTCTGCGAGATAGCAATGGAGATACTACCGAAGAAAGTGCTGGCAAAGCAGAGTTACTAAACACAGCCTTTCAAAATGTTTTCAAAAAAGAAGACGAGGTAAATATTCCAGAATTTGAATCAAGAACAGCTGCCAACATGAGTAACGTAGAACTAGATATCCTCGTAGTAGTGAAGCAATTTAAATCACTTAATAAAAGCAGTCATCTGGTCCAGACTGTATACCAATTCCGTTATTTTCAGAGTGTGCTGATGCAATAGCTCCATGTTCAACAATCATATACAACTGTTTGCTCTATGAAAGTCCCGTATCCAAAGACTGGAAAGTTCCACAGGTCACACAAATATTCAAGAAAGGTAATAGGTGTAATCCACTAAATTACAGGCTCATATCATTGGCGTCGACATGCAACAGCATTTTGGAGCATGTCTTGTGTTCGCACATCATGAATTACCTCGTGGAAAACGCTCTATTGACACACAGTCAGCACGGATTTAGAAAACAATATTCTTGTGAAACACAAATAGCTCTTTACGCACATGAAGAGATGAGTCCTATTGGCAAGGGATTTCAGATCGATTCCGTATTTCCGGAAGATTTTTGACACTGTACCACACAATTGGCTTGTCGTGAAATTCCGTGCTTATGGAATATCGTCTCAGTTTTGTGACTGGATTCATGATTTCCTGTCAGAGAACCCACAGTTCGTTGTAATTGAAAGAAAGTCATCCAGTAAAACAGAAGTGATTTCCTGCGTTCCTCAAGGTAGTGTTATAGCTCCTTTGCTGTTCCTTGTCTATATAAACGATTTGGGAAACAATCTGAGCAGCCGTCTTATGTTTTTTCAGATGACGCTGCCGTTTATCGATTGTAAATTCATCACAAGATAGAAATAAATTTCAAAACTATTTAGAAAATACAGTGTGTTACAAAAAGGTACGGCCAAACTTTCAGGAAACATTCCTCACACACAAAGAAAGAAAACATGTTATGTGGACATGTGTCCGGAAACGCTTACTTTCCGTGTTAGAGCTCAATTTAGTTTCGTCAGTATATACTGTACTTCCTCGATTCACCGCCAGTTGGCCTAATTGAAGGAAAGTAATGTTGACTTCGGTGCTTGTGTTGACATGCGACTCATTGCTCTACAGTAATAGCATCAAGCACATCAGTACGTAGCCTCAACAGGTTAGTGTTCATCACAAACGTGGTTTTGCAGTCAGTGCAATAATTACAAATGCGGAGTTGGCAGATGCCCATTTGATGAATGAATTAGCACGGGGCATTAGCGGTGGCGCGGTACGTTTCTATCGAGACAGATTTCCAGAACGAAGGTGCCGACAGGAAGACGTTCGAAGCAATTGATCGGCGTCCTAGGGAGCACGGAACATTCCAGCCTATGACTCGCGACTGGGGAAGACCTAGAACGACGAGGACACCTGCAATGGACGAGGCAATTCTTCGTGCAGATGACGATAACCCTAATGTCAGCATCAGAGAAGTTGCTGCTGTACAAGGTAACGTTGACCACGTCACTGTATGGAGAGAGTTACGGGAGAACCAGTTGTTTCCGTACCATATACAGCGTGTGCTGGCACTATCACCAGCTTATTGGCCTCCACGGGTACACTTCTGCGAATGGTTCATCCAACAATGTGTCAATCCTCACTTCAGTGCAAATGTTCTCTTTACGGATGAGGGTTCATTCCAACGTGATCAAATTGTAAATTTTCACAATCAACATGTGTGGGCTGACGAGAATCCGCGCGTAACTGTGCAATCACGTAATCAACACAGATTTTCTGTGAACTTTTGGGCAGGCATTGTTGATGATGTCTTGATTGGGCCCCATGTTCTTCCACCAACGCTTAATGGAGCACGTTATCATGATTTCATACGGGATACTCTACCTGTGCTGCTAAAACATGTGCCTTTACAAGTACGACACAACATGTGGTTCATGCACGATGGAGCTCCTGCACATTTCAGTCGACGTGTTCGTTCGCTTCTCAACAACAGATTCAGTGAGCGATGGATTGGTAGAGGCGGACCAATTCCATGGCCTCCACGCTCTCCTGACCTCAACCCTCTTGACTTCCATTTATGGGGGCATTTGAAAGCTCTTGTCTACGCAACCCTGGTACCAAATGTAGAGACTCTTCGTGCTCGTATTGTGGACGGCTGTGATACAATACGCCATTCTCCAGGGCTGCATCAACGCATCAGGGATTCCATGCGACGGAGGGTGGATGCATGTATCCTCGCTAACGGAGGACATTTTGAACATTTCCTGTAACAAAGTGTTTGAAGTCACGCTGGTACGTTCCGTTGCTATGTGTTTCCGTTCCATGATTAATGTGATTTGAAGAGAGGTATTAAAATGGGCTCTAACATGGAAATTAAGCGTTTCCGGGCACATGTCCACATGACATGTTTTCTTTCTTTGTGTGTGAGGAATGTTTCCTGAAAGTTTGGCCGTATCTTTTTGTAACACCCTGTATATCTATGTGTGGTGCGAAAATTAGCAATTGGCTCTAAATAACGAAAAGTGTTAGGTCATGCATATGAGTGCTAAAAGGACTCCGTTAAATTTCGATTACACGATAAATCAGTCAACTAAATACCTAGTAATTGCAGTTACGAACAATTTAAATTGGAAGGAACACATTGAAAATGTTGTATGGACGGTTAAACAAAGACTGTCTTTTATTGGCAGGACACTTACAAAATGTGACAGATCTGTAAGGATACTGCCTACATTACGCTTGTCCGTCCTCTTTTAGCATATTGGTGCGCGGTGTGGTATCCTTACCAGATATGATTGACGGAGTACATCGAAAAATTCCGAAGAAGGGCAGCACGTTTCGTATTATCGAGAGATAGGGGAGAGAGAGTCAGTGAAATGATACAGAATTTAGGGAAGGACATCACTAAAACAAAGGCGTTTTTCGTTGCGGAACAATCTTTTGACGAATCTCCTATCACCAACTTTCTCCTCCGAATGCGAAAACATTTTGTTGACGCCGACCTACACAGGGACAAACGATCACCGTGATGAAATAAGGGAAATCAGAGCTCGTATGGAAAGATTGGAATAAAAGGAAATTGTGAATGCGGTTCGATGAACCCTCTGCCAGACACTTGAACGTGATTTGCAGAATTTCCATGTAAGTGTAGATGTAGATGAGACGGTCCGTAGTGATACTCTGGCTTCAGCCTTTGCACGGATTTCAGCCGCTGTCATGCGACTGATCGTCAGAGCCACCCGGACATTCCTACGACCTTCTTCAGGTGTAAATCCTTCTGAAAAGAACCGAACGTTGTCCTGTGTCCTGTGTCCATCTTATTCTCCATTCAGTGTACTTCCGCGGCCAACGTTCTGTTTGGTGCTCCCGCATCCCTCATGCCAATGACTCGACCTCTTGAAAAGTCCAAAAACTGCACTTTCACGTCCTCTGGCCACGGTGTGTTGCGATCTCAATCTGAAAATTTCCAGAAACATCAGAAGCGTCCCACAGTCGTCATGTATGCCTACCACACAATTCTTCACTGTGAGAAGGGCTTATTTGTGTACTGAAAACACGGTAAGTCCGCATAATGGTGGGACCACTGAAATGTAAGAAAGAAGACCCGGACGATACATGAAACGTTGTACCCGCCTTTATTAACGGCGCTCTCCGTCGTCACAGCTCCTGAGGGTGGGCCCGACAAGCAGAAATTTCCCCGCCGCTGCTCCAACGCCAAACTTACCGCGACGTGGCAGCAAAGCCTTTCAGTAGAAGCTTCGCAAAAGACGGAGGTAGGGGTACTCCAGCTCCCTCAAGGTGAATGCTGCGCCAAGTTCTTCGTCCCTTTCATGTTACCAATATTTGACGTTTTACGTAGCTAAATTCGGAAGTAAGTAACTTAGTCCTGAAGACCTGACGAATACGTCTCAAGAAAGAGGAGGTACTTGTGCATTTAAATAGCTTTCTTGTGTTATAGAAGAAATTTTCGAGTGCAATAAATATATATGTCAAATATTTCTTCAGGACAAATGGTCCGTGAGACATCAGTTTTTACAAAGTACAAACCAACTACAGAAAGATGTGTTTGATGTGTCTACATTTTATCTTATTTCGTAACATTCTAACCCGAAAATCCTTACACCAAACCACTCAAATATTTTGTATAAATAAGGCAATATTTCCCACTGAAGTAATGAAAAACCTATAATATGACAAGGTGCAAATGAATAGATAAACATGAAATAACGTTTCTGTTGCGATAATCATTAGTTCAGCACAGGATACGGTTTAGGGAAATCTTCGTCGCAAATTATTTGATACACCGTAAGTGATTCTGTATATCGTCATCAGCACACAGAACAAAATACAGAGCAAACTTGTTTGGTACATGAGCCCATAAGTACGCAACACTTACATTCAGTGACTTACGTGGTCACATTCGTGAGGTATGTTTTGTATTTTATTCTGTGTTCTGGTGATGATGTATCGAAATGCTTAACGCGTTGTAAATTAATTTGCTGCCAAGACACTTCCAAAATTGAGTCCCGTGTCAATTCTGATTTGTCACTTGACTCAAATGTGGAACACTTTCTCAATCAAAAGATGAAAATGATTAGCTCATAATCGGTTTGTAGGGTTCATAACTAACGGTACGTTAGCTAAGTATTGTACAACATGTATCGTTATCATTAAAAACAACAAAACATTATCAAAAGATACAGTATTACAATTTACAACATAAAATAATATAAAACATTATTTACAACTAAGTTTGACCTGGAACCTACATAAATGTGTGAGCGCGATGAGTACGAAGCTGCACCTCAGACTCAGGTTTTGTTACCGACGTAGTGACAGTACGATTTTTGTGCTGCTGATTGATATTATTCATGGACAATTGACGAGCTACTGTTTTGCTTCAGTAAGGAAGTTTGCTGTAAAAGCTGTTAAGTAAAGAGCAGCTCTCTTTAATATTTAAATCACTGTGGATTCTTATGTTTCTAACAAACAATGGAGCAGTAAATATTATTCTCAGATTCTTATTTGGTTTCTTATTTGGTAAGATGCGTGGACGCAGCATGTCCC
The DNA here is from genome assembly GCF_021461395.2 of Schistocerca americana. Classification (NCBI taxonomy): domain Eukaryota; kingdom Metazoa; phylum Arthropoda; class Insecta; order Orthoptera; family Acrididae; genus Schistocerca; species Schistocerca americana. Next base: position 92,874,319 of record NC_060123.1, on the reverse strand, counting down.
AAAATTGAGCAGGCATACAACACTGCTGGTTGTGTTATTGACTTGAAAACTAGGAGAACGTTTACCCTATTTAGAGACGTCTTTCCGTTTATTAAGGGGTATCAGACAGCTAATAGAATGCCTGCTTTGTTGGCTACGCATTTTATGCGTTTCTTGAAGGCAAAGTGATTGTCCAAGTGAACTCAAAGATATATGGCGGAAATAGTCCAAGGAATGCCTTCACTGAATAACAGCAGCGGGGCTTCTAAATCTTGTCTTTTAGTGTACAAAACGTAGCACGACTTTTTCCCACATTTATTTTGACCCGCCATTCTGTAAACAGTTTTTCAAGCAGTAGTCCAGCCCTTTGGAGTTTTAGGCGTAATTTATCGTTTTATCATCAGCGAAGATTGCCATATTTGCTGGATGAAAGTCTGGTGTGTCAGATATAATACACACTCAAAAAAAGTTTTACATCATCCCCGTTTCGAGAACTAAAGATAGACATTGACGGTGAATATTGTACCACAGACACAGTCCCTTTGGCTGTTCAGAGATGTTATTAAACCTGCCCAAATATGTAAACAACCATGCCTGAGCAGCGCCTATTACACGGAGGAGCTCCGACAGCCGATCAGTTCCAGTCATTCCACCAGGAAGGAGGTACACGGCTCGTGTTATATGTAGTTCAAATGGCTCTGAGCACTATGGGTCTTAAAATCTGAGGTCATCAGTCCCCTAGAACTTAGAACTACTTTAACCTAACTAACCTAAGGACATCGCACACATCCATGCCCGAGACAGGATTCGAACCTGCGACAGTAACGGTCGCGCGGTTCCAGACGGAAGCGCCTAGAACCGCTCGGCCGCACCGGCCGGATTATATGTAGTTCAACCATGCCTAGACTGTTAATACCGCGGTTCGATCGCGTCCGAATTGTCACTTTGTGCCAGGAAGTCTGTCAACAAGGGAAGTATCCAGGGATCTCGGAGTGAACCAAAGCGATGTCGTTCGGGCATAAAGGAGATACAGAGAGACGGAACTGTCGATGGCATGCCTCGCTCAGGCCGCCCAAGGGCTGACAGCAAGGCCAATAATGCTTTACGTGCAGCCACAGGTCGCCGTATTACCACTGAAACTATGCGCAATAGGCTGCATGGTGGGCAACTTCACGCCGAACGTCCATGACGGCGTCCTTCTTTGCAACCACGACAATATGCAGCGCGGTACAGATGGGTCCGACAACATGCCGAATGGTCTGCTCAGGAATGGCATCACGTTCTCTTGGATGAGTGTCACATATGCCTTCAATCAGACAATCGTCGGAGACGTGTTTGGAGACAACGCAATCAGACTGAACGCCTTAGACACACTGTCCAGCGAGTGCAGCAAGTTGGAGGTTCCCCGCTGTTTTGCGTGTGGCATTATGTGGGGCCGACGTGCGACGCTGGTGGTCTTGCAACGAGCCGTAACGGCTGTACCGTAGATGAATGCTATCCTCCGACTGATAGCGCAACCATATCGGCAGCATATTGGCGAGGCATTCGTCTTCACGGGCGACAATGCGCGCCCCCATTGTGCACATCTTGCGAATGACTTCCTTCAGGATAACGACATCGCTCGACCAAAGTGTCCAGCATGTTCTCGAGACATCAACCCTATCGAACATGCCAGGGATAGATTGAAATGGGCTGTTTATGGATGACGCGACCCACCAAACACTCAGGGATCTACGCCGAATCGCCGTTGAGGAGCGGAACAATCTGGACCAACAGTGCCCTGATGAGCTTGCGGATAGTATGCCACTACGAATACAGGCATGCATCAGTGCAAGAGGACGTGCTGCTTGGTATTAGAGGTACCTCTGTGCACAGCAATCTGGACCACTACCTCTGAAGGTCGCGCTGTTTGGTGGTACAACATGCAATGTGTGGTTCTCATGAGCAATAAAAAGGGCTGAAATGAAGTTTCTGTTGATCTCTATTCCAGTTATCTGTAAAGGTTACGGAACTCTAGGAACCGAGGTGATGCCATAGTTTTCTGGTATGTGTATATAAGTGTTAAATGGTGTCGGTCCAAAAAGGATAAAATGGGCATAAGGAGCCATATCACAAATGTGTAAAATAAAAGTACGGCCCTGGAGATACGAACTAATTAAGCTGGCAATATACAGTAGGAATTTCAGCCTTATTAACTTATAAAAAATCCATTATGCCATTTTGTACCGAAGGCTTGAGCAACATCCAGGTATATGACTGCCGTGGATCTACAATCATTAAACCCACTCGTAATTGATTCCACTATCCGTGACAACTACAGTGGAACTGAAAGTTTTGGACGAAATCTAAATTGGTTACTTCTACGTCAGAAACCTCTTCATCGTTGCAGTGCCTTGCCCGAAACTGTGGCAGCCAAACCGTAGAATGCAAATTGGGTGTAATAATGTCAAATAAAATATATACAATGTCAGGTTCGTTCAAAAATTGTACCTCTGTACACTGCTGCCCATTAAAATTGCAACACCATGAAGTCTGCAAGCAATGAACGTCAGCTTCACATCGGCACATAAACGTACTATACCTTTTAGCAACAAATAATCTTTAGTAAATAGGAAGCACCATCACGGACAAAGGTATCAGTAACTACAACGTCGTTGTGAGAAGACTGAGTACCGTAGGATTCAAGTGTGAAGTCATCATCAACACATTTTTATGGACAAACTGTAAACAAGAATTTATGACGAAATTACCTCAGCAGCTACTAAATGGAGCGACCCAACGCTCCTATTCATAAGTACATGCCAAAACATCGTCCACAAAGATATTTTCCATTGCACCACACTGTCAGTCCGTCATAGTAGCTGGTGCGGGCCATTTCTGCTCTTTCGAACAACGGACTGCCCTGCAGTCACTCAGGTTAGAAAGTACCACCTTATACTTAACACTGTAACCCGGCTAATCGTTTTAGTAGGTTAACTAAACGTGGATGGAATGTGTGATGGTGTTCATGTGGTTTCACATCTAATATGTAAATGTATTTTTGCATCTTTTTTTTCCTGTTAGTATCATTATCTTCTGTTTATGTTTGTTTTGCAAATGTTTCATTGTTTCATTGCTGTGTATGTGTTGTGCTTAGTTTCTCTACTAGTGCCGTGAAATCTGTGGCGTTTCCTACTTTTTTGCCAGTTCTAGGTGAGTCTCTTAGAGCATCATATATAGGTGCTGTTTTTTCAAATAGAGCATCTTAATTTCATTTAGTATCCAATATCGTTCTACAACCAATTTCGACTTTTGTGCCACTGTAGAACTGTTTTTAATATTTACATTAATGTAACTTGGAATTAAATCGATCTTTTTGCATGTTTTGTTGAATTTTATGTGCTGTATCGTCTTATGGAGTTTCAGATGTATTTTCTTGAACATGTTGTACATGTTGACAGGAAAGCTTGACATATCTGTAATGTGTGTGAAATGTTCAAATGTGTGTGAAATCTTATGAGACTTAACTGCGTAGGTCATCAGTCCCTAAGCTTACACACTACTTAACCTAAAGTATCCTAAGGACAAACACACACACCCAAGCCTGAGGGAGGACTCGAACCTCCGCCAGAACCAGAACCACAGTCCATGACTGCAGCGCCTTAGACCGCTCGGGTAGCTGTATTGATATCTTCAACTTTTGTAGTCCTGTCAGGAAGACATATACGGTATATTGATAATTTTTACTTACGGACTGTCTGACAGCAACTGAATAAAACACAATTTTAGTGCCATACGCGTTTCGCCTTTATTTTCTTCAAGGCATCATCAGTGGCCTGGAATATGTACATATGTTTGCTATTTAACTTACATTTTTCTCACTGTACCTATAGGTTGTAAACAGTTCTGGTAGTCGGCATTTCCTATTAAGTAGTAAGTTTTGAACTGTACTTACAGGTTGCGTGGACAATTTCTTACATATTACGCTCTGTTTCAAATAGTGCAGTTTATAAGTTCATGTCTTGTAGAAAATAAACTAACTCGAAATCACAGTAGGACTCAGTTTTTACAGTTTATAACACACAATTCAAAAAACCCGATGTTTTAATTTCGCAGAACGGGGTTTTGATTGTTGAAACTAAATAGATCAAATTCCTAGGTGTTCAGATAGTTAGTCAACTGTGGTGGGAAGCAAACGTTCAGAATCTTATATAAAGTCTTAATGCAGCACGTTTTACTATGCGAACGGTATGTGAAGTACTAAGTGATCGTTCAGCACGAAAATTAGTCTACTTTGCTTATTTTCATTCGTTTATGTCGTGTCGTGTTATCTTCTTCCAATTCTCAAAGGATATTTTGGCTCAGAAACGGGCAGTTCGGGCATTAAGTTGTGTAAGTTTGCGAATCTGTTGTCGACCCCTATTCACTAGTCCGGGTATTTTGACATTGCCCTCTCAATATATACATTCTTTATTGTCGTTTCTTGTTAACAGTATCATCTTATTCCCAAGAATTAGCTTTCACTTAGTTGATACTCGGCAGAAATCCAGTCTGCATTTGGATTGCACTTTCATAACTCTTGTGCAAAAGGTATACCGCTGCATCCGTTTTCAATAGGCTACCACAAGAATTTGAGAATCTTAGCAGTAACCCACGCGCTTTCAAATTGAAACTGAAGAGTTTCCTCATGAGTCACTCCTTCTAATCTGTTGATGGGTTCCTTGAAAAATTATGCTGATTCTAAAGTTATATTGTTGATTGCATTTACTTAAACTTATGTGTTTGAATGTTTTGGGCTCATAATCATTTTATTTTATCTTTTATTACTTTTATGTTGTAATTTCATGTAGTGGCACGTTCCATGACCTTGGAGATTTGATCCTCAATTTGGTCCTACGAAACTAGACGTGTAAATAAATAAATAAATAAATGTTTCTTGAAATTTTACCATATTGTCACTACTCATTAATTCCAGGAATATTAATATCCTGTATACTTCGTGGGTTTTTCGCCTGTCATCCAGAAACGATCGCATATGAGACTTTAAGACAAAGTTTTAATGAGAAGACGTGAATTAAGTTCATTATATGTTCTTATCACAGGTAACTGCTGATCTGAACATAACGTCAAAATTAATATTAATAGCATGCATACGCAGATTTCGGGCACACGCTTTCTTGCCAGAATAACTCGTCTGGTCGACGACCAAAAGAGGCACTTCGATCACGATTTTAAGAGCTTACATTAACGTATTACGTTGACATCGTATTTAGGAAAGTGTCCACAGAAAAAATTTTAACAACAATACCGTAAGACGTATGTGCCTATTAAACATAATTAAGTTAAGCTTTAGCATAAGTTACTAACGTTCGTAAATGATGTTAGACTATCAAATTTAGTAAATGGTATTGTTTTGTCTTTGTGTTCCAGTAATTGTTTTTGGTTTCTATTCTGCAGTTGTTGTAATTTCTGCCGTAAGGCAATAAGCAACCACCTGTGATTGCGATGCAGTGAAAAGGAATTCCATTAACTTCTTTTCCAGGAAAACTAATGGGTTTCATGGAAAAGCTGCACAAATATTGCAACATCATGCAACTGTTGCGCGAACTTAACGAAGTCCCTAATTGCTCACAGAAAAGTTCTAAGTCCACAGAGCTGCATTGAGAAAATCCTCCTAAGTTCACAAACCTGTCCCGAAAATTAACTCTGAAAAATTCCGACACTTCCATGAAGCGACTTTCCGAGTTAATATCCGTGCATCGAGCATAGATTTTAGATCCCCTGAGGCTTGATCAGCAATGATTCGGAGTGCGGGCTTTCCAAATACAATAAAATGAAATGGTGTGATATGGTGGCCCTCAACTACGCACCCTCAGACTCGAGGTTTCAATGTTAAAAGTTTTGACTGGTTTAGTTGTCTAGGCGCTGGGATACGTAGTTGCCGCATTACAGGCCAAATAGCGCTGAGTGATCAGTATACAATACGAATAGACACATGAATCGATTGGTCGAAGTTCCTATCCCTCTGCAATTGTGAATTATGAAGGTAACATACAAATTTATAAATGAAAGATAGCAATTTAAAAAAAATCTGCAAGTACTATCTTAACGACTTTAAATGATAAGTACGATAGTAGAAGTACTTTTGAGAATGCTGTATATATCTGCAAAACACTTATTTGTGTCTATGGTACAGCAATTAAATAAAATATAAGTAGAATAACAGGGAAACAATGGAAGCCACAGAAATTTCACAAGTTAACAAGTCCGCACTCCGAAGTATTTCCCTCTTTCGCGACCACGCGCACCGCTCCACACTCCCAGTCTCCCTCGCGACCGTGCGTCCGTCGCGTCCAGCACTTCCCGTGTCCTGTCCCATACGCTCCCCGTGTCCTCTCTGGAAACGATGATCCTCCCCAACCTCCATATGTCTCTTTTAGTAATGAGCGCTGTGATTGGCTAGAGTGCTCCCTCCACGTCTCCAAGCCAACGTACACTCACAAACATATTGAAACACATTCGAAATATGGTATTTACGTTTAAATAACTTGTAACTAAATGAATATTCCTATGGCTGAACCATAAACATAGTCTAACACACATTATTAGATAAACAAATTAAATAAACATATATCAAAGGAATAGAACAAAAGGTAGGCCAGTAGCCTAATGTCTCTATGCTTTCTAAGATACAGTAAATATTTAACCAATTTATTCGTGAATAGTATATACAGGATATAAACGAAGACGTAGGCGAAGAAATACATTTATAAGCATGCTGCTGCCGTTTTCTCGTGTCACTGTGGAGTACTTATGGCCTGTCGCAATTAGTAGTAATTGGCCATTGTGACCTCCAATAATCATGTACTATTCAAGTTACATGCCTGTAATTCATACCAATTTCGGTTTACATTAATAGCTTTCTAAAGACATGAAGATCGACGAAATCGGCTGAACCGTTTAGATTTTGGAAATTCAATGCTGGGTGTTACATGCAGAATTTCTCATCAGATACTTAATTTTAAACTACTAAAGATATTGAAAATCTGATTACACCATCAGAATCGTCATGCAAATAATGATAATGTACATGTTCCTTTTTGAGGTATCATGATTCTACTTGCTACTGTTAACTTCTATATGAACTGTGAAATGTCTGCCATGATGGTTTCACAAAGTCCGCCATCTTTGGCATTCACGGCATACATGTCTGTTTCATTGACACAGTGTCACCATGGAATTCCCAGCCACGCGGTCGCTGGACCCCTCTTGCTTGAACCAATGTCCGGCACCACGTGATTGGCCTGCCGAGCTGCCCACGCCCGCCGAGCGGCTCCCGCGTAGCCCAGCCAACTCCGAACTCAGAGTATTTCCAGGACGCCACAACTCGCCCGTTACCGCACAGGAGTGAAGATCGTAGCCGTCTTTTATAACTTTTAGTGCTATCGTGGCGTAATCTCAAAACACATTTTCTATACGATGCTCACATACACATGTAGCACACTTGTATAGAGCAAATTTTTCCTCAGCTTTCCACAGACCTGAAACCACAATTTTCTCAGCTTTCTACAGCACTGTCTTGCGAAATTATTCTAAGTTATGAAACTCAACTGTGAAAAATGCCGGCACTTCTACGTTATGACTCACTAGTCACGCGTACACATAAAAATATCCTAGCTTTCCTAGGGGTAAGGGAAACAAACTCGATGTGAATATTACAGAAACGGAATCGGATGTAGGTGAATATCAGGTGGGAGATATGAGAATCCGAGAAGAATTTGACTAAGTGCAAAAAGACATAAATCGAAACAAGGTTCCTGGGGTGGACAACATTCATTCAGAATTATTGAGATCCTTGAGAGAGACAGCCATGAGTACACTGTACCATTCGATGCACAACATGTATGAGACAGGCGGAATATCCTCAAATTTCAAGAAAGTGTAATAATTCTTTTTCGAAGGAGAACTGGAGCTGACAGGTTTGAATGATACTGAAGAATCACTTTAATAAGTGCTTCCTGCAAAATACTGGAACGTCTTTTATGCAGAAGAATGGAAGAACAGTTGGAAGCTGTCCTCCTGGAAGAGATCACTTTGGGTTCCGGCGAAATAAAGTAGCACTCCAGGCAATACTGGGCCTATGCCTTAGCTTAGAAAGGGAAACCAACATTTACAAGATATGCCATTTAAGGAAAAATCTTGACAATGTTGGCTTGATACATTCTTTGAAATGCTGAATGACGTTGTTGACTGGAATATAGTCTTTGAAATTTGGAGTGTAGCAAGGATAAAACTTAGAGGGCGGCAGTTTACTACTGTAACTGTAAGAGTCGAAGCCATAGTTGAGAAGTTGTTGTTCAGACTGTACACCGAGCAAGTCGTGATGGAAACCATATAATAATTAGGAAAGTATTTAAGGTTCAGGTAGAAGAAATAAAATTTTTTTAGGATTTCCGATAATACTGTAATTGTGTCAGAGATGGCAAAGGGCATGCAAGAGCAGTTGAACAGAATGGATAATGTCTCGATGTACGACATTCTAAGATAAGAGTGAAAAAAAGGTAATGGTATGTAGTCCAATTAAATCAAGCGTTGCTGAGGAAGTTAAATCATGAAACGAGACGCTACAAGTAACACGTAATTGGGCAGCTAGATAACTGATGAAGGCCGAGGTAGGAAATATATCAAACACACATCGGCATCAGCAAGAAAATACATCTGAACAAGTGGAATTTGTTAACGTCTATATAAATTGGAGTGTTAAAAAATTAGCTGTTAGTATTTGCTCGGTGTGCAGCCTTGTATAGAAGTATTACGTGGACGATGAACTGTTCAGACAAGAAGAGAAAGAGGCTTAAATGGGTAGATCGAGTAACTAATAAGGTGGTAGTGAATCGAACTGAGTAAAAACGAAATTTCGGGCACAATTTGACTAATAAAAACGATCAGTTGATGGGTCACTATTTTTGTCATCAAGTAACTGTCATGAGGTAGTGAATGGTTTTGTGTGTGTGTGGGGGGGGGGGGGGACAAACTGTAGAGGGAGGGCAAGGACTGAATGCAGGAAACCATTTCAAATGGATGTAGTTGACAGAGGAAGAAGCTTGCAAAGGATAGGCAAGCACGTGAGCTGCAGCGAATCAATCTTGTGACGGAAGACAATGACAACAAATATCCGTATTACATACACGTCTTTGCCACATTATGTCTAAAAACCAACAACAAACTTGAAATTGCACGTGTGGTCAGCTTATAAGGAGTTTCAAATCTTAGACTGTTCGTTTAAGTTTTATTTTGAAATAAAAATTTATTACATTAATAAATATTCGTTGTTACCTGAGATTATCAACGTAGAGACACGATCTGTTACTTCATTGTATGGGGTATGATGATTTTTTATATAAAATCTTTGTTAGTGAAGATCACATATAGGATATCAGATAATTAGTTTCGACCGTTATCGATCATCTTTGGATCAAAATATAGTCAGCACTGTCTCAGATGAAAGGATGAACTGCCCTTGACAATGTGTCCTCTTATCTTAGCCAGTGTTGTGTATACTTTGATCTGAAGATGACCGGTAATCGTCGAAACCGGTTATCAAATATCCTACATGCGAACTTGGTTCTTATAAATTTTATACAAATTCAACACTTATTGGAACAAATGATTGTCGAAGTGGTGCATACGACTATATAGTTACGTATTTTATTTATATAATTTTTCTATGAACATAATTCCATATACGTTTTGATAATTTCGCTTTTGTTGGACTTAGGTGAACTGTTTTATGTGAAAATATTGAAATTAATTAAATTTTAATTATTATATTTTATGGAGGATTATTGGTCTCAATAGTTTCCAAGACATACAAAAGGGATAGTGCCAACATTTTCCAGCATTTGGTAAATGCTGGAAAGTCGAAGGAAAATGATAATGATGAAGGAAGTTTCGAATACTAAAATTTTTAAATAAAAAATGTTAAGGAAAATCTGACAGAAAATGTATTAATTACTGTTTCATCGTGGTTAGCGTGACCTCCAAATTTGTTGGAAATGTTATTTTCAAAATCTAAGTGATATGTGGAAAGTTTTAAGTAATATGAAATCATCGTACACAGAACAATTATTATTGAAATATCAAAAAATATTCAAGATGAAAATTGTATTAACATAATTTATGTCCTAGATAAATCTGCGTGTAAATAAACGAAATTAAGGGAACTGAATATGGAATAATCTCGGCACTCAATAATTAAAGACATATGGGCATTAAAAATTTATTATAAACTACATTTCCACGTCTAAATAAAGATGAAACACTGCGAAATCCTGTTACTAAGCACAACAACAATATGTAGGATCGATGTGCCTTCTAACAAATCGACTAATGAGAAAGAAGCTACTTTTTATGACTGGCATAATCAGCATTGTTGCAGAACTTCCTGAACAAACCGCTCTTTGTTCTCAGACTGCTAGTCCCTAGTGTCATTCTAACGGCGAGTTTCACCCCCGCAGGTGAACCATTGCACGTAAACACAGCATCGTTCTGACGGACAGATTTGTGTATGTGGGAACCGTCTCCTTAGTGATAGCTGCGAGTTTATTACTTACAAAGTATATTAAGCCGAAAAAATAAGACGAAACTATGTCTATACGTGAGTCACATCATTACGTTATCGTAATCTCTGGGTCGCCTTAAAATGAATATTAAGCTGAAGTGACAAAAGTCATGGCATACTTCTTAATACCTTGTCGGACCTCCTTTTGCCCTGAGTAGAGCAGCAACTCGATGAGCCATGGACACAACAAATCGTTGGAAGCCCCGTGCAGAAATACTGAGCCATACTGCGTCTTTAGCCGTCCCTACGACTTATCTTAGAAGATAGGTTAAAGAAAGTCAAACCTAAGTTTGTATCATTAATAGACTTAGAAAAAGCCTTTGACATTGTTCGCTACAATACTCTCTTCCAAATTCTGAAGGCGCCAGGGCTCAAATACAGGGATCGAAACGCTATTTACAATTTTTACAGAAACCAGATGGCAATTATAACAGTCGAAAGGTATGAAAGGGAAACAGTGATTGAGGAGGCTGCGAGACCGAGTTTTACCCTATCCCTGATGTCATTCAATCTGTATACTAAGCAGGCAGTAAAGGAAGCAAAAGAAAAATTCGGAGTAGGTATTAAAATCCATGGAGAAGAAATAAAAACTTTGTAATTCTGTCAGAGACAGCAAAGGACTTGGAAGAGCAGTTGAACGGAATGGACAGTGTCTTGAAAGGAGGATATAAGATGAACATCAACAAAAGCAAAACGAGGATAATGGAATGTAGTCGAATTAAATCGGGTGATGCTGAGGGTATTAGATTAGGAAACGAGACGCTTAAAATAGTAAATTAGTTTTGCTATTTGGGGAGCAGAATAACATCATGGTCCAAGTAGAGAGGATATAAAATCTAGACTGGCTATGGCAAAGAAAGCATTTCTGAAGAAGAGAAATTCGTTAACATCGAGTATAGATTTAAGTGTCAGGAAGCATTTTCTGAAAGTATTTGTATGCAGTGTAGCCATGTATGGAAGTGAAAAATGGACGATAAATAGTGTAGACAAGAAGAGAATAGAAGCTTTCGAAATGTGGTACTACAGAAGAATGTTGAAGTTTAGATGGGTAGATGAAGTAACTAATGAGGAGGTACTGGTGGTGGTGGTGGTTAGGGTTTAACGTCCCGTCGACAACGAGGTCATTAGAGACGGAGCGCAAGCTCGGGTTAGGGAAGGATTGGGAAGGAAATCGGCCGTGCCCTTTCAAAGGAACCATCCCGGCATTTGCCTGAAACGATTTAGGGAAATCACGAAAAACCTAAATCAGGATGGCCGCAGACGGGATTGAACCGTCGTCCTCCCGAATGCGAGTCCACTGTGCTAACCACTGCGCCACCTCGCTCGGTCGGAGGTGCTGAATAGAATGGAGGAGAAGAGACATTAGTGGCACACCTTAACTAGAAGAAGCGATCGGTTAGTGAATGGATGGATGGAGATGGTGCTATGGGCGCACTACGGCAAGGTCTTTAGCGTCCGCGCGAAACAGATTGAGACGAGTGTCAGTAAAAGATCCAGTACAGAAAGATGAAACAGCAAGTAAAACACATGTAACAAACGGTGGACTACTATGTATTATTAAACACTGACCTTTAGTTGCCACTTTTTTTCACTAATTTTGAGTATGTAATGATAAAGAAAACTGAGAAATCTCTCTTACGTTATGTTTGGCACTAAAGTTTGAAAAAGGCAAGCGAGTAATGATTTGAAAATATGCAATTCAACTGTATGTTAGTACTGAAATTCGTTACGCAAACAATGAATTTCAGTGACCTCAGCATAATGTCATCAAAGAAATTTAGAAAAAAAGCAAGCACATTTTACTTTGCCGTTACTTATTTTGCAAGTTGGATTTCACATTATTGTGTGAACAAGTGAGCCTTTTTTACTAACTTGAACAGAATTAAATACTAGAATACGTGCCAAACCAAAGAGCCATGTGCTCCAAGCTATAGGCAAAATAAATAAAACTACCGCACACTTACTTTGTGCCTTTATTTAGATTTGAATTTTTTCCAATGATTGATTCTCAAACATAAAAAATGAAATTGCTTTACTTTAGTCATACACTGAATCCCCTGTTGTACAACAGTTAATTGAAAGTAGACTGAGGCTAAAATTCTTAAAAGAGAATTTATTCATTAATAAACTGGCTGTAACTATTCAATTTGTTTCTTATGACACTCAGTTAGCATATTAGGGAAAAAAGGAACAAGGATCCTGCTTGGTGACAATGTCTGGGGGCAATGAGGATACAATCGCCCTGAGTTTAACTGATTATTATTTAAATAAATCTTATCAAACAAATCACATTCAGTTGTGATGCTTGGTTAGCCGTTAATACTTTCTACCAATGACCAGTCTCACTTAATTGCTGTGCATACGACGAAACTCGGAGCCGACGGCGAAACTGTGTTGCTGGAACTGCTGCTGTTGTTGAAGACGGTAGCATACTGTGGAGCCACGACTAACTATAGGAATGGGCAATCGTAATTAATTCTGTCCCCTCCGCCAAGTCCACTGTCCGCACTCCTCTTCTAGACATCTGGCCGGCGCGCGTACGTGATGCCGCTGAAAATCGTACTCTCTACTGCGAGAGCATTAGCACCACAGTTCCGCACACTACGAGCGCTGGAACCCGTCTCCCGCTCTCTCCGCGCGCTCTAGGCAACAACTCCCTACCCAAAGATTTTACAACGCACAAGCACTACTATTACCGTTGCTAGTCGATGCAAATAGCAATTCCTTTCGCTTTTTACCAGAGCTTATAAGATTCACAGTAAAACACAGATAAATACAATGAAACGTCAACAGGCTTCTACCTAAATGTACACATACAGCGAAGCAATATCCATACTTATTAAAGGAAAGCATTTAAATTACAAATATTCATATACAATTTAAAAAAAATTTATATATCGGTAGCAGGTGCTATGCACCCTGCATTTTCGGTGTTACATTGTGGCTGGTTGACCATAAGGAAAAAAAGGAGAAGCCAGCCACTCTGCAACTCACTAAAAACTCCAGCCTAAATGTTTAGGCCAGTGTTCAGGCACATTGCAAAACTTTAAGACCCTAGTAACACTTATCTCATCATAAGCTAAAATAGAGGGCAGATCCCCACTAATTTTTGCTGCTGCCGTTGCATCACAGTATAAACTGCACTCCATTAAAATGTGGCGGATAGAGATATGCACACCACAAGCATCACAAAACGGGACATCCTCCCGCCATAATAGAAAGCTATGTGTGAGAGGACAGTACCCAATTCTAAGACGAGTGAGTGTGACTTCATCCCGCCCTAGCAACTGCTAGGAGGAACGCCACGGCCGAGTTGTTGACTTCACCAACCGCACCTTACTGGCCGTCATTGCCAGCCATTCCTCATCCCACAACTGCTTGCACTTCCTGTGTAGGGCAGAAGCGATAGACGGCAAGGGAATAGGAGACTGGGCCACATCCTGTCCTATGCAGGCCTCCTTGGCAGCCTTATCGGTCTCTTCATTGCTCCATATCCGTATATGGCCTGGCAGAACGACACCTGCTTCACCCCACGGGTTGAGAAAGTATAGTTGGTCAAATATCAGGCGGACAAACTCCTTAGCTGGGTACAGGTTCTGCAACGATTGTGCGGCACTAAGGGAATCGGAGCAAATGAGAAAACTTTCCCCCGGAAGACGACGCCTTCAGGATCACGTGGAGCTCCGCTGCAAAAACTGTATACGGGGCAGGATGGCGAAACCTGGTGACATGGTCAGGGAACACAACAGAGCAGCCTTCTTTGGAGCCATCAGTGTAAACGACCGTGAAACCGTGATGCATATGTAAAATGTTAGAAAACAGATATTGGAATGTAAAATGTGACGTACTATCCTTCTTGAAATTAGTCAAATCTAAAATAATGCTGGGTCTTTGGAGGAGCCAAGGTGAAAATCTGCTCCAACCGCGACGTAAGACATTAAGACCAGCCATATCCATCTCTAAAAGGCAATCCTGTGTGCGAATCCCATAGGGCCTCGTTTCACGTTGCCAGGTATGAAACAACCATGCCAGTGGAGGCCAAGCAGCGGTATGGTTTGCACGTGTGTATGGTGTGGGCAGTGTTTTACATATCTGGCGCACTAAGCAGTCACGGACTGATGGGAAGTGGCGGTTCACCAGCCTCTGGACAGAGGCTTGTTATGAGGCTTGCACTGAATACCCCAGGTGCCAATCGAATGCCTCCATGATGCACCATGTCCAACGTTTCCAATAAGAAGTTCTCGCAGACCCATACACCGTGCACCCATAATCGAGACAAGATCGCTCAAATGCCCTAAAAAACCGGAGCAGACGAGTCCTGTCTGCCTCCCATGCAGTGTGACTAAGACATTTTAAAATACTGAGAGCCTTATGTGATCCTTTCTTCAGGTTCTTAAGATGTGGCAACCATGTCAGTTTGCTGTGAAATATGAGGCCCAGAAGTCGCACTGCGTCTGTTAAATTAAGAACAGTGTCCCTCTTCCGCAACTCGGGAATGTTTAAAATGGAACGAGAACGTATAAAAATAACACATACAGACTTCCCGATTGAAAACTTAAAACAAATCTTCTGCGCCCATTCATCCAAACGCCGAAGAGTGAGTTGCAACTGACATGTTGTCGTGGCAAGGCTGAAAGAAGTGGAAAAACACTGGGAAGTCATCCACAAACCAAGAACACTGGACAGGTCTTTGCACTGCTGACGTAATACTGTTAATACTACGGCAAAGACAATCACACTTAAAACATTACCTTCAGCGACACTGTTCTCCTGCTCAAAGGGATCAGATAGGACTTCACCGACTTGCTATCGAAAATACCGTGGCGAGAGAAAGGACGGAATAACAATCGGAAGACAACCACGAAAACCCCCAATTGTGAAGCTTCTCGAGGATAATTTGCCTCCAATTAGAATCGTAGGCCTTCTCGATGTCAAAAAATACACCTAAAAGGTAATTCCTGCGCAGGAAAATCTGTTGTATAGCCGCCTCCTGGAGGGCCAAGTCATCAAAGGTCCTGAACCCACACAGAAAGCGACTAAGGAGTTGCCTGGATTCTAACATCCAGATCAGTCGGCAGTTGACCATCCGCTCCAAGGTCTTTCATAGGTAGCTTGTGAGGGCAACACTGCGATAACTTCTGGGGCACCTATGGTCCTTCTACATCTACATCTACATTTATACTCCGCAAGCCACCTAACGGTGTGTAGCGGTGGGCACTTTACGTGCCACTGTCATTACCTCCCTTTCCTGTTCCAGTCGCGTATGATTCGCGGGAAGAACGACTGCCGGAAAGCCTTCGTGCGCGTTCGAAACTCTGTAATTTTACATTCGTGATGTCCTCGGGAGGTATAAGTAGGGGGAAACAATATATTAGATACCTCATCCAGAAACGCACCCTCTCGAAACCTGGCGAGCAAGCTACACCGCGATGCAGAGCGCCTCTCTTGCAGAGTCTTCCACTTGAGTTTGTTAAACATCTCCGTAACGCTATCACGGTTACCAAATAGCCCTGTGACGAAACGAGCCGCTCTTCTTTGGATCTTCTCTATCTCCTCCGTCAACTGGATCTGATGAGCAATACACAAGTATAGGTCGAACGAGTGTTTTGTAAGCCACCTTCTTTGTTGATGGACTACATTTTCTAAGGACTCTCCCAATGAATCTCAACCTGGTACTCGCCTTACCAACAATTAATTTTATATGATCATTCCACTTCAAATCGTTCCGCACGCATACTCCCAGATATTTTACAGAAGTAACTGCTACCAGTGTTTGTTCCGCTATCATATAATCATACAATAAAGGAGCCTTCTTTCTATGTATTCGCAATACATTACATTTGTCTATGTTAAGTCACGAGCCGCAGACAATGCACAATCCGGTTCCTACATGGAGAATGGACAGTTGTAATCTTCATCAGAGGCGGACCGGAAGTCCAAACTGCTCCTCTCAGCAACCGCTCTATGGTGCTGTAAACCTGCATCCTGACTGGCTGTTGCAGTAACTGTGGCCAAATAGGCCGCCATCATCTGGGCCATGTCTCGCGGATTGGTTTTGAGAGCGCCAGTTTCCCCCTACAGCAGCCTTGGGGCACCTCCCGCACCTCCCAGAAATTCGCCTGATGGTCTCCCATACAACATGCAGCGTGGCGGGTTAATTCGTGACCGCCGTTTTTGCACTAGGTTTTGTTACGTTGTGACAAACTGTACTGGAAGCCTCCAGTATAGTAGCATCCAGCGGCAGCAGAATTGTTGCCTGCCGATTGCGTCATCAACCACCTACCCTTCTGGCCGAGCGTGGGAATGCTTTTGTGTGTCACGTATAGAGTCCAATTATTGACCTCACCTAAGAAACTAAATAACTGTGTTAAATATGATCTGTTTTATTGCAAAAGTGGTAGAGGACCCTTTGTTATTCAGACGAACAGTGTGTCACAATTTGATACTGCTACCTATAATAGTCTCGGAGATATGAAAAATCCATTAAAAAAGTACTTAACCGAAATTTAAGAAAGTAAAGTCAGATTGGAACCATAATAGTTTATATATCTTTTGTTATTTGAAAACAGTTATAGTACTCTCTGTGTGCCGATTTATTTTATAAAGATTTTCAATTCTAAACTTTCGATTATTTTTCTTTCGTAATGATAATAACAGTTTAAAAGTTAATATTTGTATTTTCAGTTAGGGTGAGAGTAAATGACAGTGAATGTGACTGCGTATGGGAGACATACGTCAAATTTCAAATTTATATCGTAATACACCTCACGTAACTAGCAAGTGTTACGAAACCAGGATTTCATGAAAAATGTAAATCCCCCTAACTGACGGATGACGTATGTCTATGAGTGTTTGCCTATGTAATAAAGCAGCCAGAAAGTCGGTAATGATATAATCAGTTTTCTAAAGGTATCTCAAGATTAATTTTCGTTTAGTTTCAGTTATTAAACATTATAGTAATAATTTGCTTGTCGAAGTGACGCCTATGAACCCGATGTAGTGATTGGCTCAGAACAGTTTTGGCCTGATTAAGATCTAGAAAGTGTGATCGGATTGGCTGGCCTTTTCGAACAGCCAGTCGGAAGTCAGTATGGTTCCCGCACACTGCGAGATACTTACGTTGTATCAGCAGCTGGAGGGAAGGAGTCGTGGACTAGCTCTTCGGACGCGAAGGTCATGTCCGTGAAATATGTAAGATGAAGAGATGTTCGGTGCTTCGTGTTCAGATGGATTTGAAATGGTAGCTTTTGTTGCTAGGGACATTTTGCAGAAAATTGAGAGTCGTGGGATATTTTGTTCGGGAGATATACGCGTGTGACTTGTTGGACTTAGAAAATTCTGCGGTGCGATGTTCTGTGTTCTGCTACAAAATACATTCGGCGAGCAACCTTTGTCAAAGAAATCTACTGAATGACTTATGTAAGAAATCATCGTCATGTGTAGAAAGTGACTGTATACTAGCGTGATTATTTTCGGAATGGACTTAGGAGAATTCTGGCGGCTTTACGTGTGATATGAACTGGGAACTTATAATAGCAGTTTTGCATACTAAATGTGGGCTGATCACGCATGTTGAAGCAAAGAAAATAAAACCGACTTGTACCAGATTTCTGAACTTTCAGTGAAGATCAGGACTTCGTTTTCCACCCGAAATTTTATTATGAATATTTACAGGAACAATCATAGCGAGATTTACGCGACCTCAGTAATTGTAGATATTAGGTGCTGTTTTTGTCAAGGCTGCGTTTTCATCACGTTGTAAGTATCTACGTTGCAGAGTGAAGGAACACTGAGAAGACGCCCTTTCTGACATAGGTGAATATCAATTTGCAGCTTCCTTCAGTGACAGAGAAACTCAGAGACAGTTCCATCGCAACAGCACTCTTTGTGGAACGTGTAATGGTGTTCAGGAACTGTTGCCACGAGAACTTCTTGCTCTCTCGAATAATCCGGTGACACTTTGCCCTCGCCACCCGAAAGGCTGCAAGATTCTCCGCAGTTGGCGGACACTTGAACCTACGCACAGCCGCACGCGTAGTTCTGATTGCAGAGCTACATTCGTCACTCCACCAAGGGACGAGGTGCCTCTTCTGTTGTCCTGTGGACTGTGGAATGGACTCAGCAGCAGCATGGAGGATCATTTCGGTAACTTGATCCACCCGCTCCTCAACATCATCACATCGTTCAAACTAGGCTAGCTGCCCGTTAAGTGTCGAATCGGCTCTACAGAGCACCTATCGCGGCGGCTTCGTTTCGCGTTCCACCTCATCTGGCAAGTGGATCTAGATTGGGAAGTGATCACTGCCATGCATTCGACGACTACTTCCCATTGAGCCATGTGAGCAATGACTGGAGAGCAAAGCGAGAGATCGATGGCAGAGAACGACCCAGGTGCAGTGCAAAAGTGTGTGCTCTGTCCCGTATTTATCAAATACGTACACGATGACATGAGAAGCCTCTCAGCTACTCTCACCCGGGGACAGGAACTTCCAGAGCCCCAAAGGATGTTGTGTGCATTACAATCACCACAGAGGATGAAGGGGTGGGGGAGCTGTGTAAGGAGATCGTTGAGAGCGTCTTTGTCGAGCGCATCACGTGGAGGCAGGTAAGGGCAACGTATTGTCAATGGATGACGCAAGTGCACCGATATGGCAGCTGCTTGTAAATTCGCTGTAACGGAGAGAGGCGAGGAGTGGTAGTCGGTACTAACGACAATACCGACTCCTCCTGTAGCTCTCTCACCCCTCAGGTCGTCCTTCTTGTGGAGTACATAGCCCCAACGCTCAGGGGTGTATGATTAATGGAAAAGAGTCTCCTGGAGACACAGAGACAGTGGTCTACTCTGAGATAGTAGACGAAGTTCCTCCACATGCGTCCTGAACCCCTACAAATTCCACTGAAGTATGGGAACCATCTATCACGGGGGTACCAGCTTCATCTTGTCTCTCTGCCAGGATGGGGAGACTGGAGCAGGTGGAGGGGCAGTCATGGGTCGAGATGATTGCCCCACACATACCTCATGCTCCATGAGCTCTGGGGAAGAGTCAGATGAAGCATCAGGTAGACATGGTGGAATGGTTTACCACTTGACTTATCTGCTGTTGCTGCTTTACAGCAGCTTTTCACGGTTTTGTGGGTTGTGCTTGAGCCAGAGTGCAAGTGGTAATGGCCATGTTGGGCTGCTGAACATCTTCAGCCGTCGAAGGTGCCTGGGGCTCGCACAAGTCGGCTACTGTACCTTCGTCTGCTGTTGAAAGGGGGGGGGGGGCCTACAGACGTCAGACGTTGGAACACTTGCTGTCTTACAAGTGCACTGACAGGGGCAGGTGTTTGTGTCAACACTCGCTACCTTCGTTTCCGTAGAGGCATCAGATTTCGGAGTAGCCTTCTGAAGAATGGACACAGAAGACGTGGCAAACGTGGGAGGCTGAATATACCTGCAAATCTTTTTGGCCTAATCACAGGGGATACGCATAGTTGTTTTTATTTCCTGTAGTTTGCGTTCCTCTAGAAAGATTCTGCAGTCCGTACTCCAAACTGGATGTTGTCCAGAGAAATTGATACATTTAGCTAGAGACGAGCAACGAACTCCTTCATGAGTGGCCTTACTGCAGTTGCCACACGTCGCTTCTCCTTCGCACCCGAGGGCTGTATGCCCAAATCGCTGGCATTTAAAACAGCGCATTGGGTTTGGAACATAAGGTCGTACGTTTAGACGAAGAAAGCCTGCTGTGGCGTGCTCTGGGAGTTTTGGGGTGTTGAAGGTAAGGATGAAGGAGTCAGATTACACCAGATTTCCATCCACCCTTTTCATAACGTTCTGAACATCCACAATTCCCTCTGGAGGCCACTCACCCTCCTGTTCTTCAAGTGGTACATCAGCGAGGTCCCTACATGACACAACACCTTTGCTGAAGTTCCGAGTGCTGTGGAGTTCTGTATCGATGGCATATTCGCCCACGCACTTAGCACTCTGTAGGTTAACAGCTTGTTGGGAACTGAATGTTTCAACCTACAGCATCCCATTTTGAACCGCTTTACAAAGTCCCAACAATTCATTCTAAGCCCTTCTGGATCTAAAAAGGCGAGACCTTTTCGGACTACCTTCTTTCCTTTTTATTACTAAAACACATTCTAATTGCTATCCTGTGTTCTGTTAATCTTTATTGCTGTGTGCTGCCTTGCTCTCGTGTCTGAAGCGCTGGCTACCCGAGCCCTCTTATTAGTTGGGGTGTTAGTACATTCCAGGGGCCCACCCGTTCCACTGGGAGGAGGGAAAGAGGATTTCGGAAAATCCATTTGGGTTCCACAAGCTGTTAGGGAAATAAGGGTCCGCTTACACAGAGCCCCGCGTGCCTGTGTGAGCCTTATAAAGCTGAGGAGCGTCAGGTCCCCCAGAGGTTGCCCGCAACGACTGTTCCACCTCAACGGCCACGCATCTCCTCAGAGGTTTATTCCGTCCTCGCGATCCGGGCGGTTAACCCAACATCCCTGTTTCCTGAGACACACAATGTTCCACCGCCGCGCCGCACATTGATCACTGAATCGTGCCCCGAGCTTACGGTGATAGGAGACCAGCGGCGCTTACCAGCCCCAGCTCAGGAACCGCCGGGTCTCCAAGTCCGTACTCAGCAAACGAATTCTGAGCCCCTGAGGGCAGATCGGTTAGTGGGACACATTCTGAGGCATCAAGGGATCACCAATTTAATATTGGAGGGAAGCGTAAAGCTTAAAAATCGTAGAGGGAGACCAAGAGATGAATACACTAGAAGGATGTAGGTTGCACAAGTTATTCAGAGATGAAGAGGCTAGCACAGGATAGGGTAGCTGGGAGACTGGACTGAATACCACAACAACAACAATTTTTCACAACTGTTGTTGTTGTGGTATTCAGTCCAGTCTCCCAGCTACTCTATCCCGTGCAAGCCTCGTCATCTCTGTTGCCACTGTGTTGCCTTTGCAAGATTTTGTGCTTTAACTGACCTCTCGCTTATATCCCACACATTTTCGATGCATTCGTATCGGACGATCAGGGTGGCCAAATCATTCGTTTGAACAACCCAGAATATTCTTCAAACCAATCGGAATCAACTGCCGCCCAGTGACATGACGCATCGTCGTCCATAAAAATGAAGTCTATGAATGGCTGCAAGTGGTATCCACGTTGTCTAATCTAAGCATATCCGGTCAATGATCGGCTCTGTTGGACCAAAGGGCCCAGTCCGTTCCATGTAATCAAAGCCAACACCCTTATGGAGCCCCCACCAGCTTGTACAGGTCCTTTTTGACAACTACCACCAGCTCTTACCAACTGAAATCATTTGACCAGGTCACGGTTTTCCAGTCGTCTAGGGACCATCCGTTATGGCCACGAGCTCAGGAGAGGCGCTGCAGGCGATGTGCTGTTAACAAAGGCACTCGCATCGGCAGTCCGCTGCCATAGCAATTTCGCTGTCCTGTCCTAAAGAATACATTCGTCATGCTTCCACGGTGTTTTTTGCACTTATGTCACGCAGTGTTCCTTGACTGTTATAAGTGTACACAAACGCCGCTGATCTCGGTCGTTAAGTGAAGGCTTTCGGTCACTGCGTTGTCCGTATTGAGAGGTAATGCCTGTAATTTGGTATACTCGGCACATTCTTAACACTGTGTTCTCGGAATATTGAACTTCTTAACGATTTCAGAAATGGAATGTCCTCTGCGTCTACCTCCAACTACCATTCCGCGTTCAAAATGTTTTACTTCCCTTCATGCCACCATGATCACATAGGGAGCCTTTTCACATGAATCGCCTGAGTACACACACTGCCCTTTTATACCGTGTGTACGCGATACTATCGCCATCTACATATATATACTTATGGCTATGCGATTCAACTCTGACGACGAGGTGAAAGAAGTGGTTCATAGCTTTCTGAACAGCATGGTGGCGAGCTGGAATGACATGGGCATACAAAAACTGCCACAGCGTCTACAAAAATGCATCGACAAAAATGGTGATTATGCCGAAAAATAGCTAAATGTTCAAGCTGTAAACTTATGTAAACCATTGTAGAAATAAACAGGTCTATGTACTCAAAAAAATAGGAGACCTTATTTTTGAGATTACCCACGTATTAGTACTGTGTAAGCCACTGGTGTTGACAGCCTGGTCATAGAGGACACGAACCTGGACGGATTTGGGGAAACATCTGCGACGCTTTTCTTAGCGTGCTTTATTTATTTCTGGAGAGCAACTGGAGAACGTAATTAGTGTATTTAAAATGGAACGCTTCAAATTAATTCACACGAGACTTACGTTATGGCTCCAAGCGTTTCGCGGTGGAGTCCTTGAATAAAAAGTTCACACTTTACTTGCCTATTCAAATTTTGATGAAATTACAAGCTCGGATTTCTTTCAGAATCTGGAGCGCCAAATAAACCGAGAACTTTTTATGCAAGACTTACGGTAAAAGAGCCATCAAACCGTAATAATTTTTCTCTCCTTCCCAGCTTATTTCTTTCGCCCTGTGTCGTTTACGGTGTTGAAGTAAGGTCGAGGGCACAATAAATTATCGGTATTTACAGTGTAACGAATTTGCTGTAGGACAGCACACGAAAGTCGCAAACATGTCACTTCTGCATAAGGTAATTACTATCCACAAGAGTAAGGTAGATCCTTTATACCAAAGGGAAAGTTCACAATTTTAAGCTGCGTGTCGAAAGATCTCGAAGAATAACTAGATACAGAGATAACGCAGGTATGCGAGTGTCACAGGTTTAGATTTCCTTACCTTCTGCATCTGGCATGAAAATTGATGTTTACCTAACATATCGACTTCAGTAACGTCGCTAAGCGTGTGATTGGTGGTTTTGTGTACCGCTGTAAAATATTCGTAGTGTCAAATCAATGCGGTCACTTACTTTCCATATGAAGCGATCCCTCTTGATGTTTACCATCCGCTACTAAACATGAAGTTTAGAGCTGATAACTTGCTCGACATCTGTTCCAGTAAAGCAGTATTCTAACTGAAGAAAGCATAAGCTCAGTGTGTTCTTTATAGCTTCAACTTTTTCCTTGTGCTGCAAGGGAAAATGTTTGCACCAGAGTTCATTATAAGGATGACGTTTGGTTTGTGGGGCGATCAACTGCGCTGTCATCAGCCCAAGTTTTACAATTCCAATTTTTTTTTACACAGTCCAATGTAGCCACTGTCATGAACGAGGATGAGATGATGAGAACGACACAAACACCCAGTCCCTGACAAGCGAAAATCCCCAACCCGGCACCGAGCGAAGTGGCGCAGTGGTTAGACACTGGACTCGCATTCGGGAGGACGACGGTTCCATCCCGCTTCCGGCCATCCTGATTTAGGTTTTCCGTGATTTCCCTAAATCACTCCAGGCAAATGCCGGGATGGTTCCTCTGAAAGGGCACGGCCGACTTCCTTCCCCATCCTTCCCTAATCCGATGAGACCGATGACCACGCTGTCTGGTCTCCTTCCACAAAACAACCAACCAACCAACCCAACCCGGCTTGGAAACGAACCCGGGGCACCGTGATTCAGAGGCAGCAACGCGAGCCACTATACCACAAGCTGCGGACGGAGTACTTTATCTCTGTCGTTACCAAAAGTAGATAATTTACATGTTTTTCAAGACATTTTTTCAATTACTCGTATATAGTGCAAAACCGGTAAATGGTAGCGATATCTTATCTACGTATTTCATAATTTCGTAAAAAGAAGCAAAAAAGCGAACAAAGCTAAAGACTGATGTTCAAAATACATTAGATATTAACTACTTCAATTTTATATTGTCGTGACGAAAGTCATGCTATCGTCTACTTGGCGTTTATGAAACGGTCCACGACCGCTACTGTCAAGCTATACACCCAGCTAAGAGGCTACGAGGAGCCACAAGGCGGATATTTCAGTTCGAAATATATATATCGCAACTTCCTTTCTTTTCTTTCCTTTGCTTTTGTTAATTGTAAATCCAGGTCGAATATTGTCCACTTTGGAACAGAAAATAGAATTACCTCTTATGCTGACACAGCAGTCTAACAAATTCAGTCTTTGAGCTGTTTTACTATTCCATTGCCTTTTTTTTTCAATACTGTTTTTCATCCGTAGGGAATACGTAATGGGCAGTACAGAATAACAATGTAAAGGTTTCCACACAGAAAGACATCGGCAATTCGCAATATTCTTCCTCATCTGCGCCCTGTCCTGTATACATGAATACGTGCACGTTTATAAGCACACCACTGCTGTAAGGGAAAGTAAAAGATAGGAAGTTCAGCTTGTCAAGCAGGCAGCACATCCATCTTGCCGAATGCTCCAAAGCTGCTTTCTAACGAAGAAACTTCCCCGCCATCGAGTGTGGGTGGTACCAGAAATAAACTGTCTACGACACTAGCTTAGAAATTTTGCGCTTGATTGCAGAAATATTTGGGAGCGAACTCTTACTCAGTTACGTAAAACCTTCCTCGGGCAGTCTGTCAGTGCCATAGCTTTATAACGCATTTGTATAATAATTTAACGCACTATAAATAATGTACAGTGATTATAAATTTGTTTTACACTTTCACATGGGCTAATTGCTATGTTACAAGTAACTCCACTGAGAGACTTTAAAAACTCATTGATCGGATTATAATTCCTTACTAATTACTTTTTGAGAAGTGCTTGGTGGAAATGAAAATAACAGTAATGATTCCTCGGTAGTAGTTGAGTCGGTGGTCATTGGGTACCTTTTTACTAATATGAGACATTTTATACAGCTCGCAGTGTCTGTGCGTGTTTCGAAGAGCGCCAGTATGGATTTATCACACTCGCTCGGCTACCGAGCTCCCCAATCAAAAGACAGTGCCGGCCTGGGTGACCGAGCGGTTCTAGGCGCTACAGTCTGGAACCGCGCGACCGCTACGGTCGCAGGTTCGAATCCTGCTTCGGGCATGGGTGTGTGTGATGTCCTTAGGTTAGTGAGGTTTAAGTAGTTCTAAGTTCTAGGGGACTGATGACCTCAGAAGTTAAGTCCCATAGTGCTCAGAGCCATTTGAACCAAAACCCAATCGAGAATCTATGCGACCATCTCTATCGGGCTCTATGTACCACAGATCTGTTAGTGCTTTCCAGAACCTCACTGATTCCCTTCCGGCAAGTGGTCCGCAGGCTTTGACAGGTAGAGACATTAACGTGACTCGACAGCGTGTAATTGCATGTAAGAAGACGTGCATCTTTCGTAAAAATGACAATTAGGTGAGTTCATTAGGATGTACTACATTAACTTTAAATTTAAATGAATGTCGGCGCTTTCTTCCTAGCCTACGAATAAGCTCACCTTTTCTGTTGTGACGGAGTCGCCATCTGCAACAATGGGTTCATTGCATCCTCCTGTATGACCTCGTTCTGTCCTGCTGCCGGAACTACAGCTTCCATATGGAGCTAGTTGATATGATTTACTCGTTACCGGTGGACGCTCTGTCAGCCAGCAGGTATACGTTTCATCGCCTGCCTGCCGTGACTGAGTCCTGAACACATGTGTCGCTCTCCTTGCAGATGCTTGCGATGCTTTGCAGTCGCTCTCTAGTGTACAATATTCATTGCGTCTATACCGGTACTGGTCGGCACTCCACAACATACCCCGTGATCAAAAAGTCAGCATAAATTGTAAAACTGAATAAATCACGGAATAATGTAGATACAGAGGTACAAAATGGCTCTGAGCACTATGCGACTTAGGTTCTGAGGTCATCAGTCGCCTAGAACCTAGAACTAATTAAACCTAACTAACCTAAGGACATCACACACATCCATGCCCGAGGCAGGATTCGAACCTGCGACCGTAGGAGAGGTACAAATTGACACATATGCTTGGAATGACATGGGGTTTTATTAGAACCATAAAAATACAAAAGTTCAAAAAATGTCCGATAGATGGCGCTTCATCTGATCACAATAGCAATAATTAGCATAACAAAATAAGACAAAGCAAAGATGATGTTCTTTACAGGAAATGCTCAATATGTCCACCACCATTCCTCAACAATAGCTGTAGTCGAGGAATAATGTTGTGAACAGCACTGTAAAGCATGTCCAGTGTTATGGTGAGGCATTGGCGTCAGATGTTGTCTTTCAGATCCCTAGAGACGTCGGTCGATCACGATACGCTTGCGACTTCAGGTAACCCCAAAGCCAATAATCGCACGGACTGAGGTCTGGGGACCTGGGAGGCCAAGCATGAGGAAAGTGGCGGCTGAGCACACGATCATCACCAAACGACCCGCGCAAGAGATCTTTCGCGCGTCTAGCGCCATCCTGCATAAACATCGTACGTTCCAGCAGGCGTTTATCAGCCAGGCTGGGGATGATGCGATTCTGTAACATATCGGCGTACCTCTCACCCGTCACGGTAGCAGTTACAAAACCAGAATCACGCATTTCCTCGAAGATAAAAGGCCCGATAACGGTAGATGTGGTAAATCCAACCCATACCGTGACTTTCTCGTCGTGCAATGGAGTTTCCACGACAGTTCTAGGATTTTCGGTAGCCCAAATTCCGCAGTTGTGGGCGTTGACAGACCCTCGGAGCGTGAAATGAGTTCCGTCGTGTGGCTAGGGCCTCCCGTCGGGTAGACCGTTCGCCTGGTGCAGGTCTTTCGATTTGACGACACTTCGGCGACCTGCGCGTCGATGGGGATGAAATGATGATGATTAGGACAACACAACACCCAGTCCCTGAGCAGAGAAAATCTCCGACCCAGCCGGGAATCGAACCCGGGGCCTTAGGATTGACAGTCTGTCACGCTGACCACTCAGCTACCGAGGGCAGACCAATCGCCAGGTAACAGTTCATGATGCCGATGGATTTTGTACGGATATCATCGGAGGGGACGCCTCAGTGCCAACCAAACAGTAGTGTATGCAATGCCGGTGCGACGTGCGACTGCACGAGCGCTGACTTCCCCGTGCATAGACGAAACCGCTACAGTCTCCATTTCTTCCTGAACTGTCTCAGCAGCATTACACCTTGTGCTCGGTCGGCCACTACGGGGTCTATCGTCTAAACAACCCGTGGCTTCGAACTTCGAAACCATTCTCGCCACAGCTGCATTTGTCAGCGGACCTTTACCCGTTCGAATCCCCTTCCTATGGCGATAGGATCGTAACGCTGAACTAGCACATTCCCCATTCTGATAATACAGCTTCACTAAAAGCGCCTTTTCAGGTAACGTCAACATGCTGCGACTGCTTGCGCATCTGATTCGCTCTCTCATTACAGCTCCTTTTATACACGATTGTCATGCGCAGTCACTGAAGTTTTGCTGTCCAGCGCAATCTGTCGGACATTATGTGAACTTTTTTTTAATAAAACCCCATGTCATTCCAAGCATGTGTGTCAATTTTTACCTCTCTATCTACATTATTCCGTCGTTTATTAAGTTTTCAAATTTATACTGACTTTTTGATCACCCGGTACATGGTATTCAGTTTTTCACGTGGTTGCAGTCGCGCTATCCTCGCGGTGCAAATCCTCTATCGCGAGCAGCTGAAATACGTCGACATCTGCCCTTAGATCGTTGCACCACATTAACTTGATACCTATTGCCATCATTTTGTTCTTTGTCGTTGTGAGTACCCCTATTGTCATAAATATTCTGGAGATAATCACGATTAATGCACCCATGATCTTCATCCTTTACTCAATATAGAAACGCAGAAAAGAATTAATGATTGCTTCCTAGGTATCTCTTCGAATCCTCGTACTTCTTTTTCCATAGCTCACAAATAATTTCGGTTTCGGATCGTCTCCTTGTTAAGTACGTCAATTTTCGGTACGAGGATTCACAGAAATCTTTCATGGACTTTCTTCCCAATTGCCATAAACAATCTTGTATTTATTCTGACCAGTATTCCTCGGTAAACTTTTGTTTGACTTCGTTAAACGTCATCTGATTAGTGTTCAGACTAGTCCCCAACGCTTAGCATCATCTGCTAATGCACTGATAACTACGTTAATCTTTTCCCGATCTGTCAAATGTTAAGGAAAAAATTTTTCGCAATTTTTCAGAAGATCCAATAGGTGCCAGCCACCATGTCTTTTGGGATGATGAAAGCATTCTTCAGCCTCTAATAGTTTGTTATGAGATGTCCTATAATTGACACAACTAGGTTGGTATCTTCTTTTCTTTTCAAGGTCGCAGACCCTGCCTTAAATTTGTGAAGATTTATGGTCAGACTTTCATTCGCAAATACCTATTTGATTACTTCTTTCTCCGAATCAACCACTGTCTTTCTCAGATGTGATACTTCATTTCTACGTTCTTCAACAATTTCTGTTTTTGGACCGAAAACTTTTATTCAAATTTTGTTACTACCAAATGTTCTACTTTTTCCTGGATTTTTACGATTTCTAAATCGAACCTTTCGTTACCATCATTGATCCGCCCCTGCACAGTGGCCTCATTGGCAATTGGGGTATTCATATCAAGTTTCAAGTCCTTAATTGCAGTAGTCAAAACGCCCACTTTTTCGTTTACTTTTTCGATCTACTTACTGATTTTAACGCTCGCTGTTTTCATGACATCAACTTGCGTTGGTAAGGCTACTAATACCATCTGCCTCTGTCATGAGCTGACTGTTAATGTTGCAACGTTGGGTTTTAATTTTTGTAGATAAAAATTTTAACAGATCGTTGATGCTCAAAGGTTTTTCACTATCCTCGTCTTTCGTATCCATATGTTCTGGTTTTACCTAAACTGTTTCAATCGGTTCTTTCCCTATTAATGACGAATTGAACATATTAACTGATTCATTCGCATAAATAGCATCTGCCACGTTATCTTTCTTATTTGCTCTGTCATTTAGCTCCTGTTTATTTGAGACGGCTTCATCATCTAAATCTTATCGTTAACGTACCTGTGGTATTCCACATAAGCCAACTGCCCTTCTGGGGTTGTACCTGTGTATTCGGTTCGGTAACTGATATCGGTCTCTAAGGTGTTTTTCGGTACGTCCGATACTGTCTCGTTCTGTTCACTTTGAACTACTTCTGCTTTTGTAGTCATTTCAATATTGAATATGAGTCATGGTTTACTTTCTTAAGGCACTTAATATTTCCTGCTATTTGCTTCATTAAATTTATTTCAAGTTCCTGCCAGTGGACATTGAATGCTCGTAATACGTCTATTTCGCTTTTAGTAGATACGCTGTGGGCTGTATTTTACTGTGTAAGAATCTAAATAATGTTCTGTCATGAGGCGACGCCTCTAAAACTATCGGCTACAAATAAATTATGAATACATCTATAATGTTATTCCTGTGAAAAGATACTTATTTGACTGTGATTGTGCGTAGTGGAAGGATATCGGAATATTCTTGTTTCTCTAAAGATTTCTATTAAAGGAAAGCAATAGCAGGGAATCGAATCACGATTGTATTAGTAATAAAATAATCTGCAATTACGTAAAAGGTAACAGTCGACAACCTAATTATGCAAAGTTGTACCAAGTACTACCATGATTCATAAAGAAAGTTAACTATTGGGACTGACTTTACGTGATGCGGAAATTCTGTTTTGCTGATAAGATGCAAGGCCGTCACGCAGTTTCGCAAGTAATGCACCAGTGGAACTTCCTGGTAGATTAAAACTGTGTACAAGTCCGATATTCGAGCTTGGGACTTTTCCTTTCACGGGCAAGTGTTTTACCAATTGTGCTACCCAAGCTACCAGACCTCACAGCTTTACTTCCGCCAGAACACAGTTTTAATCTGCCAGGAAGTTTCAGATTAGCGGACATTCCGCTGCAGAGAAAATTTAATTCTGGAAGCATCCCCCAGGCAGTGGCTAAGCCGTGTCTTCGGAATATGCTTTCTTCCAGGAGTGTTAGTTCTGCAAGGTTTGCACAGGGGCTTCTGTTAGGTTTGGACGGTAGGAAACAAAATACTGACGGAAGTGAAGCTGTGAGGGCGGAACGTGAGTCGGGCTTCGATAACTCTGTTGGTAGAGCATTTACCCGTGACATGCAAAGGTCCCGAGTTCGCGTCTTGGCCCGGCGCACTGTCTTCACTGCCAGCAAGTTTAATGTCACCTCACAATCCGCTGCAGAGCGAAAATTCCATTCTGGAGTGTATCGGTGATTTGACATGAGCCAAACGAGAGGAGTATAAATATATTTAGGCAACAACTGGCTCTTAATGACACATAACTACCTGTACATTGCAGTAGGAAGCAAATGATAGTAATAGATAAATGATTACTAATGGTGGGGCACTACTAACTTGGATAAGGGGTCTTTTGTCAGAAACTACTACCACTGAAATAGTTTTCAGGTAATTCTATCTTTTGTACTGTTTATTATGTACATTGTCGAGGAGCATTCACTTCTTTATACTATTTAGCTCAGATTCGACGTCTGATACTTGAACCTTGTATAGTTGGAATAGTTGTAGTTAGCACACACAAGCTACAAGAATGAAAGTTGTACATCTTGATTACTGTGATTGTAATACAAAATTTAAATGTGGTTCAACTATTAGAGTAGGTATCAAGAAACTAATCTATCAGTACACTCAGATCAAGACTGAACACTTTAGCTACAAAATAATATGAGAAACACATTTAACTATATACACATGAAATTATATACACTGTTACTTAGAAACGTGCACAGTAATTAATCCTTACGCTGGCCCTTCATAGTGTGCTAGACAGTACTTCAGAACTTATGCTCAATGAATAATTATTAAATTTTTATATTTACTACTCCACAAAGTTTATTAAAAATACTGAGATATTACTTAAATGACTTTTTAGCTCAGTAAAATAGTATATGCGGAAATATCTTAGCAGTAGGTATAGGACCCTGTCTTGGCAAACGACTAAGGATAAAATACGATTGCTCAGCACGAAGTCTGCAGATCATAAACTTATTATTGAAAAAGAAACCGCATAACTGGTCCATTTTTCACTACCATAGAACGCTGAACTCCAAACGTACATCCTGATAAATTTGTTCTTCAAAATAAGGTCTATGTTTGATACTAGTTGACTTACGTTGGCCAGGAGTGCCCTTTCTGCCCGTGTTAGTCTAATTTTTACACCGTCTTATCTCCGTCCATCACTGATTATTTTGCTGCCTAGGAAGCAGAATTCCACAACTTCATTTACTTCGTGATTACCAATTCTGATAAGTTTCTTGCTGTTCTCTTTTCTGCTACCTCTCATTCCTTCCTTCTTTCTTCAATTTATTGTCAGTCATTATTTGGCATTCATTAGAGACTTCATATCATTCCACACATTCTCCAGGTTTTCTTCACTTTCGCTGAGAATAGCAACGTGATAAACAAAGCTTATCTTACAGGAAATTACAGGGTTATTACAAATGATTGAAGCGATTTCACAACTCTACAATAACTTCATTATTTGAGATATTTTCACAATACTTTGCACACACATACAAAAACTCAAAAAGTTTTTTTAGGCATTCACAAATGTTCGATATGTGCCCCTTTAGTGATTCGGCAGACATCAAACCGATAATCAAGTTCCTCCCACACTCGGCGCAGCATGTCCCCATCAATGAGTTCGAAAGCATTGTTGATGCGAGCTCGCAGTTCTAGCACGTTTCTTGGTAGAGGAGGTTTAAACACTGAATCTTTCACATAACCCCACAGAAAGAAATCGCATGGGGTTAAGTCGGGAGAGCGTGGAGGCCATGACATGAATTGCTGATCACGATCTCCACCACGACCGATCCATCGGTTTTCCAATCTCCTGTTTAAGAAATGCCGCACATCATGATGGAAGTGCGGTGGAGCACCATCCATCCTGTTGAAAGATGAAGTCGGCGCTGTCGGTCTCCAGTTGTGGTATGAGCCAATTTTCCAGCATGTACAGATACACGTGTCCTGTAACGTTTTTTTCGCAGAAGAAAAAGGAGCCGTAAACTTTAAACCGTGAGATTGCACAAAACACGTTAACTTTTGGCGAACTGCGAATTTGCTGCACGAATGCGTGAGGATTCTCTACCGCCCAGATTCGCACATTGTGTCTGCTCTCTTCACCATTAAGAAAAAATGTTGCTTCATCACTGAAAACAAGTTTCGCACTGAACGCATCCTCTTCCATGAGCTGTTGCAACCGCGCCGAAAATTCAAAGCGTTTGACTTTGTCATCGGGTGTCAGGGCTTGTAGCAATTGTAAACGGTAAGGCTTCTGCTTTAGCTTTTTCCGCAAGATTTTCCAAACCGTCGGCAGTGGTACGTTTAGCTTCCTGCTTGCTTTATTCGTCGACTTCCACGGGCTACGCGTGAAACTTGCCCTCACGCGTTCAACCGTTTCTTCGCTCACTGCAGGCCGACCCGTTGATTTCCCCTTACAGAGGCATCCAGAAGCTGTAAACTGCGCATGCCATCGCCGAATGGAGTTAGCAGTTGGTGGATCTTTGTTGAACTTCGTCCTGAAGTGTCATTCCACTGTTATGACTGACTGATGTGAGTGCATTTCAAGCACGACATACGCTATCTCGGCTCCTGTCGCCATTTTGTCTCACTGCGCTCTCGAGCGCTCTGGCGGCAGAAACCTGAAGTGCGGCTTCAGCCGAACAAAACTTTATGAGTTTTTCTACGTATCTGTAGGGTGTCGTGACCATATGTCAATAAATGGAGCTGCAGTGAATTTATGAAATCGCTTCAATCATTTGTAATAGCCCTGTACACATCCTCTGTATGGGCATGAACCACATCCGCAACGACTGAAGTCAAGGAAGAGTTTCCTTAAGACATCAAAGGTACTTAGAACCACTACTGAAAAAGCTAGGTTACAACTATGGAGGGCTACGACCTACCTTCTCCCATGTTGGAAAAGAGGTTCAGCTTTACCTCCAGTCCATGACACGGAACGGACAACTTGAAAATCTTTCAGTAGATTGAGGTCCGGAGTTGTAAGATCAAAAGTTAACCTGGCAAAATGGGGATACACTGATCCTAATGATATTCGGTGTGACTGTGGAGAAGCTCAGCCAGTCCGGCACATGCTTCGGTGTCGATTGTGTCCAGTCTCCTCTACAGAAGATGACCCTCAACAACCAACAGAAAATACACTGGAAGTGGCCAAGTTTTGGTCAAACAGTAATTTAATCATAACTGTGTAAAATGTATGTACATGTACCTCTACGTTTCTGACACGAGAATAATAATAATCATTGATATACTTCCAACTTGAACTTTAATCCCACTCTTGGACGTTTGCTCTATTTCAATCATTGCTTCTTCGACGTACAGATTGAACAGTGGGGCGAAAGACTACATCTTGTCTTGCTTTCGCTTTAATCCGCACACTTCGTTCTTGGTCGTTCACTCTCTTATTCCCTCTTGGTTCCTGTACATTTTGTATATCACCCGTCTCTCCCTATAGGTTCCCACATGCTAGAAAGTGGTACACTCTCAAAGGCCTTCTGCAAATCCATAGAGCCCATGTGTGTCTCCAGGTTATGTGCCAGTCTCTTATCAGTCACCTGTCTAATGCTGCAGATATTATCAATACAAGACTTTCCTTGCCCGAAAGCCACTCTGTTCTCCCACTGTAATGCCGGAAATGCATATCCTCCTATTTCCATCTATTGTACTATAATTTTTTCCTTGTTTTGTTACCTCAAGATATGACATTTCTGTGTCTTTATATATTGTAATTGTTTTACTATTTGTATATATATATATATTTATGCGTTTATGTCGATGTATAATTGGTTTGTTTTGTAAATATTATTTGTATTTTTACGCTGGGTCTTGCCTAGGGAAAACTATGCTATCGAACGATTACATCGATAGGTCGTGTGGAGAACCAAAGTGTTTAGGGTCTTTGGTAGTGTTAACTCTGCGCGTGGAGCGCGGGCAGAGGGAGTCTGGCTGGAGGAGGGCGGTGGAGCAGGTGTGTTGAGGGACGCTCCCGCGAGTTGCCGCGCCTTCGGGGTTTGTCAGCACGTAATTGCGCTCGACTTGCTATGATAGTTTCTGACACGGTGTCGCGGACGGGAAGCGTTAGCTGGTACACATCAAGAGCCCGTTTCGGCTGGAGACCGTGTCGAGAAGAAGGCGCGCCAACATCCAGCTTCTGCAACAGCGACGGCCGACAATGAGTGACTGTCGCCACCTCCTCGATCGACGACTTCAAACCTTCAATCAACCAACAAGGAAGACTGGTAGCACGTAAAGTTTGAGAACTGTATGGCAAACCTCAGCTTTTAAAATTGTTGCATCACAAAATTACAGCAACTTAGCATGAACCTTTGTTGCTCACTGTCCCAATTGCATTACCAAGCAGGGTCCCTTCCTTTTCCGAAATGAACCCGAGTCTCGTTGAAATTCAGACGCCAGCATTAAAGTAATATCATTCCATTTCACTGCATTAATTTCAAAGTTCAGTTAAGGCATTCATAGCTGGCTACAATATTTAGATTACACAAGCACAAATTAAGTGTGCGAGTTTTGTTAGCATATTTTAGCTTACCTGTGACTGCAGCTCAGCTTGGTACGTACTAAATGTTACCATTGTTAATTGTCCAGAATCATTTAATTCAAGCTCAAAGTTGAATCTCTTATTTCTAAATTGCGTAGATTCAAGTAACTTTTGAAATGATTGTTGAGGTAGCCCAAGACTAACCTCATTTTACTGAATTTCGTAGTGCTTCAGAAACAAATCTCACTATTAATTTCAGTCACTAATTTAACTTTCAATTTTCCGGTTTTATTAATTCTTTTGCTAAATTAAGTCAGAGTGTAGTGAAATTTATTACTTCTGACAAACTTTCAGTTTTCACACTACACGTGTCAACCTTCAGTTGCCACGCTTCTAGTGCTAATTATATGTTGTAATAACCTTTCTTTTTCAGTTACTATAGTAATTGTCCATAGGACTGGCGACCGTAATTTCCCCCAAATCTCAAATATCTAATTACCGCTAGTTAATTGTTAACGTAACGGCCGCACATTTACTTTCTTTATTAACTTTACCCCTTTTCAAAATTAATTTCCACCAGTTTCATTTGCATTTTTCCTTTCATTTAGATGTAACCCTTTCCTCCATCTTCACCGACAGATTAAATTCGGTGACGATTGCTTTTCCCAAATTTCCATTAGGTACACGCGGTTTAATTTTTCACTGTCATTAAGGTCGATAAGTGAGGGGGATGTTACACCACTTCCCCAATTTCTCTCTGTCAAATCTAGTTTTAAGTATCTTACCATATAGTCTCGATACATAACTGAGACTTTGATGCCTCGATAAATTTGTGCCGTCATCCTTGCTTCCGTTTTTAAATATGTTTGTGATAAAGCCTTACTTAAGCGCGACAGAGATTTCCTCTGCACTAAGACAGAGGTTAAATAGCATTGCGAGATGTTCCAATAACACATTTGGCCGGGCGTTCAACAACTCCGTATACATAGCTCCAGGCCCTGGTGCTTTGCATTTTTGAATTGCTTTACTGATTCTAAACTTCCACTGTTGTTAACTCCTGGATTTCTGTGGCACGTCCGTTGCCGGGAAAGGAGCATATATCTTGGAATTCGGATCGATCTTCTTTAAAAATTTCTTCGTAATATGTCTTCCATATACCTACACTTACGAGTTATATATTTATATTACTTCTGTCGTTTCTTCTTTGGACTTTTAACTCCCGATGCAGTTATTAATTTCTTCACATTTAAAGCCCACATAGCATATTTTACTCTAGTTGCTGCTTTCTTTGCCTCTCCTCTCAGGCTTACATACCCTCTTTTAACACCAGTCTTATTGCTCAAGCTATGTTGTATAGGCCCCTTTGTCATCTCTGCGGCAATATCATCATCCCGAAAATCATTTTTAAATTTGCCAGCCATGTTCTCAACTACACCGACACTTTCAAAATCTGCTTCATGATTAGCTCCTCCAGTTGTCTTGTACGCTACTTCCACTGTTGTACCATCAGTCTGGTGAGTGTTGTGTAAGACAAAATAACAATGCCCAAAACCTGTAATGAAATTCGGAAGATCAATGCGTGGTGCAGGGACTGGCAGTTGACAATGAACGCAAATACGGTAAAGTATTAAACATAAGTAGTACGTATGATCCGTGCGTGCTCTTGACCAGAAACCAGTAACAGTCAGAAAGTATCTGCGATTAACCGTTGGGAGCAGCCTGAGATGAAATGATCGCATAAAAACAGTTAAAGGAAAAGCAGGTCCACGGCAGTTGTATTGCAAGAATCTGAAGAGGATACTGTTCACCTACAGAAGAAATGGCTTACGTAACGTTCGTGTGACCGCTTCGTGTGTACTGCCCGACTACCTGGGGCCATTGACAGGTGTGACTGAGGTGTATCAAAGAAGGAGGACGCATTAAATCACTGGTTCGTCTCGTGTGTCTTGGTGAATATTACCGTTAAGATTCCGCGGGCATACGCTCCAAGAAGAATCAGGCACAGTATATTTTCCTACCACATACATCTTGCGAAATGATCCTGACCGGATATCAGACAGATGGCAACGCGTATTGCAGTGTCGTAAAATGTGGCACTCGTATCTCTCTCGTTCACGAAAACCCGGCAGTGGGAACCAAGAACAGTTTTTTTTAAATTTTATGTTTATTGCTGAGACGGGAAGAAACTGACGTATCTTTGAGTTTTTTCTTATGATTCACATACACTGAACGAGGGTGCGTGCGAAAGAAGTCCATCCTGTGTTATCACAGACTGTTAGTGGACAAGACCATTGAATAAACACGCGATGTCCGCCAGCGATCGGAATTATTGATTGTTATCATTTAATTATTACTGTCGGTTTCGCTTAATTATCAGATGGTATCTGGTTAGTCTGCTGATAGGCTGTTGTACTGAAGTGATATTCAGTTACAACTGAAAACTACAATGCACTGCAATTGCAACTACAATTGGAACTGCAAGTCGCTAGAAGCGATCGTTCCCCTCGCGTATTCAGTTTCATGGAAATAATTGTACATCGTATTTGAAAGTGAGAGCTACACTGGTGTTTGTGTGCAATTATAATGTAGAAAGACGTTGGAAGAGGTACTGCAAGTCGTTAGTCGGTGTTTAACCAGCAATAAGTTCGAAGTATGATATAACTAACACATGTACACTACTGGCAATTAAAATTGCTACACCACGAAGATGACGTGCTACAGACATGAAATTTAACCGATAGGAAGAAGATGCTGTGATATGCAAATGATTAGATTTTCAGAGCATTCACACAAGGTTGGCGCCGGTGGCGGCACCTACAACGTGATGACATGAGGAAAGTTTCTAACCGATTTCTCATACACAAACAGCAGTTGACCGGCGTTGCCTGGTGAAACGTTGTTGTGATGCCCCGTGTAAGGAGGCGAAATACGTACCATAACGTTTCCGACTTTGATAAAGGTCGGATTGTAGCCTATCGCGATTGTGGTTTATCGTATCGCGACATTGCTGCTCGCGTTGGTCGAGATCCAATGACTGTTAGCAGAACATGGAATCGGTGGGTTCAGGAGGGTAATACGGAACGCCGTGCTGGATCCCAACGGCCTCGTATCACGAGCAGTCGAGATGACAGGCATCTTATCCGCATGGCTGTAACGGATCGTGCAGTCACGTCTCGATCCCTGAGTCAACAGATGGGGACGTTTGCAAGACAACGACCATCTGCACGAACAGTTCGACGACGTTTGTAGCAGCATAGACCATCAGCTCGGAGACCATGGCTGCGGTTACCCTTGACGCTACATTACAGACAGGAGCACCTGCGATGGTGTACTCAGCGACGAACCTGGGTGCAGGAATGGCAAAAGGTCATTTTTTCGGATGAATCCAGGTTCTGTTTATAGCATCATGATGGTCGCATCCGTGTTTGGCGACATCACGGTGAACCCACATTGGAAGCGTGTATTCGTCATCACCATACTGGCGTATCACCCGGCGTGATGGTATGGGTGCCATTGGTTACACGTCTCGGTCACCTCTTGTTCGCATTGACGGCACTTTGAACAGTGGACGTTACATTTCAGATGTGTTACGACTCGTGGCTCTATCCTTCATTCGATCCCTGCGAGACCCTACTCTTCAGCAGGATAATGCACGAACGCATGTTGCAGGTCCTGTACGGACCTTTCTGGATACAGAAAATGTTCGACTGCTTCCCTGGCCAGCACATTCTCCAGATCTCCCGCCAATTGAAAACGTCTGGTCAATGGTGGCCGAGCAACTGGCTCGTCACAATACGACAGTCACTACTCTTGATGAACTGTGGTATCGTGTTGAAGCTGCATGGGCAGCTGTACCTGTACACGCCATCCAATCTCTGTTTGAACCAATGCCCAGGCGTGGCCAGAGGTGGTTGTTCTGGGTACTGATTTCTCAGGATCTATGTACCCAAACTGCGTGAAAATGTAATCACACGTCAGTTCTAGTATAACATATTTGTCGAATGAATACCCGTTTATCATCTGCATTTCTTCTTGGTGTAGCAATTTTAGTGGCCAGTAGTGTATCTTCGTCGTTCTCTATGCCGAGACAGCAGTTCAAATCTGGACAACCAATGAAATGAAATCTATAATCTTGGTCTATCATGGGTAAGTCCCCATAAATAAAACAGGCGACGTATAATGACTTATCAATACGAATGATATTTCTTTGGCGTGTAGAGAGTTTAGAAGAAGAAAGCACAGTGTGACTCTGTGAAAAAAGCAAACGCCATAAGTCTAATACGAATTTCTTAAATTCTCTTGATAGCAGAGCAAACAAGAAGATAATCGTTTTTAATTGTTTGAGTGGGGATACGTTGCAGACTACCCGTCTAAAACAGCTCCGTCGTAGTATTTATCGATTATACACTGTCCAGTCAATTTTACGTCACCGTGTGTCAAGATACTGAATAACCATCATTTGCAGCATGGATCACTGTGGGTCGTGCAGGAAGGGAGTCAGTGAGGTTCTGGAAGGTAGCGAAAGGGACGTGGAGAGGTGCCCACTCCAGTGTCGCGGCAATCTGCACCATGTTTCTCGGTTGAGGATCCATGGCGCGAACAATCCGATCGATGTGGTCTCACAGATTCTCGATTGGAATTAAATCCGGGGAGTTTGGTGGACAGAGGAGTACGGTAAACCCATCCCCGTGCTCATCGAACCATTCACGTACATTGCGAGGTATGTGATACGTTCCACTGTCCTGCTGGTAGAGAAAAACAAACTGCATGCAGGGCTGGATATGGTCCCGCAGGATAGAACCGTGCATTTGTTGATCTGCTGTGCCTTCCAGAAGGCCGAGATCATGCAGGAAATACGACGATGGCATTCCCCGGAGCATAACGTTCCCTTCTCCGGCCCAGAACCTTCCGACCAGTGTTTTAGAGTGTTTGCTTTCAGACGTTTCATGGCATACACGGCAACGACCATCTGTACAATGGAGTATAAAACGTTATTCATCTGAAAAGACTGAGCCGTGTGCAGCTCGCATTCTGCCGTTCATAACTTGACGTCGTGTGGTAGCGGTAGTGGCGTCTCGAATCCTTCTTGTGTTAATGGTGCCACTGAGTTGCTAGTATTGTTTGACTGCGAGTGGCAGCAGCAGCCGTTATCGATAGCCAGTACTGTGGTACTATCTTTGGTGCCACGGCTAGTATTCCAGGTTGTCGTGTGTGTCAGGCAGTTCGGCTTCGGAAGTAGCAGCGAGAAGGTCCACAGAGTGCGGGCAGGCCGGAACTGCTGGCGGGATGCAGGCACTGTCGGACCGAGGGGCCGTAGCCGACGACCGAACCCAGGACGTTTGAAGTTGAGTGAACCGTGTCCAGTACTGAAACCTCCACTGTTTGAGATCTCGCTGCTGTTTGCGTGTTGCTGCTCCAAAGGTCGGTGAGACCAACCGCAACAAGTGGTGTCTGTCAGGTTGGCAGAATCTATTAGCCGCCTTCTACTCCTTGATGTTAGTATGGATTTAGTATTATTTTTATTTGTGAAGTGCAACCAGCGGCATTTTCTGCCTTCTGGCCGCTAACGTCCTAGTTACCTGCCCTGGAGGTTAGAGTACTTTTCTGTCAGCGTACCTTTGCTCGTCGTGTTGATGCTGTCCGACACGGCGTGTAGTTCGACAGCCTCTTGAACTGTACTGTGCATACGTTTTTGGGAGGTCTACCTTGTTTCTGGTGTTTCCTTCGGCATTGGGTGTGTTTCGAAGACGTGGTGCTATCTGTCTCTTCGCCCTTGCCTAAAAATATTCCATCGTTGTAACGGTGATAGGACGTTAGGCGGGTAGGTTTGTCGGTCGGGCGGCGCTTAAGCTACCCCTAGTGTGAGTTGCCATCCTGTTACGTGAGTACAACTCTTGGCTGCCTGTCTCACCGCTTACACAGCTGTTGTCGCATTCCTCAGGTCGATCCAGGGAGCACTGTCTGTGGATCCCTCCGTCTTATTTGGACAAATTGTCATAATTGTTTAAAGTTCAGCCCAATGTTTTAAAATGTTATTGCCTTCCCCACTTGTAATTCCGGCCTTCAGCCGTTAATTGTTTGTAACATTGCTTGTGGCCTTCAGCCGACAAATTGTTTTCAATTTTCTCTTAATAAGGTCTGTAGCTGTCACTGTAGCCTTTTACAGTTCGTTAAGGTTGTTTTAAAAATGTTTCAGTATTTTAACATGCAACTGCCTGTGTTACTTGTAATTCAGGCCTTCAGCCATTGAGTATTCTGAAAACTGCTTGTGGCATTCAGCCGACAAATAAGTTTCAATCCTGTTTTAGTGAGGCCTTCAGCTGTCACTATAGTTTGTTAGAAGTAATTAAGATTATTAGAAAGGGTTTTAGTATTTTTAATACGTAATTGTGCACCTTATTTGTAATTCAGGCCTTCAGCCCTTGTGTATTCTGAAGTTGCTTGTCGCCTTCAGCCCACGATTAATTTTCAACCTTCTTAACCAGGCATTCAGCCGTTGATTGTGTGTAACATTGTTTGTGGCCTTCAGACGACCAATAATTTGCAATTTTTCTTAATAAGGCCTTCAGCCGTTACTATAGCTTATTACCGTTATGACTGTCAAGAAGAAAATGTCTTAGTATTTGTTAGTATGTAACTGCCTTCCTCACTTGTATTTCAGGCCTTCAGCCGTTGTGTATTTTGAAATTGCTGCTGGCCTTCAGCCGTTAATTGTTTGTAACATCGCTTGTGGCTTTCAGCCGACAAATAGTTTCAGTTCTGTCTTGACAAGGCCTTCAGCCGTCGCTATAACTTGTTACAGCTATGAAGACTGTCAAAAGGGCTTTTGGTATTTTTAACGTGTATTTGTCCACCTCATTGGCAATTCAGGCCTTCAGCCGTTGTGTATTTTTGAAGTTGCTTCTGGTCTTCAGCCGACGAATAATTTTGAGCCTTCTTAATCAGGCCTTAGCCGTTGATTGTGTGTAACATTGCCTGTGGCTTTCAGCCGACAATAACTTACAATTCTTCTAATAAGGCTTTCAGCCACCAGTGTCGTAAAATCTTTAAAAATGATTGTTGAGAATAAAGTGTATGTGTTTTCTGTGCAACCAACGGTAACTGATTAGGCCCCGTCCATATCTTTCCTGCTTTCCTTAAGACCCACGTCTCAAAGACCGTCTCATTCGACGTCCAGTAGCGGTAATGGCGTGCAAATTCCAGCCGAAAACACAGCAGTAGGCATGGATGCACGAACCAGGCGCCTGTTGCGGAGACCCATACGCAGCAACGTTCGCTGAACGGTCGTTGGGAAGACACTGCTGATACTCCCCTGGTTCGTTTTGGCGGTCAGGTGCTCAGCATGAGGGGTCTGTTCGCCAATACACACGTCTGCAGCTGTCGTTACCCTGAATCGGCTGTGTCCTGCGCTGCACCACAGTTTCCTCGGCTCCAATTTTGGATACCGGCATTCTGCCACGCACGGTATATTTTAACCAAGGTGCCATATGAAAATTTACAACTCAGCCGTTTCTGAAATGGTTAAGCCTTTGGCCCGAAAGCCAGTGATCATACTCCTTTGGACGTCAGATAGATCGCTCCGTTTCCGCATTACGACGACGACTGCACTGTTTCCGCATCCCCCTGACAGGCGTCAAATACCCTCCACCGCTAGTGTTGCCACATGTCATCAGCGTGTGGTTATTGCACGTCGACGTCGAACATAGGCGGTAGTGACATCAATATGACTTGACCATATATAAGGGACAATCAAATGAAAACTAGACAGATGGAAGAAAAAGTTAGTAAGCTGTTCATTATTTCGAAAGTACACAAAACAAAAAAGACATACCTCGAGGGAATTATCCGAATGGGCCGTAATTCGGTAGATGTGATGTATATGCACCGACAAAAATGTTTAAAATTTCAGAAATTTTGCATGATTTGTTCAAGAGAAAGAGATTCACAAATTACAAATTGAGCAAGTCAGTAACGTCTTGGTTCATCTCCCACCCTTATGGAAGCAGTTACTCGAACGGAGAGTTTTGGCTGTCCTCTTGAAGGATACCGTGCCCAATTCTGCAAATCTGGAGCATTAGCTCGTCAAATCCCAATCTGGTTGGGTGGCACTGCCCGTAATCGACTAAACATTTTCAGCTGAGGAGAGATCTGGCGGAGTTGCTGGCCAAGCTACGTGTTAGGCAAGCACGAAGACAAAACGTAGACACTTTCGCCGTGTTCTGGCGGCCGTTATGGTTGCTGAAATGTCTCCACACACCTCTTCGGCCTAGAATCTCATGGACTGGAGTAGAAATGTCTTCAGTGATGAGTCGCGCTTCCAAATGAGCTCCGATCAGCAGCGAGGAAAATGTTGAAATGGCTCTGAGCACTATGAGACTTAACATCTGAGGTCATCAGTCCCCTAGACTTAGAACTACTTAAACGTAACTGAACTAAGGACACCACACATATCCATGCCCGAGACAGGATTCGAACCTGCGACCGTAGCAGGAGCGCTGTTCAGGACTGAAGCGCCTATAACCACTCGGTCACAGCGGCCGGCTGCAGCGAAGACGTGTCTGGAGATGGCCCAGACAGCGGTGAGGTAGCAACCTCATTGTCGCCCGCCATACGGCCCGACAACCAGACGTAAAGGTCTTGGGTGTCAATTCCTTTCTTAGCAAGACCGCTTTGGCTGTTTTCCAAGGGACTCGTACAGCAGAGAACTACGTTGAGGATAGCGACGTCTTGTTTTGTTACCATTCATGGCATGCCATTCTAGGCTTATATTTCAGCAAGATTATGCCCGCTTGCACATGGCGAGAGATACCACCGCCTGTCTTCTTGCTTTCCAAACCCTACCTTGGCCAACAATGTCGCCTGATCTGGCCTCCGCTGAGAACATTACGAGTATTATGGGCAAGGCCCCCCCAACCACCTCGGTCTACTGACGGTCTAATCTGCCAATTGGACAGAATTGTCAGGGTATCCCTCAGGAGAAGGTCCAACAACTCTATTCTTCTATGCCAAGTAGAATAACCGATAAGGGTCAGAGATGGATGAACGCTCTATTGTCTTGCTCAATTTATGACGTTCTTTCGCTTGAATAAATCTTACATATTTCTGAAATTGTAATAAATTGTTTGTGTGTTCATGTCATGTACATCACGTCTAACGATGTCCCATTTTTTCCTTTCTTACAGTGTAATCCTCATAACTGTTAACACGTGTGAGGCAAGACAGTTAGTTCTTCTTCAACAATGCATTCCATTGCCTACGGAAACATAATTGTTCCCAGACTTGCAGCTCTACATCGGAAGCAAAGCGAGAGTCACGGATGTTTTTCTTCATGTCTCTAAAATTATGGAAGCTGCATCGTTATCTCTAATGACCAGCTGCATGCTGCCGAAGTTATATCGACAGGGCCCCGGGAGCAAATCCTTAACACCGCAGTCCGAAGGCATAGCGAAAGTAGTTCCTTCCCCGTTTCATTCGCTAACTGACTAGTGTAAAGGTAAACGGTAGTTGTAGTGAAACTACCTTCTGTCACGTACGGTAAGGTGTTTTGCGATCTACACATGTAGATGATACCAGCTGTATTGTTTCCACTGAAAAAATGAGTCTCTGTATGGAAAAACGAACTAACAAATTACTTTTCTTTTTATGGGGATATTGAACGAAA
Source organism: Schistocerca americana (assembly GCF_021461395.2). Taxonomy (NCBI): domain Eukaryota; kingdom Metazoa; phylum Arthropoda; class Insecta; order Orthoptera; family Acrididae; genus Schistocerca; species Schistocerca americana. The sequence goes on along the minus strand of NC_060123.1, from coordinate 92,829,637 downwards.
TAAACTTCCCACAAAGGGTTCAAGAATTCAGAAGTAGTCTACAGCGCAGGCTACCTTCCTTCTAAGAAAATGCTGCCGAAGCTGTACGCGTACTCGGTGGAAGTGCTACACTGACGCCTAGGGAGCAGGTACTTAGGTTACAGCCTGGCGCTCGCTTACGTCTCCCAGGGGACTGGCGGCGGCCTTACTTTCGGCGTGAGCACCGCCAGCGCACCTCAAGGGTCAATTACTAGCACGCAGTAGACCACCCTGTTTTATTGCTTTCGCTCTCTCTCTGTCTCTCTCTCTCTCTCTCTCTCTGTCTGTACTTCTGTCTCACTGCTAATTTGGCGAATCAATGAAATACTGTCGAAGCGCTACTCTTTGAGAAGGCACAAAAGCTTTTACTGACGCATCTCCCTTGGAAATGACTTCCACCTTCCTCAAGGCACTTAGTGTTTGCCATCATCCGAGATATATGCGAGGAAAAATGTGACAGTTTCCAGGCCTGGGAAGGGAATACTAGGCTTTCTCCGTTAAAACAAATGGACTATTTTTCTTTTGCTCCCTGTCAGGTTTCTGCACTTTGCACAACTAATGAATTGATTTCGTTCACGAAGAGCGATGTTGCATCGTCTGCAAAACACACAATGAGACTTTTCCGGTGAACCAGGGATGCCCGCCTGGCAGCCGACATGCGTACTGCAACACCATTACTTAGCATATCGTCTTCCGTTCTACTTATGTGTCTTTGTGACTGACCGTATTTACCCTACATGCAGCATGTGTTTTGATTATGGACATACTTTTCAGTGTCCTTAAAGTTTTTGATGCATTCTAACAGTTACCATGTAGAGGTCGTAATAGTAAATTCTTTCACAAAAATTAAATTCTAATGTAAGCTCAAGACATTTTATTAATTAAGTCGGCTAGGATTTTAATTTATGTCTAAAATGTACCAGGTGTAATATAAGAGTCCATTCTGAAGCAATCAAGCAACCTTCTGATCTTTGTTGAAGCATCACATTTTAAGTACTATCTACACCAATTCGTGTGAGAAAATTATAAAGAAAACCAAAGAGATCTCATCGACATCATATTCCGCAAGCCAGATCATGGTGTACGGAAGGACGGTACTTTCGTACCAATAACTGAGACCTCCAGCCACGTCCCACTCGCTAATTGTGCGTGAGAAGAATAATTGTCGGTAACTGTGTAATGACTGTAATTTCTCGAATTTTCTCCTTGTGGTCATTACCCCAATTACATGTGAGGGGGGAATGAATATGTTGTCCAGCTCTTCCTGGAAAGTAATCCCTAGAAATTTCAATAGTAAATATCTCCTTGATCCACAACGAGAGTTCCACTCTTTGTAATCAAAGTAAATACCCCTCCCGAAAGATACCGTCGATTTTGATCCGAAGGTGGCACATGCCACCTGGGGGATAGTAGAGGCACTGACATTGGTTTTAACGTCGTCCGTCAACAGATAGGGCTGTAGTATTGCTACTAGCGCGCCATCTGTGTCTGCCCTTTCATAGGTGCAGACGTGTGAAGCAAGTAGGCACCCATGTGATGCAGCCGCACCTGTCCTTCTTACAGCCAACTGAATGGGGTTAGACGTGGCCTTCCGAGTGGCGAGATGGCCCTTCCGGAGAACTGCCACACAAGTTGGACTTGCTGTTCCAGTTGTGCGATGATGCTAGTATCAGTGGTCACACGAACATTCTCGCACCAGTAGAGAAGGTTCTGGGCGTCCACGCAGCACAAACGACGGCCTCGATTGACGCATTGTTAGGTCAGCAGTGGCAGACCATACAGCTACCACAGCACAAATAACTGAGCTTGTGGGCCCAGACGTGTTGTGAACCGGTTATTAGAAGTGGTACAACAGTCAGGCATACCTCTACACCGTCTTCCACTCACGACATATCATTGACGCGCACGGCTCCACTGGTGCTTTCAGAGGATCACTTGGGAGACATTAATGACTCACCGTGTTCTTCAACGGTGAAAGCAGATTCTGCCTGCACGCAAGTGATAGTCGTTTGCGTGTACGACGTTGACCTGATTGGCGCTTTCTCGTAGAGTGCATTCATGCAAGACGCACTGGCCAATCCCCATCTTATGGTCTTGGGTGCCATAAGCTACAACTGTCGTTCAACTTTGGTGTTTCTTGAGAGGAAGTTAACCAGCGATCGGTACGTGCAGAATTGTTCAGACCTGTTCTTTGCCTTTCTGCAACAGGCGGGTGATGTGTCCATCCAACAGGATAATGCTCGCCCACACACTGTCCGTGGAACTCAATGTGCTCTTCAAGATATGCAGTGACTTGCCTGGCCACCACGATCAAAAATGGTTCAAATGGCTCTGAGCACTATGGAACTTAACTGCTGCGGTCATCAGTCCCCTAGAACTTAGAACTACTTAAACCTAACTGACCTAAGGACATCACACACATCCATGCCCGAGGCAGGATTCGAACCTGCGACCGTAACGGTCGCACGGCTCCAGACTGTAGCGCCTAGAACTGCTCGGCCACACCGGCCGACCCACTACGATCTCCAGATATGTCTCCAATCGAATACGTGTGGGGTGTGATGAGGCGAGAGGGGATTCATGTGACTTGACAACCAACAACTCGTACAGATATAGAACAGTTCGAGCACGTGTGCCGCAACATATCTCAAGCCAACACTCACCGTCTGTACAATCTACTGGATGCCAGAGTCAGGCCTGCATTGCCACATTGGAAGGCTACACCATGTTCTGATGTGAGTGTTCCAGCATGGATCGATACTTGATACCTCAGAACCATTTGCAACATTCGTCTATAAATGCAATCATTTCATGAACTGTTGCAACAATAATCCTAGAGTGTATTGGAAACCTTTAAAAGGCCGTACGAATTTTATTTTTCCAGCAGTGTATTAGTAAAAGGAACCAAAGCTTTTCGAGTTATGAAGTCTGTAGCTCGTAATCTAGTGGCTGGCCTTGCTGCCTCTGGATCTCAGGGTCCCGGGTTTGATTCCCGGCCGGGTCGGGGATTTTCTCCACCTGCGGACTGGGTGGTTTTGTTGTCCTCATCATCTCATCATCATTATCCGCCAGGTTAGCCGAGAGCGCTAATGGGCTGCTTCCTGGACTCGGGTAGGCGCGCTGGACCCAGATCGAATTCGTACGGGAGATTAACGACGAGGGCCGGTGTACTGGCCAGCCTGGATGTGGTTTTTAGGCGGTTTTCCACATCCCTCTAGGTGAAAACCGGGCTGGTCCCCACGTTCTGCCTCAGTTACATGACTTGCAGACATTTGAAACACATTTATTTCATGATTACCCTGGACGCAGATATTTGGGGTACACTGATTCCATGATGGGGGAGTATGGGGTGGCAGCAGGAAGGGCATCCGGCCACAACTTCAAACTAACCATGCCAAATTCGATTGTAATAACGCTGACCCTGGCAAAATTGTGGGACAAAGGCGCAAGCGAAAGAAGATTCGCATCATCATTCTGGAAGCGGCGACACTGGAAATGAAAAGAGTGGGAACTTCTATGGGCGCTGACGACCAGTGTTGACCGCACCACAAATCAGCATCAGCATCATCGAATTATGTAGGATTTCTACTCATTACTGTTTACAACAAACGAATGTGCAAGTTCATTTGTCCTGTAAGTGATTGTGTATCTTTTTCCTGTGTGAAATCTAGGAGATCGGATGTAATTGTACTGTATTCCAATTTGCTGCCAATTATTTACTTGGTTGTTATATTTAGTCAAGTTTGATTATTTCAGAATCGATTACACTCCTCATTTCCTTTGTCATGAACAGAATTTTCAACGTATATTTATGATCTGAAGCGGCAGATGGCGAGAGGCTGGAAGCCCATATCTCGATGATGAAAAGACAGACCGCTATTCCGGCCACTCCCGCAGGAGTTCGGAGTCCTTTCTCGGTCAAGGGTGTGTGTATTGTTCTTAGCACAAGTAGGTTTAAGTTATTTTAAGTAGTGTCAGAGTCTAGAGACCGATGGCCTCAGCAGTTTGGTCCCTTAGGAATTCACACACATTTGAACATGTGACTGCTATTCATGGTCTATCGTTAGCTGATCATTAATAGAAGAGAGAACGCCTCTGACATTAATTTTTCGACAGTTTTATTTATCTTACGTAACTTTCTGCGTAAGATTTGTTCTCAACTGATTGGTCATACACCATCGAACAATTACGTCACCTAATATATGCACTGGCCTGATGTGCTCCCCTACTTGTGATATTGACAGTGGTGTATTTAAATATTAATAGATTTCATTTGTCAGTGTCATCAATTTACTTCCATTTTGCTACGCTTCTTTAAAAAGAAATTGTCCCATTTTCATTGGAACGTAGTTTTCGCCATAATTAAGTAATGCGAAGTCTTGTATGAGTTGCAATATTTAGCATCATCGCTATTCAAAAACTTTTCATTGAAATATCTCAATGTATACAAGAAAGGCACATTTGATTGCCCAGCAGGCTTGTCTATCACGAATGCTACCACATTTCTGTGTTGTTCTCTGAGGCAGTTTGTGTGATGTAACCCTTCAGGCTTTCCCGGCGATCTAATGACATCTTGGATTGTCAAGTGCTCCGCCAGATAATAGCGTCATACTTGCACGATATTCCTGTAACGTAGCTCGTAACCTTCATCATGTGCAACCCGAGACTGCTCCTCGAGTATTTATGCCTGTGGCCCTCCACCACCAATGGTGGTTGCAGCCATTCCCTCTGCACTCCGCTCCCGCTCACTACGATCTGCTGGATCGTTCCGATCCGTTTTCGGTCCGCTGTGTTTCTGGAGGTTTCTTCTGCGGTCCGCGCCCGTCGGACTCGCTCCTAGGCGTTCCATCTTCTTTCCGCTGCACCTGTCACTCTGTGTGCTGATCGTTTTCCATATCCACATGCACGCCTTCCATTTTTCTATTCGTGGAGTGCTGCAGCTGTCCCCATTGTTCCTTGAACAGTTCCAGTGCAGGATCGCAGGCTTTATTTAGCTGGCACTCCACATCGTGGTTCATGAGATTGTCATTCACTTTTATCTCAACCGATTCCTTATAGTATTGTCCCAAAATCTGGGTGTCAACGACAAGAACAGTCGATACCAGGTGTAAAGAACATCAGAGGCACAGTCGGTCAAAACAGGTGACGAAGTCAACCATTGCTGAACACTGTCTAGAACTAGATCATACCCTAGCTTGTGTTGGGGCAGCATAAGTGGTGAACGCTATTCCTGCTTTTCCTGGCGGGTGTGGGGTGCTGGCTAATCATTATGGATTGACCTAAGGGGATTCTGTGGGGGGCGTCCTGACTCTGTTACAGGGTGTTACTCTCGCAACAGCTCAGGCCAATGAGTGGTTGGCCTGTGATGAATTGAGTGGCCCAGGCCCGGATCAGCCTATTTTCGGATGGTTCAGCCCGTTCATAAAGGATGCTCGCCGACTGTCTAAGTCGGTCGCGCAGCAGGGGTATCCCAGACTGCTTGTGCAGTCAAGCAATGGAGAAGAACCTCGGCAGGCGCAGAGCGAGCATGAGCGCCCAGTTCTGCACGCTCTGCCCATTGTTGATGTGGGTGTCGGCTGCTTTGCCTAAGACCACGGCTGCGTATTCCAGCTCTGGGTGTACCAGTACCAGATGCAGGGTATTGCGGTGGTGGTGAGGCAAAGCTGACGATGGGTTGACCAGAGGGTACAGGAGCGCAGGCGTCCTGGTCCTCTGCTGCTGACGTCCTGAAGGTGTGGCTTCCAGATGGGTTTCTGGTCTAGGGTGACCACGAGATGACGGCCGGTCTTGCTCCAGGGGACGGGCCTTCCCCCTTCCCATGATGGTGGCTGCTGGGAGGTCAGGAGGACGTACTCTTCGTGTAAAGACCGCTGCCTGACACTTCGCGGGGCTCTGCTTAAGGCGCCACTTTGTCGACTACACGCTGAGGGACCCACAGCCACGCTGGAGAAGGCGTCTAATCTCCACCGCCCTCATGCTAGCAGAGGGAACGCCTTGTACTTCAGAAAGAATTCCAAACGCACCAGACCGAAGATGGAACACCCAGCAGCGGATGTGGTCGGTGCGGACCACAGAGAGAACACCCAGAACAGCAGCGGACGGAAAACGGAACGGCCACTTTCCAGAAGATCGCAGCGAGCAGGGGCGGACTACAGAGGGAACGCCTGCAACCGCCGGTGGAAGGAGAAGGTCACAGACATAAATACTGGACCAAGTTCCCTCGAGGAGCAGTCTCTGATCTCACCTGATGACGGTTACGAGCTACGTTACTGAAATATTGCGCAAGTAGGACGCTGATATCCGTCAGAACATCCGACAACCCAAAATGTCAATATGCTTAATGCCTGTAGAAATTTGTGGGTTACTACTGTAGTCGACTTTTTCAGCTACTTTGTGATACTTGTGACATTAAATATAGTTTTTAGCAGTTTTGTGTACGTAAGGTATTATGATGATTACTGATTTAAATTTCTTAGCAGCCTATCTTATAGGTACAGTATCCGGCGAGCTATCCAGGAACGAGAAATGATGGAGTCTTCAAGAACCACGCCCACTCAGTAGTCGCGCGAACAGGTTCCCCTCCTCCAACCCCAGTGATGCGAGGAAAATTCGTACGGCGTGGTACCCACAGCTCCATAGCCAACGCCGGCCGTTGTGGCCGTGCGGTTCTAGGCGCTTCAGTCTGGAACCGCGTAACCGCTACGGTCGCAGGTTCGAATCCTGCCTCGGGCATGGATGTGTGTGATGTCTTTAGGTTAGTTAGGTTTAAGTAGGTTTAAATAGGGGATTGATAACCACGGATGTTAAGTCCCATAGTGCTCAGAGCAATTTGAACCATTTTCCATAGGCAACACGATTTTAGTACATGTGGAGTGGCACTGTGGACCTCTTAATGGCGCATTTAAGCAAACTATAATTATTCTTGAACAGCTTGTTTAGCGGGGCTAATGATGAACCATGACGTCATCTGCAGTTCAGTGATTTCTGCACCTTTTCTCCTTCATCAAATCACACATCAGCTGTGTAGACTGAGTGCGTCCTGGCGAGGACAGACGAGGATCTAAGCGGTCAAGACGGAATCCGAGGCCATTATCCAGGCAAGATGTTCATACAAAGATGTAATTTTGATGTCGGGACGAAGTTAGAAACATAAGGAGTGATCACTGCCAGCCAGCTGAAAACCAGAGCAGAGGGACACTCCAGGCTCGGATAGGCATTCCAGTAACGACCGGCACCAAGCAACGGCTTTCTCATGTTCCCTATTGGCTGTTCAAAGGTTGCCTAAAGGCTTGTTGGTCAGCATGCTTCACGGAAAAACACTCCGATGCAGGGGCGATACCACTGGGCATGTAGGCACAACTAATTTTACTAAAACACTGGAGATGAAAATTTAAGTGGGAAACAGTTGAAATAACCATATAAATTCGTGACACCCCCTGGAGTTGTTCAATGACCTGTACATTCCTTACCCCTTTTGCAGGACCACGGATAATTGGGTGGGGGGGGGGGGGGGGCGGGGAGATGACCCGTGTCGGGGACATGCAGCTAAGAGTGACCTAAGCGGCTGGGCTCGAAAGATGGGTTCACAGCAAATGGTCGTAATATATTTTTATTTTTTGACGGGTCTGAACAGCGCCCGGTCGTTGCTCCGGCTATGATGAGGGGTGTGTGGTAATGGTGTCGGGCTCCATAGCATACACAGAGGACGGTAAACTGGCACAGTTAGACTCTGTAACACTGGTACGACCGGTGTGACAGAAAGGCTAGGGGAAAATGTTAAAAATCAGTATGGCCTGTATTTAAATTCTGTTAGTCAATTTTACTCAAAACTCTAAGAATGAACTGCCGCATAGGCAAAAGAAAAATACAAAGGTCAAACTACTTCAACAGTGTGAATGAACTGCCTACATCGTAAAAATTTTCTAACATTTTAACTCACATACCATAAACAGTAAATGAAATGACTTCCTAAAGACTGTAATGTAAATATGACAATCTATTTTTTTGTAAGGTGAAACCATTATGCTCTATTTCTAATAACTGATTACCAAAATGGTTCAAATGGCTTTGAGCACTATGGGACTTAACTGCTGAAGTCATCAGTCCCCTAGAACTTAGAACCACTTAAACCTAACTAACCTAAGGACATCACACACATCCATGCCCGAGGCAGGATTCGAACCTACGACAGTAGCGGTCGCCCAGTTCTAGACTGTAGCGCCTAGAACCGCTCGGCCACTCTGGCCGGCAATATTGGGAATCAGGGTACCAGAAGTTAGGACAATTACTGTGTAAAAGTTCATAGAAACTATTTGATAGTGTGAAAATTCGACGTACAACGGTAAGCAGAAATTAAGGTTGAATCTAGATTGAGTGGCAAAATCCTACATGAGTAACTTAAACGTTCTTTGAACTTATGCAGATTACAGAGGAGAATTAACTGAGCCCATTAATTACGAAGATGTATAATCACAATGGAATCTCGGGCCTCTCGGAGAAAAAGATATTGGGAGAGAGAAAAACTAAAAACATAGCTCCCGTAATGTCTTGTGTTCCAGCATGGTAAACACAAGCGCTGGCGCAGTGCTAGGAAACTCTTTGATTTGGAGAACAATGACAAGGCCATAATTGGTCAGCCAGTGACGGAAAGCTGCCTTCGGTGCAGAAGCAGAGTCTGCTGCAAGAGAGCAGAGATTATAGTCTCAACATTCGCTGAACAGCAAAGAGGTGTTATAAGGAAAATGTGTAAACCCCTCGAAACACAATAAATGATGGATTCTGCTGGTACACACTACTGGTGTCCGATTAGCTGGGAGTGGAAGGACTGGTCCAAATAAGGGTTGAACATCATTCGTATGAAGATTTTTACTAACACATGTCAGCAAAATAACTTTATTAATTAGGCTAACATGACCTTTACATATTAACACAATATTTTAAAAATTTAATTAAATTATGCAAAAACAATTATTGATAATCTATAGACAATTTCCCAAATATTTCAGAGAGATCAAATAACGAAAGGATATGCTGTTAATTCCAATACTTCCTCTTAACGCTCCAAAAGTGTTTCATGAGAACATGAAGTATGAATATTTAAATTTGCAACAAATGCAATTCTCTTTCCGAAAACATACAGATCTTGTGGGTTACTGGTTACTATTGCTGAAATATTTACAGCAAATTTTAATAAGGGAAGCAAGATATTGTTTCACCAATAGATGTTCTGAATGTGCTTGCCGAAAATACAATAAATAATGGATGTTTACCTAGAAAGGAATTGATTGAAAGGAAACAAAAAGGTCTAGTAGCTGGAATGAGATTCCGCAGGCTGACATGCCGAGTGTGGCGACTGTGAGTCTGAACTGGAGCCCATTGTCAAGGGACATTGGTGTGCGGAAGCCCTTCAATGGCGAAAATCTCCAGGAGTGCATTGAGCGTGGCCACTGTGGTGGTGGACGACATACCGCCCACTTAAGGGTACTTTGAATAAGCACCCGCGACAATTAGGCACAACGAGCTGAAAAAGGGAAATGGGCCGTGGGACGAAGGACTGGGTCAGAGCAGACTGACGTTGAGTACAGGCAGAATAGCGGCGCACCATAGCCTCTACAGCATTGTTCACTACTGTACAGTAGACATGTCGCCTGACAAGGGCTTTCATCCGAGACATACTCCACTGCCCACATTGGTGGATTTTCAAGACGTGAGTGAGTAAGGTAGGATGGATGACAACATGGTGGATACCTTCCTCAGGATCCGACAGGATCATATCGAAGAAGCCGGATAAACGATAAGAGAGGCGAGCCCAGGCCCAGGGGTCGAGAGCAGCTGACTCCGAAAAATATATCTGCGTCCATGGAGGAAATAGTGCGCGACACGCCGCCGGCATGTGAGTAGCGGTAATGGGAAATCCATCCATGCTGTGTTGTCCCTCCACATCGATGTGAAAACAGGAGAGTCCCAGTTGGTCAAACGCTTGGTCTGGTACCGAGGGTAAACGTGAGAGGGCATCCGCATTTGCATGTTGTGGTTGAGGCTTGTACCTGATGGTGTAATTGTAGCAGCTAAGGAAAAGAGCCCAACACTGGAGCCTGTGGGCCGTGCGCTTTGTAAGCAGAGAGCGTGGCCTAAAGAGTGCTACGAGCGGTTTATGGCCTGTAACGAGTGTAAAACGGGACCAAATTGGTCCACATAGAATTTATTCATGGCAAAGATGATGGCCAACGTCTCCTCGATCTGGGAGTAATTGCGATGGGCAGGCGTCAGTGTCTTGGATGCAAAGACGATTGGTTGCTCTGTACCGTCATCATTACAGTGTGCCAACACTGCACCAATGCCATAGGGGGAAGCATCCACAACCAAAAAAAGGGGGGCGTGAATGGGAAAAGGGGGTAAGACAGGGTGCAGACCGTAATATTTGCTTCAGTTGTGTGAAGGCCTGTTCACAGGCCGCCGACCACTGAAATGGAACGCCTTTCTTTCCCAAGTGGTTGAGGGGGTGCATAATGTGAGCTGCTTGTGGAAGGAACAGAATAATAATTCACTTTCCCCAAAAACGCCTGCAACTCCTGAAGGTTTTGGGGATGTGGGAGCGAGTCAATAGCAGAAACATTACTGCCAGAGGGCTGAATCCCGTCTGTGGTGGGCAAGTGGTCCAGGTAGTGTAGGGAAGCAGCCTACTCACGCTGTAGTAAATTCACATCAGTTTCCAATGTGTGCCAGCCAGTCTGCTGTAACTCTGTAACTAGCTCTGACGTCATAAATGTTGCGCAATACCTTAAAAATCAAGCAAATGACCTAAAACTTTTCTAGCATGTCAGGAATAATACTAAATTAATGTGTGTTAAATATCAGTTCGATAACTTCAGCCATTTTCGAAATTTGGACGTTTTTCTGGAAAAATCACTGGCGCAACAGAAAAGAGCTAGAGACTTCAAAATTTATATTTAGATTCATCTTTCATAATGATTTAATAAAAACAGTACTTTGGATTTCACATATTAAGATTTTAGTGGAAATTCATGATTTTGTGGTTTTCGTCTCAAAACTGAAGGAAGCAAGATAGATTAAGTAGGCTAGTAAATAAGGCTAGGATGTTTAGATTTAAATAGGTTGGAGGTCCGTTATGATTATGAAGATGTGTAATGTTTCTTTTGAATACCTATAAAATTATAGCGATAGCGGATCTCAAAAGGGCCAGTTCAGAGCTCATCTACTGTGTGCAGTGTAATTTAGTTAATTCTCTCGCCCAAAATATTTAACTTAGCCATGTCAAAATTTTATTATCAATACTTACCTGCGTGCTGAATGCACGTTTGAATTAAGAGCTTCTTCGGCCATCAGCAAAAGAAGCTATAAATTATTATGTAACTTGAAGTGGTGCGTTACTAGCCCAGCGGCTAGTCGGGAGAGCGGATTAGATCAGGCGTTCCCTTAGCCGTCCGCACCGCGGCTTTATATATAAGAACGCTGCGCGAGGAAGCAAGGCCCCAGTTCTCTCCAGACGCTGAATGACACGCCATCTGTGTCGGGAGCCGCGTCGCATCAGTGTCACTGCTACATATAGCCTCGGGTGCCGTATTAAGTTACTAGAGATACGCGGAACCATGAAAACATTTCAAGTGAAGGGTTAATTCTGGGATGATTTTCATTATCTAGCTTCAGTTTGCGTGTTGTCGTGTTTTCACGCGCCGTCGCGGGACAGACATTCTACCAAATATTTAGCGTGGCGTTTGATGAAGTATTTTCATCAAATTATGGCGAGCATTCCTTTTAACATTTAATTCGGACATTTATAGTTGCATCAGCGCATTAGACTCTGAACTGCTCTGTTAGATAGGTTGTAGGGATACTTGTGTTTTTATCAGTGAATTTCAGAATATACTCAACTATTTTGGAAAACCGTTTTTGATTAGAAATCCCGGACAATCTCCTAATTCCTCAGAGCTATAAGCTGCAGCTATAATAACATTCTCAGATAAAGTGGGCACTAGGATCTCTAATTACTGGTTCCATGTTTTATTAAATCACTTTCTGGGTGCCAAAAAGTAAATAGAGAGCCAGTGTTGAGAACGGCGAAAGACAGCATTAACAACATTCTAAAAGCCAGAATATGTTACAACATTCAAACAAGGATACAACAATAGTTTATTTTTACAAAAACCTTACCGCCGCCCCACAGTAGTCCACTTTGTCCTGGAAAAACTGGCATTTGTGTAGGCGGCACTTGAGCCCTGCATCATGCAAAATAGTAAGGTGGGTACACAGGTTACGCAGGTGGTCTTGGCATGTAGTACCCGTAACTATTACGGTAACTGGTACACGTTGGGATGGACATCGTTAACTGTTTCTGTTATCTTTGGAAGCTTGCCAGAGCAGAAGAGATCCCAAAAGGCAAACACTTGTAATTCCATGTAATTCCCTAAGCCAGAAGGCGTATTGATGACACCAATGATGACTTGATTCCTCATCTAGTGGAATCTGTAAGTAAGCATTAGCAAGGTCTATTTTGGGAAAACATTCACCTTCAACAAGCTTTGAGAGGAGGTCCTCACGACACAGTAAAAGGTAGGTGTCCACCAGAGCTTGGGCATTGATCGTCGACTTAAAATCTCCACAAAGCCAGAGGGAACAATTTGACTTCTGAACTACGACCAGAGATGCGGCCCAACCACTAGTTTTGACCGGTTCTACTACCCTAGTGCCTTGAAGGCGACCGAGTTCGATTATAACTGCGTTCCATAGGGAGGCTGGAAGACGACGTATGCGACAGAATTGGGCCCCCGCATCTAGACATAAAGAATATGTGTCTCAAAATCAGTGGCGCACCCCAACCCAGGCTCAAACAGAGACGCAAAAGATGCACAAAGGTCACCAAGTTCCTGGAAGGGCATTGTGTCTGAGACGATCTGAACTTCGCCCGTGATGGAGAATCCAAACAGCGAGAAAACACCCAGGCCGAAATTGTTGCCAGCAACATTACTGTTGACAACATAACAGCGTTAGCGGCCATATGACCATTTAGTATATGGCTGTATAAGTGAACTGACCTCTGAGGCAACCAACTTGCGAGAGGGTGGGGCCAACGCTGGGTAACCCAGACCATCGTATGTCTGGAGGTTAACCAGGGTAACTATCGCTCCCTTGTCGACTTGGAAACGAACGTCCTGACGAGCAGTCGTGAGATCAATAAAGAACTTGTGGAACGATGGCCTGAAGCTCATGTACTGCCCCACGACGCAAGGGAGGAGTAGGATTAGAATTAACCTGATGGCCAATGGTGGGCACTTCAGAGAGGTCAATCCTAGCCACAAGAGGTGCAGTGTGCCCAGCGATCAGGGCAGTCTGCCCGTTGGTGCCTCAGAAAACAGTGAGTACAAGAAGGCAGACCCCTCTAGTTGCACCAACATGGCTGGACTGGCTGCTCAGAGGCCACTGACACATCCGAAAAGTGACGAATCACGACGACGCCGTCGGGTAGAAGGCTGCCGAGAATTCCGTTCCCTAGGCGGTGGTTGAATTGCTGCGATCTGGGGGCGGACCATAAGACGTTCATTTGCTGCCTGCGCGATCTCGAATGAGTGCGCGACTTTCATTACGTCATCCAAGTAAACATTGTTGAGCTTGATGGCTGCAGTGCGAATTTCTGGATCGGGAGCCAATTGGACGTCACTGATCAGGGAATATACATATGAGGTGTTTCAAGACGGGTTGGCACAGGTAAAATCGCAATGATGTCTCAGACCTTGCAAATCTGTCACCCACGAACGATAAGGCTGGCCTGCTTGCTTGTGGTACTGATGGAACTCAAGGTGCGATGCGACCACATGCAACCGTTGTAAATAATAGGTCGACAGCAACCAGGCCTCCAGGGGATGTGTGGGTGACAAGATCCACCGCTCGCCTACAGACCTGGTCGGCCAAGGGAATAATGTGTCCGCTCCTGTTCCCAGTGGACGTTCCTCGTGTTAGGAAGATTTTCAACCAGACCAGCATGGAAGTCACACGGGCGGCTGAGCAAACAGCCAGCCCCCGTTGCCCCGCAGCTTTGCGCCGTCCGTGCTGCTTCACTGGCGTCCTCTCCTCAGAAAACGATCTTAACGGCAGTCGCGGCAAACGTGCCACGCCCCCTTCACGCCAAAGATTGTGTTCCAGGAAACGTGGCCCAAGCTATTGATCGCACAACGGTTCTACATCTACATGGCTTCTCCACAAATGACACTTAACTGCCTGGCAGAGAGTTCATCGAACCAACTTCACAATAATTCTCTATTATTCCAGTACAGGAGAGAGTGCAGGAACTGAGACTTAGGCAAGTTTCCAGTGTTTGGGAAGGAATCTTTCGTAGAGATAGAGGTTGTATATGATTGTTAAGTATGGATCAATTGCATCAGCATATTCTAAACGTAACCTAATTGGTATACAGACTGGACTGGAAGACTTTATTTATTAAGTGATTTAAGTTGCTTCACTACTCTGAGGATATCCACTTCTAAGTTACTCATGTTAGCAGGTGTTCTTGGTTCGAATTCTGAAATATTTATTTCGTCTTGTCTAGTGAAGGAATTTCGGAAGCCTGTGATTAGTAATTCTTCTTAGGCAATACTATTGTCGATAGCATTTCCATGGCTATACTCAGAGATGGCAGTGACTGTGTCTTTCCGCTAGCACACTTTACACATGACCAGGATGTCTTTGGATTTTCTGCCAGGTTTCAAGACAAAGTTTCGTTTTGGAAACTCTTATAAGCATCTCGCTTTTAAGCTCGCACTAAATTTCTAGCTTCTGTAAAAGATCGCCAGTCGTGGAGACTTTGCGTTCATTTTAATTGAGCATGCTTTTTTCGTTGCTTCTGCAACAGTATTCTGACCCGTTTTGTGTACCATGGGGGATCAGTTCCGTCGTTTATTAATTTATTTGGTATAAATCTCTCAGTTGCTTTCGATAGTATTTTTTTTTTTAATTTAAGCCACATCTGGTCTACCCTGACACTATTAATTTGAAAGGACTGGAGATTGTCTCTCAGGGAGGCGTCAAGCGAATTTTTCTCTGCTTTTTCCAATAGGTGTATTTTTCGTTTATTTTTGGAGGATTTGGGAGTAACAATATTCAGTTTCGCTACGACAGTCCTGTGTTCACTAATCTCTGTATCTGTTTTGATGCTCGTTATTAGCTAGTGATTATTTTTTGCTAAGAGGTGAAGGGCGTTTTCACAACCATTTACTATTCGTGTAAGCTAATGAACTGACTCCTCGAAATAATTTTCAGCGAATGCGTGTAGTACAATTTCGGATGACGTTTTGCGGTACCTCCGTATTTAAACATGTATTTTCGCCAACATATGGTAAAATAAAGTCACCATAAACTATAACTGTATCAGTCGGGTATGTGTTTGAAATTAACTCAAATTTTCTTTGAACCTTCCAACAATTGTATCATCTGAGTTGAGAGGTCGGTAAAACGATCCAATTGTTATTTTATTCCAGATGCCAAGATGGACTTCTGCCCATACTAGCTCACAGGAACTATCTATTCCAATTTCTGCTGTACAGTGCCTGTGCCTGTAATGCTTTTTCGAATAAGTGCTTTCTATTAGCACCTGGACCTCTGGTATTTTCCCAACACAGCTACGATAATTTACAACTGTTATACCGATGGTTCCTGTATCTACGGACATCCTGTGTTCGACCAGCACTCTTTGAGATCGAAGCCCCTTTTGTGTTTCCCCGAGACACTCTAATCTAAAAAACCGCCCATTCCATGCCACTCAGCCCCTGCTACCCGTGTAGCAGCCTTCTGCGTGTAGTGGACTCCTGACCTATTCAGCGGGACCCGAAAGCCAACCACCCTACCGCGCAAGTCGAAGAATCTGCAGCCCACACGGTGGCAGAACCGTCTGAGCCTCTGACTCAGACACACCACTCGGCTCTGTACCAAAGGTCCGCAATCAGTCTTGTTGACTATTCTCCATCTCGCAAGCAAGCCTGGCAGCCTTTACCATTTCTCTTACCCGCTCGATACCAGAGAGAATCTCTTCCGATCCAGGGCGACACACCGTTGGTACCGACGTGAGCCACTACCTGCAGCTGGCTGCATCACTTCTGGAACGACTCCACCCTGTATGCACACGAAGTTCACACTGGCTTCCTTCCCCTCCTTGGCTACAATGTCCCTAAGGAGCCCCATAACGCGCCTAATGTAGGAGCTCCGAACTGTCAATAATCCCACCCTATGTTACTGCCTTAGTCTTGTGGGCTGAGAGGTTCTTCTGAAACCGGACAAACAACTGCGCCTAGCTGAGGGACGGTGTCAGCCATAGACAGAACCCTGAGCCTGTTCCTCAGACTAACTGGGAGTCCTTACGTGATACTCCCTGGGAAGTCTTTCGCCTCCTGCCACCACGCCCTGAGGCGGCCTCCTATTAGACCACTGGTCAAGGGACAAGTTCTGTGTGAGCACTCAGGTGAGACTAAATAATTTTCTCCACATTGTAAACTTGTAATAAGATACAAAATACTGTCCGACGCAAACGAAAACGCAAGAACTGTGTCTATGTGATATTAAATTAAATTAAGACGTTGAAACTCAAGAAACTAAACTATCAAAGCACTCAGATGAAACTATACAACTCGCTTCTTGTCAGCCGCATAAGTGAAATCGAAGGTATACGGCATTTTCCTTCCCCGTTGCCTTTCGGCGAATACGTGCATAACCACAGTATGGTAAGAATACCGAAACTTAAAGAAGTATGTTTGTACTATTGGGTAGTATCGAGCAAGAGAGTACAAGGCAGAGTGAAGAGAGGGAAGAGGGGGGAGGGGCGAGATGGGCCATTGGGGAGAGAAGGGGAGGGGTTAGCTGCTCAGCGGGCAGGTGGGGTATGAAGCTGGCAGGTGGCGGTGGTGTCTGCCGCAGAGAACAGTACCGCATCTTGCACACCAGTCGCACCCACGGTGTCTGCAAGCCGCGTGCGGTACGACAACTTCATGAGACGCTCCATCTGGGTGTACCGACTATTGCATAGGGTGACAGAATCATTCCAGCACCACAGAATACAGCAGTGGGTTAACAATGGGAACTGACCTGCTCCCAAAAAAGGTCACATCCTAAATTACCTCAGTTTAATAACAGCGTCTAAGCTCGATAAATATCGTAGCAAAAAAGCGTACTTAGCAATTTCATGCAATTTTCCAAGTACTCTAAGCTCCAATGCCTCGAGGTCGCAGGTATTGTACGTATTAAGTTCTAGGGACTCATCGGAGAGTTAGGTAAACCCTAAAGTGAGATCGTAGTTTTTGATTGCCATTTAATTTCGAAATGTTGCTCATTAACAGTACATACATGCAAACACCATGTGGTTCTAAACGAATAAATGTCAGTTGAGCATCAGATAATGACTGTGAGGTAACAGTGGAAATTGAGAATGTTAGCTGTAATACGAAAGTGCAGTTCACCGAGATGGATTGTCTTGAACCACGCAAGCAAATCTCTCCATCAGTAAACTGATGTCAACAGGACACGACCCATCTCATCTTTTTCCAGACATCACGACCTTTAGCAAGAAGGCATCCATCATCGATATGCATATACGGCCACTACATTGAAGTTATCATCAGCAGACGCCTCACGGTGTATCTGTTTACATTATTCAGGTGTAAATAATCTGTAATTCTTACATAGTGTGTTATGGATTCCTACAGACAGACTAAGTCGACGGATGCCATGTGTCAAAGCACTATTCGATGATGATGTGAATTTTTTTTAAAAAATCTTATAGTTAGATGTTTCCCGGAGACATTTAATTCCCTTCATTATCCACTATAATGATCGATGCAGAAGAAATGAATTAAAATTTGTGCTGTATCTGGGACTCGTACCTGGGTATTCCCGACTTCCTAAGCATAAATATTAACCATAACACCACCACAGCACGTTGAGCAACATTGCTGCACGAACTACCCAAGTTGAGTGCCCTCCCGAGGACCCCAGTTCGAGTGCCGGCCGCAGCACAAATTTTAATTCATTTCTTCTGCTTTGATCATTATCATAGATAATGAAGATACTTAAATGTCTCAGGAAAACATTTAACTATAAGATCTCCTATGGTACAGGACTTTCCCATTACGTCCAACGTTTTGGTGCTATTCCAAAGTCGGAGAGCCCTGGCACTAGTGACAATGTAAGGGAAAATAAGCAGAAGATATGAACTGAAGTTTATGTTGGGGAGAGCACTCAACTAGGGTAGTTCGTGCAGCAATGTTGACCTTCGTGCTGTGGTGGTGTAATGGTTAGCATATCTACCAACAAACAAGAAGACCCAGCTTAGAATCCTGGCTGCAGTACAACTTCTGATTCATTTCTTCTGCTTCGGTCATTGTTGTAGATGTTAAATTTGTTCGTGCATATATAGCATACACAGCGATTTAGAACAGCATATAAATGAACGAGTATGTATGCGAGCTGTACCGACGTCTGTGACTATAACTCCTATAAATATTAAATCTGTAGAATGCTGACTTACAGATGTAATATTGGTTTGAATGCTACACAAGCAAAGTTCATAGCGAATAAAAACCGACTGTTTAGAAAATATTGTGGACATGTTAAGCCTAATACATAACACGAAATGTTATAACACCGTATACATTCCTTCTAAATGAAAACAAATGTTAATAAAACAAAGTTAATTTACAGTATGTGTTTCAATATGTGTTTTTATTGGAGCAGTTCCAATGAAAATAACCAGCAACAGCATTAAATACGTACGAGTCCGATGAACAGGTCATACTACTCCACACACAAACACACACACACACACACACACACACACACACACACACACACACACACACACACGTATACACACACACACACACACACACACACACACACACACACACACACATAATGAATATATCCACTCGGTCAGCGAATAGTTTCACTATGGGAGGGTATCAATACCATCCTCATAAATCGACCCTTTTATCGTCATAACGCGACAGTCTAGTCCCAAGAAGCGACAAGTTTTCGCGATGAATAATTAGCATGGTGTGCCATATTTGGGGACGAGTCATCAGCAGCACTATCATAAACACACTTGAATTAATCGTCACCCCATAAGATTTTTTGTGACTACATGACTCACAACCTTACCACGTCCGAAGGTCGAAAGTGTCTATGTATGTCTGGTGTGTATACGTTTTGGACAAAGATCTACAAACTCTCAGATCTGCAAGTCATTCGTCCCGCCTTTCATTACACCAACAACCTTTTTGTTTGGAGGTTTTATGCCATAATGATGGTGAGATGATAACCAGACGTGTCGAATTCGTCGGAACTGAACCTTGTAATTACATATGGACCACAACACTTCACACAATAAATTAAATTCTCCACGTAAAGTAGCTTAGGATGATTAAAATTAGGTTTGTCAGCCTTGTAATGAAACGTGTTCATGCGCAGCTTAGGAAGGTCTAATGAAGCCATACCTAAATAAACAGGTAAAATGTACTGAAGCCTTCCTACCTCCAGAGCAGAAACTTCTTTATTGAAAGTAGAAGGATTGACAATCAACTGTCTTCCGCTATGACACCCATCACATTTACTAACTACATAAGTACCAGGGTGCCATCGAAGGTCTTCCATAGCTTTCCCGAAAATGGAATTATTCATAAGTTAATAGAAATATTTTTCAAATGACCTCTTTGCAAAAGCTTTGTTTTTAGTGTTTGAAACGTACTGTTCCTTCAGGCAAGTAGACTGATCGAGTTTAACAACACGATGGATTTTTTCCAGTTCGATCCCTATCTTTATGAACTGCTGAGGATTTCTACAATGAATGACGTATCTTGTTTTCCCCTCCAACCCTGCCACCAGCTTGGGTTGAGAATGTTTCGCGGCATTCGATGCTCTGAAGATTAGATTACATTAGTACTTGTTCCATAGATCATGAATACGACACTTCGTAATGATGTGGAATGTGTCAGGTTAATAAAAGGTGTCTATACAAGATATTACATTACACATAATATTAAATGACACTTAATATTTTTAATTTTCTTGTGGGGGGTGGGGGAATTACCCACTTACTATATCTAAAAATTCAACTAATGTGTTGAAGGAGTTGCAATTCAGAAATTCTTTTACTTTCCTTTTAAATGCTATATGGCAATCTGTCAGACTTTTGATGCTATTAGGTAAGTGAACAAAGACTTTTGTGGCAGCATAATCTACCCCCTTCTGAGCCAAAGTTAGATTTAACCTTGAGTAGTGAAGGTCATCCTTTCTCCTAGTGTTGTAGCCATGTAAACTGCTATTACCTTTGAATTCGTTAGGATTGTTAATAACAAATTTCGTAAGTGAATATATATATATATATATATATTGTGAGGCTACAGTGAAGATCCCTAGCTCTTTAAATAAGTGTCTGCAGGATGATCTTGGATGAGCTGCAGCAATTATTCTGATTAGACGCCGTTGTGCAATGAACACGCTTTCACTCAATGATGAGTAACCCCAGAATATGATGCCCTACGACAGCAGAGAATGAAAATAGCTGTGGTAAGCTAATTTACTGAGATGTATATCGCCAAAATTTGCAATGACCCTAATAGCATAAGTAGCTGAACTCAAACGTTTCGGCAGATCTTCAGTGTGTTTCTTCCAGTTCAACCCTTC
Source organism: Schistocerca americana (assembly GCF_021461395.2). NCBI lineage: Eukaryota > Metazoa > Arthropoda > Insecta > Orthoptera > Acrididae > Schistocerca > Schistocerca americana. Next base: position 92,808,940 of record NC_060123.1, on the reverse strand, counting down.
ATCAATGCATACACCTAGAAATTTTGAATATTCTACCTTAGCTACAGATTTCTGATCTAAGCCTATATTTATTAATGGCGTCATTCCATTTACTGTGTGGAACTGTGTATACCGTGTTTTGTCGAAGTTTAATGAGAGCCCATTTGCAGAGAACCAATTAATGATTTTCTGAAATACATCGTTTACAATTTCATCAGTTAATTCTTGTCTGTTGAGTGTGATAGCTATACATGTATCATAGGCAAAAAGTACCAGCTTTGCATCTTCGTGAATATAGAGTGACAAGTCATTAATGTATATTAAGAACAGCAGAGGACCCAAGACCGAACCTTGCGGCACCCCATTCTTGGTTGTTACCCAGTTTGAGAATTCACCAGTTTTTTGCGTACTATGTGAACTGCTTATTTCAACTTTTTGCACTCTTCCAGTTAGGTACGATTTAAACCATTTGAGCGCTGACCCATTCATACCACAGTACTTGAGCTTATCTAGAAGTATTCCATGATTTACACACTGAAAATCCTTTGAGAGATCAGAAAAAATCTCAGTGGGTGACTTCTGGTTACTCAGAGCATTTAATATTTCATTAGTGAAAGTATATACAGCATTTTCTGTTGAAAAACCTTTCTGGAAACCAAACTGACATTTTGTTAAAACTTTATCTTTACAAAGGTGTGAACTACTGTGCCACACACTACTTTTTCAAGAATTTTTGGTAAGGCAGTCAGAAGAGAGATTTGGTGGTAGTTGTTGACATCAGACGTATCCCCTTTTTTATGCAATAGTTTAACAATGGCATACTTCAGTCTATCTGGGAAAATACCCTGCTTCAGAGAGTTATTACATATGTGGCTAAGAATGCCACTTATTTCTTGGGAACAAGCTTTTATTATCCTGCTGGGAATGCCAACGGCGCTTAATCTCTGTGCGCATCAAGCAGACTAATATTATATATCATATGTACCTCCGAAACATATCCTACCTCAGAATCAGCTGCCACAGATAAGAAATATTTTAATCCCTCGAGTTCTTTATCGGAAGCCAGCGAAACCTTCCAGTAGGTAGAAACCCTAGCATGGTATATTCGTATAAATTGTTAACATCTAGGTGTAGTATGTAATTCTGATCGAGTAATGTTGTACCATTCATTCGTGAATTATTCGTCTTTGCATTCCTGTGTACGATCTGATACAATCCCCCACAAATCCGCCTTTGAAAGCACAATAGTATATCAAGACTGTTCATAACTTTCTGATCTCAGTCGTTCTTAACATCGCTTCCCATTAAAGCTCTGGTTCGGTACAGCAGAATCCAATTAGACATATCGAACTTGCTGAAAACATGGAGCGTATGTTCATATTCTGCTATAGTAATTCCGCTTCTACTAAGTTTACCGTTGAATGCTGTTCTGTTAGGCAACACGGTTTGACGGAGTCTTTACTCTGAATTCAAATATTCATAGAGGAAGACTCCTTTCCTCGCTGAGCTGAAATATGGCATCATCGTGGTGTGCCGCCAGATTGAGATGTAAATCTTCGTGACGCATGGTTTCTGCAAGTTGCTGCTCTGGCGCCTGCTAGAATATTAGCGAGTTGAGAAAACGAAAAGGAATATTCTTCTTCTTTTGGTTTTTAGTTTTGATGTGCTTGGAACAGCAATCTTGGATAAAATCTTCCTGAAAAAACAATAAACAATGTCAATTGAAAACTGAAAGGTTTATTCCAATTCCTTGACAAAGGTGTGAGTAGACACTCAAAGTGAGGTGTATAGAAAACGGTACTCGCTCCCTGGGGAGGATATTGAAAATGAGTTTAAATAAAACTCCCATTTCGCAATCGATCGGCTGTTTATTATTTCCTCATCCTGTGTGAAAACGAGACATACTTTTCAGCACCCTCAGCTATACCGCTGACATGCTCTGGGGTAATCCGAATTCATTTAAAGATCAACGAGGAAGTGTGCATCATGCCAGTTGAAATTGTGGAAAGAAAGCGGTATGTGGTGCGGAAGGATGTAATTCAAATTGAACGAACTGTGTGCTGCGCCACAGAACTTACCGCTTAGATGCTAATCATCCAGACGAAGAGTTTCAGCTGCTCCATATGATGATTTATCACCGATATAATATCTAACTCCGGTCTTTTGCAATGTTTGAACTTTAGATGTTTTAATTATAAGAATAGTGGTACTGTAAGGCCCATCAACTCCCTTTGCATGCTCTCCAATCTCAGAAAGGAAACATCTTGCCTCATCTTTACTAGTGTGTGGTTGTAAGTGATTAAAAAATGAATCACATGAAAACACAATTTGATACGCGACTGCAGATGGTCCATGTTGTTCCGTAATGGTGCTTTATGAGAGAGACGGATTACCCTCACAACACGCTACGGGTCTGAGTAGAGACTCACAGTCTGCTGTACGGAAAACGGTACTGGCTCCGTGTGAACACGTGTATAAGTACGGAAGCTATTGCAGAGCAGTCGCTTTGAGGGTCTGTTAATTTATTGTTTGTGTGAAATGCGTTCAAGTGTATATGACAAATATGTTGTTCCACTTTATGTTTACTTAAATGAGATGAAATAAGACATGATATTTTCTTTATCCAACAAAAATGCTGTTTGTCGCCATCCGTGAAGAGTCACAAATCTACATGTTTCTGTCTGAGGCAAACGAATTCAGAGACGTGGAGGGGACCTACAGTTTTTTCACTGGTCTTGTACCCAGAATATTTATTTATTTAACATGGCAAGATTATTTCCATGAGGCCCTCTCTTAAATCTAACCAGGCATTCTACTTATTTCGCTTTCATGTTTTAGTAGGCATGTTAAACTACATCCAGTACAAAAAGTGAAATAAACAATTACAAAGGTACACTTGGAAAAATACATACACATACAGTTTATATCCGTATATGATGAGTACTGCTATAATTAGACATTATGATAGAGAATATTATACATAAATAGATATAAGTGGATTCTGATTCTTAAAATGTCCTGAATTTTGATGGGATATTATATTACTTTGTGATAATAATGTGTGGAAGCATCACACAAATCGTAACTACCGGCACACTGAGGATTGTACCCGACATTATTCTCGCCGGCAAGAAGAAAATATGTGAGGCAAAAATGATATTTAGAATCCTGGAACCCCTTGTTCCCAAACAGGTTGACATGCGTTTAGGAATGTGGTAGTATCACGACAGCCAGCTGTATATTCGATTGAGGCTTGCTTCACTCTATCTCTGAGTGTACATTTGATCACTGAATACTGTAAATCTACATCTACATCTACATGGATACTCTGCAAATCACATTTAAGTGCCTTGCAGGGGGTTCATCGAACCACCTTCACAATCCTCTATTACTCCAATCTCGTATAGCACGCGGAAAGAATGAACACCTATATCTTTCCGTGCGAGCTCTGATTTCCCTTGTTTTATCGTGGTGGTCGTTCCTCCCTATGTAGGTCGGAGTCAACAAAATATTTTCGGATTCGGACGAGAAAGTTGGTGATCGGAATTTCGTGAGAAGAGTCCGTCGCAACGAAAAACGCCTTTCTTTTAATGATTTCCAGCCCAAATCTTGTATCATTTCTGTGACACTCTTTACCATATTTCGCGATAATACAAACCGTGCTGTCATTCTTTGAACTTTTTCTATGTGCTCCGTCAGTCCTATCTGGTAAAGATCCCACACCGCGCAGCAGTATTCTGAAAGAGGACAGACAAGCGTAGTGTAGGCAGTGTCCTTAGTAGGTCTGTTACATTTTCTAAGTGTGCTGCCAAGAAAACACAGCCTTTTGTTAGCCTTCTCCACAACATTTTGTATGTGTTCCTTCCAATTTAAGTTGTTCGTAATTATAATACCTAGGTATTTATCTGAATTTACAGCTTTTAGATTAGATTGATTTATCGTGTAACCGAGGTTTAACGAGTTACTTTTAGCACTCATGTGGATGACCTCACACTTTTCGTTATTTAGGGTCAATTGCCACTTTTCGCACCATTCAGATATTTTTTCTAAATCGTTTTGCAGTTTGTTTTGATCTTCTGATGACTTTATTAGTCGATAAACGACATCGTCATCTGCAAACAACCGAAGAAGGCTGCTCAGATTGTCTCCCAAATCGTTTACATAGATAAGGTACAGCAAAGGTCCTATAACACTACCGTGGGGAACGCCTGAAATCACTTCTGTTTTACTCGGTGACTTTCCGTCAGTTACTACGAACTGTGACCTCTATGGCAGGAAATCGCAAATCCTGTCACATAACTGAGACGATATTCCATAAGCACGCAATTTCACTACGAGCCGCTTGTGTGGTACAGTGTCAAATGCCTTCCGGAAATCCAGGAATACCGAATCGGTCTGAAATCCCTTGTCAATAGCACTCAGCACTTCATGTGAATAAAGAGCTAGTTGTGTTTCACAGGAACGATGTTTTTACAACCCATGTTGTCTGTGTATCAATAGACCGTTTCCTTCGAGGTAATTCATTATGTTCGAACACAATATATGTTCTAAGATCCTGCTGCATATCGACGTGAACGATATGGGCCCGTAATTTAGTGGATTACTCCTACTACCTTTCTTGAATATTGGTGTTACCTGTGCAACTTTCCAGTCTTTGGGTACGGATCTTTGGTCGAGCGAACGGTCGTATATGATTGTTAAGTATGGAGCTAATGCATCAGCATACTCGGAAAGGAGCCTAATTGGTATACAGTCTGGACCATAAAACTTGCTTTTATTACGTGATTTGAGTTGCTTCACTACTTCGACGATATTTACTTCTACGATACTCATGTTGTCAGGTGTTTTATTGTTAGAAGGGCTACTGCTGTTACACCCTTCACCAGTGATACAATTTGTAGGTAGTTGACGTGAAGACTAGCTCGAACATGTGGGTTGCGGTGAAGGTGTTATTCATCTTGAACAACCGGGTTGCGACGATGGTGCTCTCCCTAGTGAAGATCGTATCCGCAGCAGAGAAAATGTGAATTGTGATGTAACTAGAACAAATGAAAACAAAACCGTGTACCCAAATATTATATCTACAATTGTTACATGTGTAACATGCAGAATGGAACGTATGTTGAAATTGTGACTGTAGAAGACTAGGCAAAGGTTGAGGTACCATTCAGGCGTCTGGAATGGCTTACAAACCTCGATGAACCAGGCTGTGGAGATAATGACATGTCAGCCCATCATGAACAACCTGGCCACGGAAGCAGCGAGCACACAGACGTCTCTGAGAACGAACGTATTTACATTAGCGTTGTATATACGGGGAGCTCCATTTCAATCCCTAATGACCAATAATTTGGGAGAGAGATGAGATACAGCAAAATGTTACAGGTGAAATCTGTAGGTGGCAAGGAAGGTCACTCATTGCTACTAATGGCCGTGACCTTGAAAGTGGTATTCAACTTGATGTGGAGATTAAGGTGATTTTCAGAAATGGGAACCTTAATATTTGATTTAAGATCTGAAAAGATTTAAAATTTGTTGAGAGCGGCGTATTTTACATGTGAAAAATACAGTATTCATTGTCAAAGCATGGTTCAATGAAGGTCAAATAAGCAAATGTTTTTAGTTCTAGTAAGGATTAACTCGAATTAGAGGAGGGTTACAGTAAAATACGATGTTAGATACAAATTACAAGGGGCGTATGGACTGATGTATCATTATTAGTAACCATTACTTTAAAGTTAATTACCAAACGTCATTCGAATGTTGAGTTTTATTTAATGAAAATCCCCATTTGCGACGTCTGATTTGGTAAGAACTGAGGGATTTTTGAACTTTAAGTTTTAATTTAAGTGTTTAGTGGCAAAAATAAATACATCAAGACGTATAATGCACATAAAATGTAGATCACTGATTTACAAGTCGTTGAGCGAGCCCCCTCACCTCTCATTCCACAGGATGTGCCTTCCAATTTGTGTCTAACATTGTACTGCTATATCCTTCCTCTATTCTGAGTTAATCCCTATTAAAATTAAAAACATGTTTACTTATTTGATCTTTACTAAACGTTGCCATGACCTTGAATGACGTATCTTTTATACGTAAAATTTGCCGCTCTTAACAAATCTTAAGTCAAACGTTAGAGTTCCCATTTCCAAAAAAACGCCTTAATCTCCAAATAAACTTGAAAATCACGTTCAAGGTCACGGCCAATAGTAGCAATGTGTGACCCTATTCGCGACCTACAGCTTTTGTCTATGTCACCTCTATCTAGAGTTATTTTCCATTATGGACGAGAGAGAGAGAGAGAGAGAGTAAATGTACTACTTACGGAATAAATATTCAGTCTTGGACTTCTGCTGACAAAAATAGTTTTCGAATCTGTCATCATTAGCCACTTCTAGTACGTCATCAACAGCAGAATAAATCCAGTTAAGCTCAGATGTGACGTCATGTGCAATGCAGAATACAGTTCGTTGTTTGACATGGCAGAACAGGAACAGTGTGAATGAATAAATAATACTTACAAATACGATGACGTTGAGAGTAGCCACAGTCCTGGGACCCATCTTCACTGCGCCATTTCACGACGGAAAAACATTCTGCACAAACTCTGAGTGGCTTTATATACCTTTAGAATTGAAGGTAGAAAAAGAACTTCAGTTGTACTGGAGAGGAGGGAAAGCTTTCACAAAGCATTTCTGTGAAAGAAATGAAGTGTGTAGATATCTGAGTATATGCACTTATAATTTTAAAAAGATTAAAACTGGAGAAATAGTAGAAAGGTAGGACATTAAGGAGATGTGACATGGATAAACTGAAAGAAACAGAGGTTGTTGAGAATTTCTGATGGAGCATTATACCATGGGTGGCTAGAAGAGCGGAAAGGAATGCAGTAGACGACGAACTGGAACCTTTGAGAGATAAAATACTGAAGGCAGCAGAGGATTAAATAAGTAACAAGACAAAGTCTAGTGGAAATTCTTGGGCAACACAGGAAATATTGAATTTACTTGAGGAAACGAGATAATAAAAAACTGGAGCAAATGAAGCAGGCGAGTGACTGCGCCTTGTTGTTGGATTGATATTTTAACGTCATCAGAATTTTTATTTGCTGCCGATGTGTAACGTTTATGGGAAACATGCTCACACTATGTACTGTAATCTAACAATTATTTATTCCCAACGAAAGTCAACATTAAACTCAAGTGTATGCAGTGTTTGATTGGTTACAGGTAGATATTTTACGTTAGTTGGAACCTCAAATATTTAGTACCCAAAACCTACTGCATGAAAAAAGTCATGAATTTCATACAGCAATGTATCTTTTAAATATGTATTTGTTGCTACATTGCATTCAACGTGAAATCTGTCAGTCGGTAATGTATCTATGGCCAGAGCAGACTAGCATACCTTTTCAGCACTCACTGCTAGACGTTGCCGCCCCGAAACCCTAAGAGTACTAGTATTAAACCTTCCTTTGTTAAGTCAGTGCCATGGAAAGTTGTTAGAATCATGCTTTAAGACTATTGGTGTTTGCACATAGTTTGAATGCTTTTATTTTCTGCTTTAAATATGTGTTTATATCGTTAATACCTTATGTACTACAGGGAACCAGTGCAACGTCACTGCATGTTAAATGCAGTTTACGGTTTTGTGATGTTACGTTCGGAATAGAGCTTACGTCCCGAAAGCTGTCGATCCAATACTTCATGTTCCCTTGATCAGTCTAATGGAGGAAAATAATTCGCGGTTAGACTTGACGATCTTCCTTTTAACAGCAATTTGTTTGACATTCCACCAGATTTAAAGTTGAACTGGTGCAGGTGTGCAGCACATACTCTTTTATGTCTAAGTCTTCTTTGCATACGTTATGAGGAACATAATATATAGATGTCCCAAGAGATCTGTATTGAAGAATTGATATCGTTGAAAATTATAGAACACTTGACTATCGGCAAAATAGTAACACAATACTCCTCAGTAGTTGACAGATCCATAGCTGAGTCGAAGTGAGAAATAGCATTTAGGTTTTTCTTAACATGAGCCGCCCAATGTGTTTCCCGACTGCCTTCAGCATTCATATTCACTGTACCACATTCCTTCCTTTTCCATAACTTATTCTGTTGTGTATCGTGCGCGAACACTCCTCCACATCTTGATACGAGGAACTTTTTCGTTATTTAGTCAGCTGTATATCTGGGAGGGGTTCGTCAAGTAGAATGCTCATAAACTTTCTTTTGTGAACAGTCCTAGATCACATCGATATGGGTTTGTGTACATACCTTTTCTGTAGCTGTAGATTCCATTCATTTCTTGAATTTTCTGAACTTGTTCTGCTGCTGTTGTGCGTGTTTTGCGTTATTGATTGTATGGGCTATTACACTAGCTCCTTCTGCCAATGAACCTATAGCAAATAGGGCAGTCAACGAAGGTATTATAAAGGGAACATATCCACGTCGTATTTTAGATAGTGACAGAACTTTCGGTGCTTTAACGTATGTTTCATTCTCTTCTCATTTCGGCTTTACAGCCCCTTTAGTAGCTTCCAGTTACAGCTCCCTGTAACGATTCAAGAAAGAAATGTCTTAAAACAAGTTAATGAACACTTTGACGTATCTTGAGACATAAAAGCATAGTTGAATGTGCACTGCATGGCAAGACTTTTAGGTGGAAGTAGAGATATGAACAACATGAGGCGTGCCAGTGAAGATATAAGATGGGGCATTTATGCTAAAATGAAAATGATAGCGTCAAGCGACAGGGGTGGGTAACTGCTTCAGACCTCCCTCCAAGTTATATAAGGAAATGAAACAGCGACGGCCGTCCACATCATTTATTGAATGGCTTCCGTTTCGGTGCTTCAGTGCACCATCTTCAGCCCACAGGTGAAATTAAATTATATAATATTGTTACGTGTAGTAAAAGTATAAATGTAATATTACTTTAATATTACAAAATGACTGTAATTAAATATTGTAATGGTATGGTATGTTTAACTGTAAATAGAGAACTTGGCGTAATGTAAAATAATGTTTAGGTGTAGGGGGAATCTCCGAAAATGAGAACAGTGAACAGGATGGCGCGTAATATTGGCGGTAGAAGTAAGTTGGCGTAGCTCTGAGGCAGAACAAGTGTTAAGTGGCGTAAAAGCGACTGCCGGTGTGTGCTACGGTAACGTTGCTAACAGACCATTTTGAAGTGAGCTGAAAACAGATATGGACTTCGTTTATCGTATGGCTACAAGCTAAATGGACACTAAGGCATGTAAAACGCAGTATTTCCACGGAGATGGGCTGTGAGCGGCAAAATAGTACGGTTTCCCGCTCTGAGGTACATGGCACTGCATGGTGCAATGCTGTGTTGATTGCGACGAGTTGCTTGTGCCAACGGCGAGGTGTGAAGGGACCAGTATCCGCATCCAATGGCGTATTGTGATCTCAATAACTGATGAGGTCCATTGGTGAGCTCACTTCGGTAGCAACGAACTAGAAGCTATCTTACAAGAGTATTATTATGAACAGTGGTTGTTATACCGACGCCATTAGCAGTACATTTATATTTTGTGAATCAGTTTGTGTAATAGTCAAACCAAGTTCTCTACAGCGTGTAAAGTTTGGAGGCAATAATGATTTTGTGGTTTAAATTGCATTCCCCGAGTGTAATCAATTATTTAAAGGAAATAGATCATTATTGCCCCACATCCAGTGATTTCTATGTGCTGCAACATCAGTGAAAAGTTATGGTTCGTGAGTATCGGCTTAGCTATATTACAAGAGAAAATAGTCAGAATTAACGCCGAAATTGTGAGCAGACGCCGCCTCATGCAACGGATGGAAGTGCCAGGTGCTGCGCCACCTCAATTACTATCCATCTCGATGTGGTGGCTTTTCAGTACATTTCCATAGTCAAAGTTACTCGGTTCCGTCCGAGCAACGTGATTCTCAATTAGTGTTTTCAGTAACTCTACTGACAAGCAGATCTATATTGTTCTTTAATTAAGCGTTCAAGGAAATTGCTGCCACCACAGTACATACTGTGCCTTCAGCACAATGCAAGCTCAGTAACATTAAATTCAGTAATTACAATTTGTGTTGTTTACATTAACCTAAAACAAGTTCAAGTGTTTATCATGTGTGTTTATGTATTATGAAACGATTTCAGGCTGTAGTGTTGTTTTAAATAAATAATGTCATCCTGCTATGCAATATCAAACATATAGAATTAAGTGCTTCCTGTTCAGTCACTTCAAAGAGATTAAGGGTGTCTATTCAAACCTATTACACGCGAGAGCCTCTTTCGAAAGTCCGATGCCGCATGGTCTAATAATAATACAGTAAATTCGGGTAGTGGCGTCGCAACTTGGGTATTGGCTGTATGAAACAGTTAGCTCTTCGACATTCTATTTGGCAGGGCATGGACACACAAATAGAACAGTTGACGTCACAGTGTCACGCATGTGCGGAAAATCAATCCGCTCTGCCTTGCCTAAGACGCAATCACCATGGCAACGTGTGCACGTAGCCTTTACTGGTCCTTTTTGGAACACTCGTTGGTTGATTGTGGTACACTCTTATAGCACGCTTCCTTTTGTTGTGCCAATGAAGTCGACAACGTCAAGTAGCACAGTTCAGGCATTGTCCTCTACTTTTTGCCTCGGAGGTTTTACCTGATGTCATAGTGTCGGACTACAGCCCTCAGTTCCTTTCAAATGAATCTGAAACGTTCTGTGAAAGCAGTGGCATACAGCATCTAACTAGTGCACCGTTCCATCCGCAGTCAAACAGCGAAGCGGAACGTTTTGTCAGAGCCTTAAGCAGCAGATGGCAAACTTCGTACTGCACATACCAGGGATGAAGCACTGCAACTGTTCCTCGTCTCCTGTCGTTCACAGCCATGAGATGGACCATCGCCGGTGGAACTTCTTCACGGTCGCCGCCATCGGACACTGTTCCACCTGCTCCCCCTCCTCAGCATCCGGCACCGAAGGAAGGCCGCAAGTATCACTTCGCGCCGCATGATACTGTGTTTTTCAGGATTTTTAGCGGCCGCAGGCGGTGGGCACGAGGCGAGATCCTTCGTCGACTTGGCGCATGCATGTACCTCATTTCAAGCTTAGACGGATTGCAGCGCCGACCTGATAATCAAATTCGCCACTGTCAATTGCACGGCGATCCTCCAGTATCTCTTCCCCAGATTCAGGGATCCCGAGGACAGCGTGGCCACAGCAGTCCCCAGAGGATGTCACCACGACACCGTGGGACGACCCCATGGAGTCGGAGCCTGCACCTCCTCCGCCCCCTCTCATCCTACCGCAGCAGCCGACGCCTTCTACTTCTTCGTATGGACCTCAGGAGGTGGACGCGTACTCTCCTGGGCGTTTTCCGTTGAATGTTTGCACCAGAGCGCAGGGCGAATGGTGGGGTACGAACGTAAGTCTGACGTCCCTTGCAGCCACAGCTTCCGGCCGATCGCAGCGTCCACGTTCCTGCCTCCCTTCCCATTGTCGTGCCCCACATACGACTACGGTCCATCGCTTTACGGCGTAAAGTCAAGCGCTGGCACGCCAGTCGGGAACGATAGAGAAGAGATGGCTGTGAGAAGAGGTCAGCCAATCGCACGCTGACCGAGCCCTCTCAAGGACGAGAACGCGATAGCAGCGGTCCATATTGGAAGGGGACATAAGCGCCACCACCGACTGGCGACGCCCCAGTTGAATAGTAGCTTCAAGATTAGGCACTTGTATAGCAGCGTGAACGCTAGTTACTTCGCTTGTACTGTCTATGTAGCACACACTTTGATTGTTTATACTGAAGAAAATTGCTAATTTTTTTAGGTCGCCCTTTGCTTACGACACATCTGTGTAATTGCAAAGGGGAAGTATTGTCATTTAGTTTTTTTGTAATAAAGCTGATTAATACGATTGGTTTGAATGTTTGTCTATCGAACATAGTGAACAGGCGTCCTAGACACTTCATATTTGACAACGACGCTGGACGTAATAACCTGCACTGTATTTTTTCAAACACTCTGAATCTTCTCTATAATTTCTCCCGCAAACCATGTCAGAAAAGTGAGCCAGTATGACGCTCTAGGTACAAATTTCGAAGCACCCACAGATCCTTTCCGGAACAAGTAGTCACGCAATCAGGAAAAGAGTAGTTCAAATGGTTCAAATGGCTCTGAGCACTATGGGACTTAACATCTGTGGTCATTAGTCCCCTAGAACTTAGAACTACTTAAACCTAACTAACCTAAGGACATCACACACATCCATGCCCGACGCAGGATTCGAACCTGCGACCGTAGTAGTCACGCGGTTCGGGACAGAGCGCCTAGAACCGCTAGACCACCGCGGCCGGCGGAAAAGAGTAGGATCCTGGTAATCTGCACTAGAGGTATCTATACAGCCACATGAGATCCTGTTCTCAAATGTACCTGCAAAACAACATTGTAGTTTTATGGCGGTGTATGACTGATCTAATGCTGCTGTCAAGAACCTACTGGACGTGCAGGGGAGTTGCTGCTGCTGCTTCTATTATGTTTTTTATCGTTATAACAAGCGGTGGACTAATCGGGCCCAGATGCCGGCGAGGCGACTGCCGATGTTGGGGAACTCGCTACAGTGTCAGATGTGGTAGTGATGTTGATGGAAGCCCGCCTCTGGACGACCCTTGCATGTATAGTGTGACAAAAAAAATGATGCCATGGAGATGTAGATCGATAAGTATCATGTGTCAGTTAGGGGGAAAACACGATATTCACATGAAAGTGTAAGTACTAAATCCTTGTACTACCTTTCAATTCATCAACATTTGTATTTTTATCCCACATGGCCTGTGTATCATCACTGAGTGGTTGGAATTTCATATTCGTTCTAATAATAGCATTAATATCCGCATCAACATCCACTTCAGTGTTGTCGTTATCATCATCACCATGATCTATGCTTCCTATAAGCAAAAAACATGGTATATGTGTTACATTCAGATGTAAGCTATTAGTAGCACTTTTATCGTAAATTAACGCCTACTCACTCGGTGACTGACAATTGGAGTCATCCCCGACGAACTCTGGGCACAGAATGGCGTCATAACAGCCTCATAGTGCGCTGGGTTTTTGGATATGTGTTCAGTCTGTAAGAGACCTACACTTCCAGTTAATTAAGACTTCTAAATGACACGTGCACCTAATATTTCCTGTTATTTGGGAAAGACATCTATTCCGAAGAATAATGGATATGCAGATAAGTGCAGATACATTCATTAATGAATCGCTGTCGCGCGACTACTTTTACACTATATGGTCCTAAGTAGTTTTTACAAAAAAGGTAAAAATAAGAAATAGTTAATGAAATTTGGAATAAATAAACCGAATCTGTTAAAACTGCTAGTGACTTTAATCATGCGAGAACGAAGCCAAAAGCACTGACTTGGGCTCAGATGTAAAAACACAGTTAGAACCATGATTTAAAGATAATAATAAAACCAGCAAAATAATTTCTACTGACAACTTGTACACAAAGTTTAATTGTTTTTAAAACATTTTCTCGAATGAAAAGCAGCACAGTTGCACAGTTAGCGCAATTTCGTAATAATTGCTGTGGTCGCTCCCATGATGAAAATAAGGTTTTTAAAACAGTTCGTGTAATGAATAGCTTTGCGTTACTCATTTTCATGCTAACTGTTAGTGATTTTACTAGTGCAGCTGGTCATAAATACTTGGTTTCTGTTATAGCAAGTTATTTCCGGTAAATTCAAAATGTTTCATTTGGCGAAGTATAACTAATTTTACAATATACTGCTGCGTAATTTTCAAACGAGAACAGAGTTTGCAAAGCATACAAAAAACATGAAATGTATTATTCTCAAACAATATTTTCTCAATTTTCTTTAAATCACGTTTTCACTCTTTTATTATTGTGTGTGTGTGTTTGAGATTTGCGGGCGCTAAACAGCGTGGTCATCAGCGCCCAAACGCATAAAAACAGGAACAGGCGCAGTGAAGGGACGAATATGGACAGCGAATAAGGAGAGCGGCTAAAAGACACAGACCTGACGCAGTTCCAAATCCTCACATACAGAGGCAAAACAAGAGGAGAAGAAACGCACCAAAAAGGAAAGGAAACACAAGGAAAAGAGAACAGAAACCGAAGGGAAACAAGGAGGTAATCATGACTGGCGGACCTCTTACCTAAAACCTGGGTGAGCCAGTCACCCAGCAGCACATTAAAACCCTCTCCCTAAAATCCGGGGCAACAAATTGGACAGGACACAAAACCGTAAGACCTTGACCATATTCGTTGCTTCATCTTGCAAAATAGAGGGCAAATCCGGTGGCAAAGAAACCACCGCTCTCTGGTCAGAGAATAAAAGACAGTCAAGTAAAATGTGGCGGACAGTAATCTGGACGCCACAAGCACTGCAGATTGGGGGGTCCTTCCGCCGGAGTAAAAAACCATGCGTTAAGGGACTGTGCCCGATGCGGAGGCGAGTGAGGAGAACCTCATCCCGCCTGCATGACTGGTAGGACGTACGACATGGCCGCATGGTGGCCTTGACCAGACGCAGCTTATTTTCACCGACTGCCAGCCACTACTCTTCCCACTGATGCATAACACGAAAACGCAAGAGGGAGGTAACAGCATGGAGGGGGACGGCACATTCAACAACGTGAGGGAGGGAACATGCATCTTTGGCAGCCACATCCGCCAGTTCGCTTCCCCTAATACCCACGTGCCCCGGCACCCAGCAGAAAAAAACCTCCTTCCCCTGCCGTTGCAGGTGGAGTAGGGCATCATGGATGCTCTGGACGACCGTATCCGCTGGTTACAAGTGTTGCAGGGTCTGAAGGACACTCAGGGAGTCAGAACAGATGAGAAACTTCAGACTAGGAACACATCTCATCTGCTCCAATGCCCGCAAGATCGCAAACAATTCGGCATCAAAGATGGTAAATTCCGCAGGAAGCCGTAACTTGACGACTCGATCAGGGAAAACAACAGCACAACCAACAGAGTCCCCTGTTTAGAGCCATCCGTAAATACTCGTACATGGTCGGGATGCTGGTTTAAAATATCATGGGGATGGGACTGGTACGGAAGGCACCAGTGGCCAGCCTGATACCCTCATGGTGTACTGCATCAAGAATCTTCAGATACGAAGGCCTCGCTAACCCATACACGGTGCAACCATAGTCAAGACGCGATCGGACGAAAGCCCTATAAAACTGCAGCAGACGCGCCCGATCTGCTGCCCAGGACCGATGGCTCAGACACTTCAAAATATTCAGTGCCTTCAGGGCCCGCACCTTGAGGTCTTAAAGGTGAGGCAACCACGACAAATTGGAATCAAAAGTGAGGCCCAGGAACCTCACAGTGTCGCTAAAAGGAAGAATGGTGTCCCTCAGACGCAATTCAGGGGAGGTAAAGAGACGTCGAGAACAATTAAAATGAACACACACACATTTGTCTGCAGAAAAGGTAAAACCCGTCTTCGCAGTCCATGCCTCTAATCGCTTTATCGTAATCTGCAACTGCCGACTAGCAGTGACAAGACTGGAGGAAGAACAGAAAACAGCAAAATCGTCCAAAACAAAGAGCAGTGGGCACGACTCCGGATAGTGGACGTGATACTGTTAATGGCGATGGCAAAGAGGGTGACACTTAAAACGCTTCGCTGAGGGAAACCACTCTCCTGGACGTACAAATCAGATAGCACATTATCAACCCAATATCGAAAGAGGCGGTAGGAAAGAAAGGACCGAATGAAGATGGGGAGACGGCCACGAAAGCCCCACTGATAGAGTTGATTGAGGATAAGGCGGCGCCAAGTAGTGTCATACGCCTTATTGATGTCAAAGAATACGCCTAGACAGTGCTGGTTAAACAGGAAGGCCTGCTGGATGGCCACCTCAAGCAGGGTCAAGTTGTCTATAGTTGAACGACATCTCCGAAAGCCACACTGAGAGGGGCTAAGGAGCTGCCTGGTCTCGTGCAGTCAAACCAGGCGACGGTTGACCATGCATTCCAACGTCTTCCCAACACAGCTCGTCAAAGCAATACTTCGATAACTACTGGGATGCGTTCGGTCCTTCCCCGGATTGAGGAGGGGAATCAAAATCGCCTCCCTCCACGAGTCAGGGAACGTGCCGGATAACCAACCATATCATATTAAAACAATTCAGAACTTCCTTGGATGGCAGCAACAAGTGCTGCAGCATGCTGTACCGGATTTGACCATGACCAGGCGCAGTATCACGAGCCACAGACAGCGCCGAATTCAGTTCCTACATTGTGAAGTGTCAGTTGTAGGGCTCAGAATTTGGAGACCGTAAGTCCAAGTGACCCCTCTCGATGGCAGTGCGGTATCGGCAGAAATCTGGATCACGGTTAATAGTGGCGGTAGATTCCGCAATATGCATGGCCAGTGTCTGGGCAATGTCTCTCGGTCCCGTGAGGAGACATCCCTGATACAGCAATGCCGTGATAGGTAGTTGGCTGAGTTTCCCGGAAATCCTCCTCATGGCTTCCCATGCTTTCGTAGAACTAGTGGAGTGGGAGATGGAGTTCAAGAACGATTGCCATGACCGTCGTTTGCTCTCTTTAACCAATCACCGCGCTTTGGCCCTTGCCACCCGAAAGGCCGCAAGATTGTCAGCTGAGGGACGGCACTTGAAGCGGTGCAGAGCTGCACGGCGGGCTCGGATGGCTGAGGGGCCTCAGTGGTCCACCAAGGGACAGGACGCCTCTTGGGAAGACCGGATGACCGTGGGATTGACAATTCAGCAGCATGGGAGTTCACGGCTGTAACATGGTCGACCCATTCGTCGACGCTGGCACGGTGTTCCAAAACAGCTAGTTGGCTGAAAAGTGTCCAGTCAGCTGTGCAGAGGTGCCACCGGGGCGGCACTGGTAATGCCACAGCCTCATCCAGGAGGCGAATCCAAAGGGGGGAAGTGGTCACTAGAATGGAGGTCAGCAGCAACCTCCCACAGAGCAGAATCCGTGAGTGCTGGAGAGCAAAAGGAAAGGTCAATAACTGATGACGACCCAGAAGCAGTACAGAAATGAGTGGGAGCACCAGAGTTTAGGATGCACAGTTATTCAGACATCATGAGGCTTTCCAGAACGCGGCCCCTGTGGCAAGTAGTCGCAGAGCCCCATAAGACATTATGAGCATTGAAGTCCCCCAGAAGAAGAAATGGGCGGGGGATTTGGCTAATAAGGTCTGTGAGAGCCTCAGAGTCTATTGCATCCTGAGGCAGTAAGTAAACTGAACAGACTGTGAGCCTCCAACCCACAAGAAGGTCAACTGCAACTACTTGCCAGTCTGTAACGAGAGGGAGTTCAGATGAGTGGTGCATGTCATGGACAAAAACCGCATCACCACCCTTTGCCCTTTCCCCCGTCAGACCATCTTCTCGATATACGGTATAGCCCCGCAAAGAAGGAGCATCAGTGGCCCGAAAATGTGTCTCTTGGACACATAAGCACAAGGGGCACTCTCGTACAAGGAGTAGTAATTCGGCCACATGCGTCCTGAACCCATTCAGGTTCCACTGTAATATGGGAGCCAGTGATCAGGGTGGCTGAACTTTCACCCTGCCTCTGTGCTTTGGAGGAGAGCGCATACTTGCCGGAGATTTATTCCGGGGCGAGAAGATCGCCCCCAGTCGACATCAATGTCCATCAGCTCCGATGATTTCTATGTGCTGCAACATCAGTGAAAAGTTATGGCGCGTGAGTATCGGCGTAGCTATATTAAAAGAGAAAATAGTCGGAATTAACGCCGAAATTGCCAGCAGACGCCGCTTCATGCAACGGATGGAAGATGCCATGTACTGTGCCACCTTAATTACTATCCATCTCGATGTGCTGGCTTTTCAGTACATTGTCACAGTCAAAAATTACTCTGTTCCGTCCGAGCAACGTGATTCTCAATTAGTGTTTTCAGTAACTCTATTGACAATCAGATCTATATTGTTCTTTAATTAAGCGTTCAAGAAAATTGCTGCCACCACAGTACACATTGTGCCTTCAGCACAATGCAAGCTCACTAACATTAAATTCAGTAATTACAATTTGTGTAGTTTACATTAACCTAAAACAAGTTCAAGTGGTTATCATGTGTGTTTATGTATTATGAAACGATTTCAGGCTGTGGTGTTGTTTTAAATGAATAATGTCATCCTGCTAGCCAATATCAAACATACAGAATTAAGAGCTCCCTGTTCAGTCACTTCAAAGAGATTATCAGTGCTACTAATAATCAAATATAGATGTAAAAATAAGTTTGTTACACGCCATTATCATTATTAATTCCAAAAATTCCGTGTAGTAGTTGGATCACGATAGGGTGTCTATTCAAATCTACTACACGTGGGAGCCGCTTTTAGGAAGTCCGATGCCGCATGGTCTAATAATAATACAGTAAATTAGGGTAGTGGCCGGCCGAAGTGGCCGTGCGGTTAAAGGCGCTGCAGTCTGGAACCGCAAGACCGCTAAGGTCGCAGGTTCGAATCCTGCCTCGGGCATGGATGTTTGTGATGTCCTTAGGTTAGTTAGGTTTAACTAGTTCTAAGTTCTAGGGGACTAATGACCTCAGCAGTTGAGTCCCATAGTGCTCAGAGCCATTAGGGTAGTGGCGTCGCAACTTGGGGATTGGCCGTATGAAACAGTTAGCTCGTCGACACTGTACTTGGCAGGGCATGGACACACAAACAGAACAGCTGACGTCACAGTGTCACGCATGTGCGGAAAATCTATCCGCTCTGCCACAAACATTCTCTGCCTTGCCTAACTCGCAATCACCATGGCAACGTGTGCACGTAGCCTTTGCTGGTCTTTTTTGGAACACCCGTTGGTTGATTGTGATAAAGTCTTATAGCACGCTTCCTTTTGTTGTGCCAATGAACTCGACAACGTCAAGTAGCACAGTTCAGGCATTGTCCTCTATTTTTTGCCTCGGCGGTTTGCCTGAAGTCATAGTGTCGGACTACGGCTCTCAGTTCATTTCAAACGAATCTGAAACATTCTGTGAACGCAATGGCGTACAGTATCTAACTAGTGCACCGTTCCATCCGCAGTCACACAGCGAAGCGGAACGTTTTGTCAGAGCCTTAAGCAGCAGATGGCAAACTTCGCACTGCATATACCAGGGGTGAAGCATTGCAACTGTTCCTCGTCTCCTATCGTTCACAGCCATGAGATGGGCCATCGACGGTGGAACTTCTTCACGGCCGCCGCCATCGGACACTGTTCCACCTGCTCCCCCTCCTCAGCATCCGGCACCGAAGGAAGGCCGCAAGTATCACTTCGCGCCGCATGATACTGTGTTTTTCAGGATTTTTAGCGGCCGCAAGCGGTGGGCACGAGGCGAGATCCTTCGTCGACTTGGCGCATGCATGTACCTCATTTCAAGCTTAGACGGATTGCAGCGACGACCTGATAATCAAATTCGCCACTGTCAATTGCACGGCGATCCTTCAGTATCTCTTCCCCAGATTCAGGGATCCCGAGGACAGCGTGGCCACAGCAGTCCCCAGAGGATGTCACCACGACACCGTGGGACGACCCCATGGAGTCGGAGCCTGCACCTCCTCCGCCCCCTCTCATCCTACCGCAGCAGCCGACGCCTTCTACTTCTTCGTATGGACCTCAGGAGGTGGACGCGTACTCTCCTGGGCGTTTTCCGTTGAATGTTTGCACCAGAGCGCAGGGCGAATGGTGGGGTACGACCGTAAGTCTGACGTCCCTTGCAGCCACAGCTTCCGGCCGATCGCAGCGTCCACGCTCCTGCCTCCCTTCCCGTTGTCGTGCCTACATACGACTACGGTCCATCGCTTTACGGCGTAAAGTCAAGCGCTGGCATGCCAGTCGGGAACGATAGAGAAGAGATAGCTGTGAGCAGAGGTCAGCCAATCACACGCGGACCGAGCCCTCTCAAGGACGAGAATGCGATAGCAGGGGCCCATATTGGAAGAGGACATAAGCGCCACCACCGACTGGCGACGCCCCAGTTGAATAGTAGCTTCAAGATTAGGCACTTGTATAGCAGCGTGAACGCTGGTTACTTCGCTTGTACTGTCTATGTAGCACACACTTTGATTGTTTATAATGAAGAAAATTGCTAATTTTTTATGTCGCCCTTTGCTTACGACACATCTGTGTAATTGCAAAGGGGAAGTATTGTCATTTAGTTTTTTTGAAATAAAGCTGATTAATACGATTGGTTTGAATGTTTGTCTATCGAACTTAGTGAACAGGCGTCCTAGACACTTCATATTTGACAACGACGCTGGACGTAATAACCTGCACTGTGTTTTTTCAAACACTCTGAATCTTCTCTATAATTTCTCCCCCAAACCATGTCAGAAAAGTGAGCCAGTATGACGCTCTAGGTACAAATTTTGAAGCACCCACAGATCCTTTCCGGAACAAGTAGTCACGCAATCAGGAAAAGAGTAGTTCAAATGGTTCAAATGGGTCTGAGCACTATGGGACTTAACATCTGTGGTCATCAGTCCCCTAGAACTTAGAACTACTTAAGCCTAACTAACCTAAGGACATCACACACATTTAAGCCCGACGCAGGATTCGAACCTGCGACCGTAGTAGTCGCGCGGTTCGGGACAGAGCGCCTAGAACCGCTAGACCACCGCGGCCGGCGGAAAAGAGTAGGATCCTGTTCTCAAATGCACCTGCAAAACAACATTGTAGTTTTATGGTGGTGTATTACTGATCTAATGCTGCTGTCCAGAACCTACTGGACGTGCAGGGGAGTTGCTGCTGCTGCTTCTATTATGTTTTTTATCGTTATAACAAGCGGTGGACTAATCGGGCCCAGATGCCGGCGAGGCGACTGCCGATGTTGGGGAACTCGCTACAGTGTCAGATGTGGGAGTGATATTGATGGAAGCCTGCCTCTGGACGACCCTTGCATGTATAGTGTGACAAAAAAAAATGATGCCATGGAGATGTAGATCCATAAGTATCATGTGTCAGTTAGGGGGAAAACACGATATTCACATGAAAGTGTAAGTAATAAATCCTTGTACATACCTTTCAATTCATCAATATTTGTATTTTTATCCCATATGGCCTGTGTATCATCACTGAGTGGTTGGAATTTCATATTCGTTCTAATAATAGCATTAATATCCGCATCAACATCCACTTCAGTGTTGTCGTTATCATCATCACCATGATCTATGCTTCCTACACTCCTGGAAATGGAAAAAGAACACATTGACACCGGTGTGTCAGACCCACCATACTTGCTCCGGACACTGCGAGAGGGCTGTACAAGCAATGATCACACGCACGGCACAGCGGACACACCAGGAACCGCGGTGTTGGCCGTCGAATGGCGCTAGCTGCGCAGCAATTGTGCACCGCCGCCGTCAGTGTCAGCCAGTTTGCCGTGGCATGCGGAGCTCCATCGCAGTCTTTAACACTGGTAGCATGCCGCGACAGCGTGGACGTGAACCGTATGTGCAGTTGACGGACTTTGAGCGAGGGCGTATAGTGGGCATGCGGGAGGCCGGTTGGACGTACCGCCGAATTGCTCAACACGTGGGGCGTGAGGTCTCCACAGTACATCGATGTTGTCGCCAGTGGTCGGCGGAAGGTGCACGTGCCCGTCGACCTGGGACCGGACTGCAGCGACGCACGGATGCACGCCAAGACCGTAGGATCCTACGCAGTGCCGTAGGGGACCGCACCGCCACTTCCCACCAAATTAGGGACACTGTTGCTCCTGGGGTATCGGCGGGGACCATTCGCAACCGTCTCCATGAAGCTGGGCTACGGTCCCGCACACCGTTAGGCCGTCTTCCGCTCACGCCCCAACATCGTGCAGCCCGCCTCCAGTGGTGTCGCGACAGGCGTGAATGGAGGGACGAATGGAGACGTGTCGTCTTCAGCGATGAGAGTCGCTTCTGCCTGGGTGCCAATGATGGTCGTATGCGTGTTTGGCGCCGTGCAGGTGAGCGCCACAATCAGGACTGCATACGACCGAGGCACACAGGGCCAACACCCGGCATCATGGTGTGGGGAGCGATCTCCTACACTGGCCGTACACCACTGGTGATCGTCGAGGGGACACTGAATAGTGCACGGTACATCCAAACCGTCATCGAACCCATCGTTCTACCATTCCTAGACCAGCAAGGGAACTTGCTGTTCCAACAGGACAATGCACGTCCGCATGTATCCCGTGCCACCCAACGTGCTCTAGAAGGTGTAAGTCAACTACCCTGGCCAGCAAGATCTCCGGATCTGTCCCCCATTGAGCATGTTTGGGACTGGATGAAGCGTCGTCTCACGCGGTCTGCACGTCCAGCACGAACGCTGGTCCAACTGAGGCGCCAGGTGGAAATGGCATGGCAAGCCGTTCCACAGGACTACATCCAGCTTCTCTACGATCGTCTCCATGGGAGAATAGCAGCCTGCATTGCTGCGAAAGGTGGATATACACTGTACTAGTGCCGACATTGTGCATGCTCTGTTGCCTGTGTCTATGTGCCTGTGGTTCTGTCAGTGTGATCATGTGATGTATCTGACCCCAGGAATGTGTCAATAAAGTTTCCCCTTCCTGGGACAATGAATTCACGGTGTTCTTATTTCAATTTCCAAGAGTGTATAAGCAAAAAACATGGTATATGTGTTTCATTCAGATGTAAGCTATTAGTAGCACTTTTATCATAAATTATCGCCTACTCACTCGGTGACTGACAATTGGAGTCATCCCCGACGAACTCTGGGCACAGAATGGCGTCATAATAGTCTCATAGTGCGCTGGGTTTTTGGATATGTGTTCAGTCTGTAAGAGACCTACACTTCCAGTTAATTAAGACTTCTAAATGACACGTGCACCTAATATTTCCTGTTATTTGGGAAAGACATCTATTCCGAAGAATAATGGATATCCAGATAAGTGCAGATACATTCATTAATGAATCGCTGTCACGCGACTTCTATTACACTATATGGTCCTAAGTAGTTTTTACAAAAAAGGTAAAAATAAGAAATAGTTAATGAAATTTGGAATAAATAAACCGAAATTGTTAAAACTGCTAGTGACTTTAATCATGCGAGAACGAAGCCAAAAGCACTGACTCGGGCTCAGATGTAAAAACACAGTTAGAACCATGATTTAAAGATAATAATAAAACCAGCAAAATAATTTCTACTGCCAACTTGTACACAAATGTTAATTGTTTTTAAAACATTTTCTCGAATGAAAAGCAGCCCACAGTTGCACAGTTAGCGCAATTTCGTAATAATTGCTGTGGTCGCTCCCATGAGGAAAATAATGTTTTTTAAAACAGTTCGTGTAATGAATAGCTTTGCGTTACTCATTTTCATGCTAACTGTTAGTGATTTTACTAGTGCAGCTGGTCATAAATACTTGGTTTCTGTTATAGCGAGTTATTTCCGGTAAATTCAAAATGTTTCATTTGGCGAAGTATAACTAATTTTACAATACACTGCTGCGTAATTTTCAAACGAGAACAGAGTTTGCAAAGCATACAAAAAACATGAAATGTATTATTCTGAAACAATATTTTCTCAATTTTCTTTAAATCACGTTTTCACTCTTTTATTATTGTGTGTGTGTGTTTGAGATTTGCGGGTGCTAAACAGCGTGGTCATCAGCGCCCAAACGCATAAAAACAGGAACAGGCGCAGTGAAGGGACGAAGACGGACAACGAATAAGGAGAACGGCTAAAAGACACAGACCTGACGCAGTTCCAAATCCTCACATACAGAGGCAAAACAAGAGGAGAAGAAACGCACTAAAAAGGAAAGGAAACACAAGGAAAAGAGAACACAAACCGAAGGGCAACAAGGAGGTAATCACGACTGGCGGACCTCTTACCTAAAACCTGGGTGAGCCAGTCACCCAGCAGCACATTAAAACCCTCTCCCTAAAATCCGGGGCAACAAATTGGACAGGACACAAAACCGTAAGACCTTAACCATAGTCGTTGCTTCATCTTGCAAAATAGAGGGCAAATCCGGTGGCAAAGAAACCACCGCCCTCTGGTCAGAGAATAGAAGACAGTCAAGTAAAATGTGGCGGATAGTAATATGGACGCCACAAGCACTGCAGATTGGGGGGGGGGTCCTCCCGCCGGAGTAAAAAACCATGTGTTAAGGGACTGTGCCCGATGCGGAGGCGAGTGAGGAGAACCTCATCCGCCTGCATGACTGGTAGGACGTACGGCATGGCCGCGTGGTGGCTTTGACCAGACGCAGCTTATTTTCACCGACTGCCAGCCACTCCTCTTTCCACTGATGCATAACACGAAAACGCAGGAGGGAGGTAACAGCATGGAGGGAGACGGCACATTCAACAACGTGAGGGAGGGAACATGCATCTTTGGCAGCCACATGCGCCAGTTCGCATCCCCTAATACCCACGTGCCCCGGCACCCAGCAGAAAGAAACCTCCTTCCCCTGCCGTTGCAGGTGGAGTAGGGCATCATGGATGTTCTGGACGACCGTATCCGCTGGGTACAAATGTTGCAGGGTCTGAAGGACACTCAGGGAGTCAGAACAGATGAGAAACTTCAGACTGGGAACACATCTCATCTGCTCCAATGCATGCAAGATCGCAAACAATTCGGCATCAAAGATGGTAAATGCCGCAGGAAGCCGTAACTTGACGACTCGATCAGGGAAAACAACCGCACAACCAACAGAGTCCCCTGTTTAGAGCCATCCGTAAATACTGGTACATGGTTGGGATGCTGGTGTAAAATATCGAAAAATAAGGAGGTAAAAACAAACGCAGGAGTGCAGCTCCTCCGGTACTCCGACAAGTCTAAAAGGATTCTGGGCCTGTGGAGCAGCCAGTGAGGCAGGCGGGTAAAACCTTGGAGTTTGAGGGGCCACACGCTCCACACCAAGGCACTCAAGCAAATGCTTGGTACGAATCCCAAATGGTCTCGTTGCCCTGGGACGACTGGAAAAGAGACGTTCCATAGGCGGTCGGGCAACGGTAGGGTACGCAGGGGAGGTAGGACACGCAAGGAATTGACACACCCGTCGCACCATGAGGAGTTTCCGCCGGATGGCGAGCGGCGGTTCCCCTGCCTCAGCACACAGGCTGGGGATGGGACTGGTACGGAAGGCACCAGTGGCCAGCCTGATACCCTCATGGTGTACTGCGTCTAGAATCTTCAGATACGAAGGCCTCGCTAACCCATACACGGTGCAACCATAGTCAAGACGCGATCGGACGAAAGCTCTATAAAACTGCAGTAGACGCGCCCGATCTGCTGCCCAGGACCGATGGCTCAGACACTTCAAAATATTCAGTGCCTTCAGGGCCCGCACCTTGAGGTCTTTAAGGTGAGGCAACCACGACAACTTGGAATCAAAAGTGAGGCCCAGGAACCTCACAGTGTCGCTAAAAGGAAGAATGGTGTCCCTCAGACGCAATTCAGGGTAGGTAAAAAGACGTCGAGAACAATTAAAATGAACACACACACATTTGTCTGCAGAAAAGGTAAAACCCGTCTTCGCAGTCCACGCCTCTAATCGCTTTATCGTAAGCTGCAACTGCCGACTAGCAGTGACAAGACTGGAGGAAGAACAGAAAACAGCAAAATCGTCCAAAACAAAGAGCAGTGGGCACGACTCCGGATAGTGGACGTGATACTGTTAATGGCGATGGCAAAGAGGGTGACACTTAAAACGCTTCCCTGAGGGAAACCACTCCCCTGCACGTACAAATCAGATAGCACATTACCAACCCAATATCGAAAGAGGCGGTAGGAAAGAAAGGACCGAATGAAGATGGGGAGACGGCCATGAAAGCTTCACTGATGGAGTTGATTGAGGATAAGGCGGTGCCAAGTAGTGTCATACGCCTTATTGATGTCAAAGAACACGCCTAGACAGTGCTGGTTAAACAGGAAGGCCTGCTGGATGGCCACCTCAAGCAGGGTCAAGTTGTCTATAGTTGAACGACATCTCCGAAAGCCACACTGAGAGGGGCTAAAGAGCTGCCTGGTCTCGTGCAGCCAAACCAGGCGACAGTTGACCATGCATTCCAACGTCTTCCCGACACAGCTCGTCAAAGCAATACTTCGATAACTACTGGGATGCGTTCGGTCCTTCCCCGTTTTGAGGAGGGGAATCAAAATCGCCTCCCTCCACGAGTCAGGGAACGTGCCGGATAACCATATCATATTAAAACAATTCAGAACTTCCTTGGATGGCAGCAACAAATGCTGCAGCATGCTGTACCGGATTTGATCATGACCAGGCGCAGCATCATGAGCCACAGACAGCGCCGAATTCAGTTCCTACATTGTGAAGGGTCAGTTGTAGGGCTCAGAATTTGGAGACCGTAAGTCCAAGTGACCCCTCTCGATGGCAGTGCGGTAGCGGCAGAAATCTGGATCACGGTTAATAGTGGCGTTAGATTCCGCAAAATGCATGGCCAGTGTCTGGGCAATGTCTCTTGGTGCCGTGAGGAGACATCTCTGATACAGCAATGCCGTGATAGGTAGTTGGCTGAGTTTCCCGGAAATCCTCCTGATGGCTTCCCATACTATCGTAGAACTAGTGGAGTGGAAGATGGAGTTCAGGAACGATTGCCATGACCGTCGTTTGCTCTCTTTAACCAATCACCGCGCCTTGGCCCTTGCCACCCGAAAGGCCGCAAGATTGTCAGCTGAGGGACGGCACTTGAAGCGGTGCAGAGCTGCACGGCGGGCTCGGATGGCTGAGCGGCACTCAGTGGTCCACCAAGGGACGGGACGCTTCTTGGGAAGACCGGATGACCGTGGGATTGACAATTCAGCAGCATGGGAGATCACGGCTGTAACATGGTCGACCCATCCGTCGACGCTGGCACGGTGTTCCAAAACAGCCAGTTGGCTGAAAAGTGTCCAGTCAGCTCTGCAGAGGTGCCACCGGGGCGGCACTGGTAATGCCACAGCCTCATCCAGGAGGCGAATCCAAAGGGGGGAAGTGGTCACTAGAATCGAGGTCAGCAGCAACCTCCCACAGAGCAGAATCCGCGAGTGCTGGAGAGCAAAAGGAAAGGTCAATAGCTGATGACGACCCAGAAGCAGTACAGAAATGAGTGGGAGCACCAGAGTTGAGGATGCACAGTTATTCAGACATCATGAGGCTTTCCAGAACGCGGCCCCTGTGGCAAGTAGTCGCAGAGCCCCATAAGACATTATGAGCATTGAAGTCCCCCAGAAAAAGAAATGGGCGGGGGATTTGGCTAATAAGGTCTGTGAGAGCCTCAGAGTCTATTGCATCCTGAGGCAGTAAGTAAACTGAACAGACTGTGAGCCTCCAACCCACAAGAAGGTCAACTGCAACTACTTGCAAGTCTGTAACGAGAGGGAGTTCAGATGAGTGGTGCATGTCATGGACAAAAACCGCAACACCACCCTTTGCCCTTTCCCCCGTCAGACCATCTTTTCGATATACGGTATAGCCCCGCAGAGAAGGAGCACCAGTGGCCCGAAAATGTGTCTCTTGGACACATAAGCACAAGGGGCACTCTCGTACAAGGAGTAGTAATTCGGCCACATGCGTCCTGAACCCATTCAGGTTCCACTGTAATATGGGAGCCAGTGATCAGGGTCGCTGAACTTTCACCCTGCCTCTGTGCTTTGGAGGAGAGCGCATACTTGCCGGAGAATTATTCCGGGGCGAGAAGATCGCCCCCGGTCGACATCAATGTCCATCAGCTCTGATGATGACCCATGGGAGATGTCAGACAGTACGACGGCCTCGTCATTGGACCGACCCTGACTAGTCTCCTCAGGTGGCAAAACCTTCACCTTCGGCGTCTTTGTCTTGGGGGGCTTAGAATGCAGAGCCTTGTCAACAGTTGGGGCTTTACTCGCCTGGGCAGAAGGCGCCATATGGGGAGAGGCAGGAAGTACCCCAATCTTAGCAACCACGGCCTTGTCCGACGTTGCAGGGAAAGCTGCAGGTTTCAAAACAACCGCAGCAGCACATGTGCACTGGCAAACGCAGGTATTAGTGCTAACACTAGCAACCTCCATTTGCGTAGCAACAGTGGCCAACTGTACCGGTTGTTTCAGAGCAGAAGCGAAAGATGTTGTGAACACAGGAGGCTGCATGGCCTTAAAGAGCTTGTTGGCCTGACCATAGGGGATGCGCTTAGATGTTTTAATCTCCTGTATCTTCCGTTCTTCGAGATAGATGGGGCAGACCGGCTCCAGACAGGGTGACTCCCAGTAAAATTCACGCACTTCACAGGCGATGAACAATCGGCTCCTTCATGGGCAGGCTGACCACATTTACCACAAGTGGCTATCCCATTGCACCCCAACGTAGTCTGCCAAAAGCGCTGACATTTAAAACAGCGCATTGGGTTGGGGAAATATGGCCGTACTGGCAAACGTAAGAACCCCGCTTTAACACGCTCTGGGAGTCTCGGGCAACTGAACGTATGAATAAATGAGTCGGATTTGACTAGGTCCCCATCGACTCGTTTCATAATTTGCTGCACGTCAACAATACCTTCGTCAGCCCACTCACATTTGAACTCGTCTGTGGGGATATCCACCAAGTCCCTAAATGACACAACACCCTTACTATAGTTCAAAGTGGAGTGGAGCTCGGTCTCGATGACGTACTCTCCGAGACAGGTTGCTTTCCGAAGAGAAGCGACTTTACGGGAACTAGAAGTCTCAACTAACAGAGTCCCATTGCGCAGTCGCTTCACAGATTTCAGTGTTCCTACAATTCCCTCAAGACCCTTGTGGATGTAAAGGGGAGAATCCCTCCTTCCGTTTAACAATCAAAAACACATTCTGATTATCAGCATGTGCTCTGTTACGACAGTCTGATAAATCTCCAGCAACACCAGGCGCTGGAGTACTCGCAGCACGAAGTCGCTTTTCGATGGGGTGTGTTTTCCTACCAGCGGCCCACCCAATCCACTGGTAGGGGGAAATGTAGAGGTCGAAGGGTCCATTGCGGTCCCACGAGCAGCTAGGGAACTAAAGGTTCGCTCAGACAGAGCCCCGCGTGCCTGAGCAAGCCTTATACAACTGGGGTGCGGCAGGTGCCCCAGAGGTTGCCCGCTTGTGACTGTTCCACCCCAACAGCCATGCATTTTATAGGCGCGGAGCACACCATAGGATTGAGGGGTTTTTATAGAGGTTGGCCTTCCTCGCAATCCAGGCGGTCAAGCCAAGATTGCCATTCCCCGCAGCACACAACATTCCACCGCCGCGCCATACAGTGGTCACTGAAGCATGTCCGGGGGTTACGGTGACAGGACACTGGCGGCGTTGACCAGTCCCCAGCTCAGGATCCCGGGGTTGCCAAGCCCGTACTCAGCAAATGAATGCTGAGCCCCTGGGGGCTCTTTTATTATTAATCATTATTCTTTCACTACTTATTCTATCAAGCAGTAAAGTTCACTGCTGTTAAATGATAATTTTGGATAGTCCTCAATTTTGTAAATTACGCTTTTTTATCTGAGTTACGGAAATTAAATAAGCTCGTCTTCAATATTTTACTGTTCTTTCATTGGTGGTATTCTCGGAGTCAATAATGGTGATAGGATACGACTCTGTTAGCTGAGTGATTGAGATAAAGCTCGTTTACTCTATAACATTATAAAACACTTCTAATGTAAAGTAACACACATACACATTCGGTTAACCACTTCGCGGACAGCTGATACTCGCATAATACAAGATGTTGCATTGTGAACAGCAGCTATGGCGCTCAACTCGCTTGCATATTTCGAGTATTTATGTAAATCCCCTAGAAAACAAGTAAAAAACAACATATCGTCAATGTTGTGTGAATGTGTAATTTTGGAAACACTTCCAACGTTTATTAACAAAGATATGTATTCTATCATCCTCGTCGATATTAATTGATGTCTCGTTTGATGTAAGTTCCTTGCTTTGTTCACGTGTAGCTAGCTCACACACTTCCAAGGGATCCAGTTAGTTATACAATCCACCATCAATCACAAACTATGGGTGTTCTTCGAAAGTTGGTGCACAGGTGCACGTTTTGTCTGATGGGGACAGACTTGAAAAGGAACACCCTACACCTTCACTAAAACTGGAAATGACCTGCATTGGGATAGTAGATTGTTGATGAAAAGAAATGTGGCTATGGAGAAAGACAGGAGAGTTTTGATGATAAGGAATGATGACAGGTCAGGTGGTGACGAGACAAGGGTGGATGTTGGGGACAAGAATAGAGGGGTAGCTGATATTGGGATCTAAAAATTTCAGAGAAAAAGTGGGTAGGGGGACAGGGAAGAGGAAAAGGAGGTGTCTTACTACAAGGAGAGGATGAGTAGGGACCATTGGGTGGTTGGATTGTATGGGTTACAGTCGGAGTTGGTGGATTAAGTATGCATCGGGGGCAGAGTTTGTGGTCAGGAAAAGTGTTGAAATGCGTTTGGTAGAGGCCATGGAGGGTGTGCAGATCGAGTATTGGTGGGATGTGCAGGTAGAGAGGCGGCAGTGCACTAGGATTGGGAAGAACATGGGACACAAGAGAATTTTTGGAGCCGAATTTGCGGTTGGTGTAGGTAATTCAGAGTGATTAATATAAGTGAGCTGAGGTGAGAGTCTGATGAGACAGTAAAGGCTTCTTGTGGGAAAAGGTAAGTGGATGTGAATGGAAGGCGAAAGGCATGTAATTTGAGGAGCTGGAGGGGCTTATAGAACTTTGGTCTGGCGGATACCTATGTAACAATCACATAACAGAGGATGGGGCACATTAGGGAGTTGCATGTATGAAGAACAGTGCAGGTGTGTAGCCTCATTTTCAGATGGTTGCTAGTTTTAGTCTACAGTGGGCTTTCTATTGGATGGTTAGTAGGTGAGGTTTCCTTGCCAGTATTTTAGTGTGGAGACGGAAGGTGGGAGTGGTGCGTCCTATGATTGTTGCCTGGGTATTGGAAGGATTAAACTTAAGGGGACTGGTCCGTGAATACAAGGAGAAACCTTGAAAAACTGTCAGTTTTCTAAACAGTGTAACTCAAAGAATAACATTTGTAAACCCATATAATGCATACCATCTTTTAAGACATATTTTGTGAACACTTTTATATATGAACCACAACTTAAGCTCTCACACTTTTTTAACTGTCCTTTTGTTGCAAACCACGCTAATTATTTATAAATATCATTGGTACATATTACTCAAAATACATACAAAGGAGGGGACTTATGACCACCGCAGTTGAGTCCCATAGTGCTCAGAGCCAGCCACATACAAAGGAGGAGGTTTACTTTTTCCTGTAAGTTCTTTAGACTATTATCTTTAAAGTAGACTATTCAAAAGATGGTGCTGTCATATATGGTGGTACAAAAATTTTTTAAGTATGATTATCAAAAATTTTCGAAATGAATTCAGGATTTTTCTTCAAACAAGCATTTTATTTTCAAGGTTACTGCAAGAGTAGTCTACTTTTCAGTTAAGCATGTTTTAAGAGAGTATACAAAATTTCTGTTCTCTGTCTTGAATAGCATTTAGCCAAAGTGTACCAGAACATGGGAGACAACATCTCCGAGATAGCGACGGAGTGGCGATTTTCCCGTACGACCATTTCACGAATTATAGTGAATGTCAGGAATCCGGTAAAACTTGAAATCTCCGACATCGCTGCGGCTGGAAAAAGATACTGCACCAACGGGACCAACTACGACTGAAGACAATCGTTCAACGTGACAGAAACGCAACCCTTTCGCAAATTGCTGCAGATTTCAGTGCTGGGCCATCAACAAGTGTCAGCACGCGAACCATTCAAGGAAACACTGTCGATTTGGGCTTTCGGAACCGAAGGCCCATTCGTGTACCCTTGATGACTACACGACGCCTCGCCTGGACCCTCAACACCAACACTGGATTGTTGACAGCTGGAAATGTAATGCATGGTCGCATTAGTCTCGTTTCAAACTGTATCGAGCGGATGGGTATGGAGACAGCCTTATGAATCCATGGACCCTGCATGTCAGCAGGGGACTGTTCAAGCTGTTGGGATCACTGTAATGGTGTGGGGCGTGTGCAGGTGGAGTGCTATGGGACCTGACAGGTCTAGATACGACTCTGGCAGGTGACACGTACGTAAGTATCCTATCTGATCATCTGCATCCATTCATATCATTGCGCATTCGAACGGGCTTGGGCAGTTCCACCAGGACAATAGGACACTCCAAACGTCCAGAATTGCTACAGATTGGTTCCAGGGACACTTTTCTAAGTTTAAACACTTCCAATGGCCACCAGACTCCCAAGACATGAACATTATTGAACATATCTGGGATGCCTGGCAACTTGCTGTTCAGAAGAGATCTCCACCCCCTCGTACTCTTACGGATTTATGGACAGCCCTGCAGGATTCATGGTGTCAATTCCCTCCTGTACTACTTCAGACATTAGTCGAGTCCATGCCACGTCGTGTTACGGCACTTCTGCGTGCTCGCGGGGGCCCTACATGATATTAGGCAGGTGTACCAATTTCTTCAGCTCTTCAGTGTATTATGGTATGGAACTATCGATTAAACACGTTGAGAATTGTATAAGTATTGAATGCAATGTGATGATACGTCTTACCTTGAACATATCAATCAATAATAGGATTTTCACAAATACGATAAATATTATAAGCGATAGAACAAACAGCATCTGGAAAGAATAAATGTTTTTCCCTGATTCGTGTAATTTTCTTCATACGGCAAAAATCTTGCACCACGCACTTTGTAAAGTAGCATATGTTCTTCCTCAACATTATATTCCTACTGTATTTCATCAAAATCGGTTCAGCGATTCAGCTGTGGAAAGAACTATCAAACAGACTTTCGCACTTGTAAAAATTTAAATTATGATATCTTTTCTTCTCGGTGATGAATGTAACCATGTATGTAGCCCCAAGCTATGCTGAAGTTAGCTTAGCGTGTTCAAACACATAAATAGACAGACACGACGATTTCAGACAAATCTTTAAATACCATATCTTTTTTCTTCCGTAGTCCGATTTGGATGAAACAAAGCTCATATGTTACCCAAAGCTACGCAAAAGTTTCGTGTTTGCGGTTTAGCATGCTGAAACAGGCAATCGGACAGAGGGGACGGCCTTGCAGTTTTATTATTAGTGTAGGTAAGCTGTGTACATAAACAGTCCGCCCGGCTAGCCGCGCGGTCTAACGCGCTGCTCCACGAGCGGCTGGGCGTGCCGGTCGCCGGCACGAATCCGCCCGGCGGATTAGTGTCGAGGTCCGGTGTGCTGGACAGACTGGGGATGGTTTTTAAGGCGGTTTTCCATCTCCCCTGGTGAATTGGGCTGGTTCCCCTTACTCCGCCTCAGTTACACTATGTCGGCGATTACTGCGCAAACACTACCTCCATGTACGCGTACACCATAGTTAGTCTACGACGCGAATAGTTGGGGTTACACTCGTCTGGTATGAGTCGTTCCCGAGGGAGGGGGGGAGGTGTCCGCTGGGGGCCGAACCGCACAATAACTCTGGGTTCGGTGTGGGGCAGCGGTGGGGTGAATGGACTGCTGTAGCCTGTTGTGGGGTTGTGAACCATTGAGGGCTATGGAGGGGACGAAGCTTCACCGTCGTTTCTAGGTCGCCGGTTCCATACACAGTACACACAATATGTACATAAAACACAGTTTTAATCATTATTGAACAATCAACTGTGTCTGTTACCATAGAATAAGATCTAGACTGAACATACCTTTACCAGTTATAAACGTTTCCTAGTAAGGAATAAACATGTAAACTACATAGCCTAATTACATTAAAAAAATAACTAAAACAAACTCGTTTATGAAGGTAGTAGAAAAGCACCTGTTAACCAATGCATTCTGTACTGTGGAGAGTATCATAAACAGTACATGATACTAATAATAAATAATGTAACACAAATACGTAATAACTAACATCTCTATCATTTCACACCACACTATGGCACATCTACGAGTTTTTTTCTATTCAAAATTCCATCAAAGTTCTGGAATCAGTAATATTAAATTCAAAGGCTTTTTTCTGTGTTCTTTATCACACTCATTATGCAAGGCTGTTAAATTTTCAGGTAAGGAAACGAGAAGTTGCAGCACACAAAACAGAAACAGAAAAAAATGCATTGTAATAATCCAGATAATGGCTGACAGTGTGTGTTGCGTTACATTACGAAATTAAGCGTGTTTAGTAGTTCGTGTGGTGAGTAGTGTTGAGAAAAAAATGAACAGTATAGCCTTAGATTTAAAAAAAAATTAAATTCATTCTCTACAGGAATCTGTAAATAGAACAGCTTCTTACACTAGGAGTAAACCAAGCAAGGCTGCGCTCTTCAGAAATTTGTGTTTGTATTCCAACGTGTGTGGTTGAGGCTCTAACATGTGCCAGATCACCAAGAGTTGCGTCTATCGTACTTTTCCTGAGTTACTGTAAACTGCTGACAGGATGGCTCCTGCCACGGTGCCAAATGTGCCAACCTGGCCAATCTAGTCATATAATTACGTAAATGCCTGCCTGTAGCAATTTTATTTGTTCTTAAATTATTATACCACCAGATGTCTGAATCTCTCGTAAGAGTATTTCACGCACAAACAAAATTACTACCGTTAGTACACACCTGTGTTTCATTATTTGCATTTATCTATTTATAAGCACAACCATAGATATGAGCGAAAACATTACACCCACTGCCCACCGGAAAATGGAATGACGTCTGAAGGCGTTGCAGATATTGGAAATTTGTGGTAAGGTATCATGGGACCAAACTGCTGAGGTCATCGGTCCCTGAGCCTACACACTACTTAATCTAACATAAAGTAACTTACGCTATGGACAACACACACACCCATGCCCGAGGGAGGACTCGAACCTCTGACGGGGTAAGCCCTACCGACCGTGAAAAGGCGACTTTGACCTCGCGGCTACCTCGCGCGGCCGTTGCAGGTATTCCGCGCTGTAAAAAGGCGTACGCGGAAACCTGTGGCAGATATGGCAGCAGAGTACTATGCTCGAGCAGGCATCAGTGTTCTGGAACACACCTTTCAATACACCTTGTTGAGCATGGTGGTTTGCAGTATATGACCCCTAACTTGTTACCATGTAGACCCAACGACATAGTTAATCACGGTTGCAGTGTGCAACGGAAATTAGAGATACGACTATGGGTCAGTGGAAACATTTTGCCGGGTCGGATGATTCCCGTTTCATCTTACACCAGGTCTTATACAGATATGCCATCATCCAGGCTGACGGCTGCTCGAAACATGCTCCTCACCATGGACGCAGAGTGCTGGGGCACAGTAACCAAAGGCACCAAGACAGCTGCACTCGACGTGAATATTACTGTGGATCACGTGCATCCCTTTATCTTGATCTCTTCCCTGGCAGCTAAAGCATGATCTAACCGGATAATTGTCCATTTTATAGGGCCATAAGCGTGCTAAAATGGTTTGAGGAGTATGATAGTGAGCTGAAACTGATGCCTAGACCACCATATACGCCTGATCTGAACCAGAATGGACACGTCTGATGTCCTATTAGACACAGGCTCCGCGTCCATAAACCACCGACTACTAATTTATGACAATTGTGTTACCTGTTCGTAGACATCTGATACCATATTGCCCTGGATACCAACCACAGGTCTGTCGGATTCATGCCAGGCAGGATCACTCCTGTATTGCGTTCGAAAGGTGAACCAACACGCTACGTAGTCATAATGCTTTGGCTCAACAGTGGATATGGATCTAGAGACAGGGCGAATTTTGTTGTTTTGTGAAGTGATATGCTCTAATGCAAGTGACAGTAATGTACCGATGTAACAGTGTATGAAGGGCGTTAGAAGCAGCTAGCCAATACAGCATTTCGGCATACAGACAGCGTGCTCAGTACGAACACAGTTTTCGAGAAAGAATCATTGCCCCCGAAACATGCGGCAGATATCTTCTTCTTTATTACACCGAAACACTGAAAAAAGCGTTGTTCTGCAATGACAAACCGACTTCGGGTATATATGAACTGAGGTGATATAATTGATGGGATAGAGATATGCACGTATACAGATGGTGGTAATATCGCGTACACAAGATATAAAGGGGCAGTACATTGGCGGACCTCTCATTTGTACTCGGGTGATTCATGTAAAAAGGTTTTCGACGTGATTATGGCCGGACGACGGGAATTAATAGACTTTTAATGCGGAATGGTAGTTGGAACTAGGAGCAACGGACATTCCATTTCGGAAATCTTTTGGAAATTGAGTATTCCGAGATCCACAATGCGAAAATTCTACCGAGAATATCAGAATTTAGGCATTACATTTCACCATGGATAACGCAGCTGCCGACGGCCTTCACTTAACGGCCGAGAGCAGCGGCGTTTGCAAAGAGTTGTCAGTGATACCAGACAAGCAACAGTGAATGAAATATCTGCAGAATTCTGTGTGAGACGCACGACGAAAATGTTCGTCAGGGGGTATTAATGGGCTATGACAACAGACAATCTACTCAGGTGCAGCACGATGTCGCCTGCAGCGCCTCTACTGAACTCGTGACCGTATCGGTTGGACCCTAGACGACGGGGGAAACCGTGACCTGGTCAGATGAGTCCCGGTTTCAGTTGGTAAGAGTTGATGGTAGGTTTCAAGTGTGGCAGAGTTCCCACGAACCCATGGATCTAAGTTCGCGGCCAGAAGCTGTGCAAGCTGTTAGTGGCTCCATAATGGTGTAAGCTGTGTTTACATATAATGGGCTGGGTCCTAGTTATGTTCAGCTG
Source organism: Schistocerca americana (assembly GCF_021461395.2). Lineage (NCBI taxonomy): Eukaryota > Metazoa > Arthropoda > Insecta > Orthoptera > Acrididae > Schistocerca > Schistocerca americana. The sequence continues at coordinate 92,772,174 of NC_060123.1, read as the reverse complement.
GTTGTTAACCATTTAGGGTTATTCGCGGGCTTCCTGTTCGCAAACGACGACAGAATTTGTATGGATGATGATGTGCATGTCACCATGTCGCATCTGTTCGCGAATGGTTTGGAAAAGCCGGCCGCTGTGGACGAGCGCTTCAGTCTGGAACCGCGCGGCCGGAACGGTCGCAGGTTCGAATCCTGCCCCGGGCATGGATGTGTGTCATGTCCTTAGGTTAAAATAAGTTTAAGGAGTTCTAAGTTCCAGGGGACTGAGGAGCTCAAATGTTAAGTCCCATAGTGCTCAGAGCCATTTGAACCATTTTGGTTTGAAAAACATTTCGGACGATCCGAGCTAAAGAACTGGCTACCCAGATCGCTCGACATGAATCCCACAGATTATTTACGGGACACAGTCGAGACGTCAGTTCGTGCACAAAATCCTGCACTGGTAATATTTTCGTGATTATGGACGACTATGGAGGCAGCATGGGCCAATATTTCTGCAGGGGACTTCCAACCACTTGTTGAGTCCATGCCACGTCGAGCTGCTGCACTGCGCCGGGAAAAGGGATGTGTGACACGTTGTTCTGAGGTATTATCACCTCAGCGTGTACCCCCATGCTAGCAGAGCAGGTGATCAGCACTGCAGGGCCACACACGACGCCCAGCGTACGTCAGTCTCCGTGTGGCAGGCAGTGTACTACTGAAGCAGCTGTCAACGTTGCCGCCAGAATGCGAACCACTGGCCACTGACTGATTGCCCCGCCACCGGGCTACCTTCTTTCTACTGCTGACTCAGGGTCTGAGGCGTGAACGGGCGCCAACCGAGCTTCTTACCACTGGAGTGTGACGCTCCTTGATGCAGCGCCGCAACCTACAGTCCCCAGATCGTCCCCTGGCAGGAACCTCTGTCTTCAGCGTCGTTTGGACACCTGACCACATCGCTACAAGTCTCCGCTTGGCTGCCGCTGGCAGCCTGCAGACTGTGCGCTGTGACTGCCGCCGCTGCAACAGCATGCGTCGTGTCGGCATTCGCCGTGTAATCACTCCAACACCGGGCAGTGTGTGGAACCTGCCAGGACGAGACGTGGGGATGCCACAGGCACAGACCGGCAAGAGATTGCGCTTACGCACGTAGTTATTCGAGTCAGTGGGAAAATTAATAATGACTGCGTTCACCTACTGTTTTGGTGCAGCCACCGACTACCATACCAATGTCTCGAATCGAGCGGCTCTCGACATACATGAAGACGGCTCCTACCATCCCAGAGCTTCATTGGATCCCTGATCCAGTACATTCTGGTGACAGAATTTCATGGTGCAGATGGAGATACAGTGCTGTATAAGCCTCGTGGACTACAGCAACATCTTTAAGTAGCTGGTTGGTCTTTAGTTTTCGTTCGGAGGCTAAAAAATGTGCGAAATGTTATGGTACTTAACTGCTAAGGTAACCAGCCCCTAAGCTTACACACTACTTAACCTAAATTATCCTAAGGACAAACACACACGCCCATGCCCGAGGGAGGAATCGAACCTCCGCCGGGATCAGGCGCACAGTTCATGACTGCAGCGCCTTAGATCGCTCGGCTAATCCCCCGCGGCTTCGTTCGGGGGATTCCCTACAACCTTGGGCTTAATCTCGCCCCACTTTTCCCATAACGGCGGGATTAGATACTGTTGTACTGTTCGATAAAGGAGCGACACCTGAACCGATTAAACTTGCAAGATGCACAGTATGATTTGCACCTGGACACTCCTCCCTGTGCACTGATTGGTTCAAATGGATCTGAGCACTATGGGACTTAACTTCTGAGGTCATCAGTCCCCTAGAACTTAGAACTACTTAAACCTAACTAACCTATGGACATCATACACATCCATGCCCGAGGCAGGATTCGAACCTGCGACGGTAGCGGTCGCGCGGTTCCAGACTGTAGCGCCTAGAACCGCTCGGCCACACCGGCCGGCCCTGTGCACTGAGTCGCATCCAGTAGTGGTCTGGATATGTCGCCGTAAAGCGCATTACCCCAACCAGAGCCAGTTCCTGGCTCTGACAGCGTAAAATTTTTCTTTTTATAGAGCAGAGTGAATGTTTCAGGGACATTAAGGATGATATGACTATTAAGGATAGCTATCACGTAGACTTTTAAGTTCATAGCCACTGAGTCAAATTCAGTAATATTAGTATATGTAATCTGAGTAATATGAGTCCCATCGTAAAAGTTAACAGATACTACTCAGGTCGATAAGGCAAGTGTAAGTCGTGATACAGTGTTAGTGCATAAAGCAAAAATAAGGAGTCACAACGGTATCGTTTGGTTAGGCTTCACTGTCTCCACATCATGTGACATTGTCTCAAACAGCAAAAAGCGTTGAGGTACCGCACGGATGATAGATGGTCATTAGAAGTGACGTGATCAAGTAAACCACTCCAGGTTGCTTGAGAAGCAATGTTGATGATAGCGGTAGATCCACTGAGAACAGCCAAGTGAGCAGACGACCTGCCGTAACGGGAAAGTCTGTCAGGCGTTATGACGATATATGGATGATACGTGTTACTTACTTGAATTAAGGAAAACGTGGAAGGGAGGACCCAGCAATATAACTATCTTTTCACACAACCTGTTTATTTAGCAATATATAACGATAAAATTTTCTTTAACAAAATGAACGAATTTTCAAAAGCCTTTTGACCTTAAACCTTAAGTTGAATAAGCTTTTGCAAAAAAAAATCTGGAGTGCTGTATTGCAAACCAGCAAACAATATGACAATGATTACAAGACGGCCGGACCTGCAGCCCGGCCATTATCGGGTGAAACAGTGGTGTTTACTACAGCGCTGGACACAGTCTGCCTTTCTGCAACACATGAAAACTATATAAACACCATTTATGACAAGAGAGATTTAATTTCTCAAAACAGATGCGTAACTTTTAATTTGAAAGCTATATGTCGTAAAGTTCAGGGTTAAGATGCGCACCTGTGCTTAAACGTTAAACAGATTACGAAACAATATGGCGCCGGCCTGTGTGGCCGAGCGGTTCTAGGCGCTTCAGTCTGCAACCGCGCGACCGCTACGGTCGCAGGTTCGAATCCTGCCTCGAGCATGGGTGTGTGTGATGTCCTTAGGTTAGTTATGTTTAAGTAGTTTAAGTTCTAGGGGACTGATGACCTCAGATGTTAAGTCCCATAGTACTCACGGTCATATGAACCATTTGAAACAATGTGACAATGATAAGGCTTATTTCAGAGCAATCAACCTCTTACTTTCAGTCGCCAACCAAGGCGCGGCCGGTTCCAACCCGTCCCTTCTGACAATTTTATTTTGGTTAAAGCCCTGGTGACAGTCGGCTGTTAATATTTTGGATGTTAAACTGATTCTCAGTTATTAAGACCGCTCTCAAGGAACTTCTTAAAATATTACTTGAGAACACTTATTACAATGGAAATCACTCGGCGGAATCACAAGACTCAGCTAAAGTACGCCAATAATGACTCGGTCTTTGAAACAGCAACGAGCATCTTGGACAACAGGCTGTTCAGATTATAACTAATAACTGATAAATGCAATTACACTCAAAGAACTGAACCGGTTAACATCTAAATCTAACCAAAAGGTCCCCCTTTTGTTTAGTGGCAACCTGTTCCTTAGTACAATTGTTCCGGCTGTATTTACGACCAGGAGCTCATTCATTACAACATTAATGATCGGGTACAAACCAGAAAGGAAGGGAATATAACAGATGGACAAATTTTCAAACGACACCTAATGTCTTAGTACAGTACTACGGTCTATATTTACGACCAAAGAGCCGACCGAGTAAATCTCTGAGGGTCGGGAGCAAACCAGAAAATAATAAAGAAAGCACGTAGACAATGACACAGATCACCACGAGGATTACAGAATGTTACTCCCCTTTATCGGCAAGCTGCTTCATGGATCCACTGTGCATCGCGGCGGTTACTGAGTGGTGCCGATGACAGCCAGGTAGAAGAGGGCAGCCAGGCCAAGAGCGGTCGTCCGACACGAATGTTGCCAACCAACCGACAGGATGTCGGCCTGCAGCTTGTAGTCGACGCTGACCCCGGTGAAGTAATCCGTATCTTCGCTCCGCGCAGTCCCTCCATGAGCAGCTCGTGGCTTCGGCCGCTCGGATCTCGTGACCACCTATTGTCGCGACGCTACCACCAATCCCCAAACTCAGTGCCTCCCTCTCGGGCCAGTGAACCCCGCATATATATCGACAAGCAAAGACCTTCTAAGGGCACAACCCAAGTCAATGGCACAACCCACAGATACCAACTCTTCCTCGTAGATATTGGCAATCATTGGTATTTCTGGAGTGTATGACAGAAGGTGAGTAAAGTGGTGTCATCAGTGTACTGAAGGAGATGGATGGGAAAAGGTGGTTTGGGTATATTGGTAGTGTATAAGAGTAAAAGCGAAACTTGGGCCATTCCTGCAGCCGCAAGAGAGACAGTCGATACTACACCTGAGCCAGACAGAACAGTCTACCAAGTCAATGGCACCACGGCTCAAGGGATATAAATCAACTGAATTGATTTTCTATACAGTACACGTGGATTGCTGTAGCAACAGTAGCCGGGGAAGAACCAAGGGAATTACAAAATTACTGGATCTTACAAGAAGAGCTGCTACCGGCCGCAATGGCCAAGCGGTTCTAGGCGCTACAGTCTGGAACTGCGTGACGGTCGCAGGTTTGAATCCTGCCTCGGGAATGGATGTGTGTGATGTCCTTAGGTTAGTTAGGCTTAAGTAGTTCTAAGACCCACGTGACTGATGACCTCAGATGTTAAGTCCCATAGTGCTCAGAGCCATTTGAACCGTTTTTGAAAAGCTGGTACAGCACTTGCAACTCGAGCAGTTGTGTTATTGTTGTACAACACAGGTGGGGTCTGTAAGGAACCTGTAGCTGGTCCCAGTGTCGGAGCCTCTTGAAGCGGGGAATCTGACCAAATTTCTTGGCGAGAGAGTCATTAATAAAGAATTAATAATCACTAAAAGTAGTTAATGATAGAAGCTGAAGAACTGAGTTAAAATTTGTACCAGTGCGAGGACTTAAACCTGGGGCTCCTCCTTACTAGGCAGATCTGTCAGCCATTACACCACCGTAGCTGTACAGGTAACACAGCTGCACGGTCTATCCCATTCTAGTGCCTTCCCTAACACAAACTTCAGTTCACATCTTCATCCTATTTTCCTCTTCTTAAATCGTCAGTCTTAGGCCATGGAAGTTCGGATCGATACCCCAGTAATGATTTCCTAGACACCGACTAAACCAGGGTTACCATGAATCTGTCACTGTTGTAAATAAACTTATCTTAACTACGAACATGTATATTACGGTGCATCACGATATTACTAGAACTAGAAAGTTCTCGACAGTATCATCGAACGACAGGGCAGTGCACATACGAGGGGGTCATAAAAACAACGAGAACTGTTTTACAAAATATAATGTATTTGATGGAACATTTTCAGAACCTAAACACCTTCAAAACAGTGTCCATCAGACATAACTGACTAGTCCCAACGTTTGTTCTATAGGTGAAAATAGCTTTTAAACTCGTCTGAAGTTACGCTGTTTAGTGGCTCTATCGATTTCGTTTTCACTTCTGCTACGTCTTGAAAACGCATCAATTTCAGGTGTCTTTTCATTCTTCGTAATAAAATTATGTCACATGGGGCAAGGTACGATGAGTAGGGGTTGTGAGAAACCGTTGTCATTTGGTTCCGGAAAACATTACCTGACGCTCAGTGCTGTGGGCACAACGGAATTGTAGTGCTAAAAAATCCAGTCTCTAATTGCCACAATGAGATCGTTTATTTATCATTATTCCCCGTAGTCGTTTTAGCACTTCAGCATTGCAATGTAAAACAAACATTGTGTGCAAATGGAAACACAGCTGCCATGCTTTTTTGTTTTTGTTGTCGTTTTTTATCTTGGTGATGAAGAAGTCTTCCACTGGATGGATTGTTGCTTGGTTTAATGGTCTTACCCATAGCACCGCGATTCTTCACTCATGATAAGTTTTGGATCAAAATGTAGAACAATTTTTGTCTGTTCTTTCAGTTCCCGGTACATGCGCAAACGGTTTGCTCTCTGGTCTTCAGAAAGCACCTCAGGATACTAGTTTTGCTGCAACACGTTTTACCTTCCCATCTTCATTCAAATACTTCATGGTTTCCTCCAGTTCATCGATTGTTCCGAGATAGTCAAACATCACAGTAAAACGGATGTTTGCAAAGTTTTCGTCCATTTTGGAAGTCGAGGAATGTCCGAAACGTGATTTCGTCTCCAGTTGACAATTTGCCACTTTTAAAACTAGAAAACCACTCGTAAATCCTTGCATGGCTCAAGGCTTCCTCCACATAAGATATCACAAGCACTGCGACAGTTTATGCTGCTCATTTGCCTAACAGCAAACGGAACCTGATGCTAGAAGTCGGTATTTAATGTTTGTCATTGAAAAATCGCCGAAAACGTAAAAAACAAAAACAAAAAAAAACAGCCACACTGACCACATTAATGTTTGCTCATGAAAGCCGCTGGAAAGACTGATACAACATGGATTTACTAAGGGCATCTTACGGGACAGTTTGGAACTAATGTTCGGCCAACTTCCAGAGAAACATTCTCGCAACATTTGAGTCCACCCTCGAACACTTCCGTTCACGTTGGTCAGTATCTTCGCCACAGATAATGGAGGGGTCAGCACACAGTACGCGAATTCTACTTTCCAGTCGCTCCAGATAGACCTTACACTATTTAAGTAAACTGGGAGAAAGGTGATTGGGGAATGAGTAGATAAATTTAAATGAGTTCGCACGGGACAAAAATTGTCTGCTTTGATTTTGAGCGCTGGACTCGTATAACGTACGATAGCGCAGGGCGTAGTCCAACGATATATGAGACTGTGTGAGATTTGAATCTCGGCATCTGAAGCATTTAAGGAAAGGTTTGGGTTGATAATTCCAGTAAACTCAGGGACAAATTATAGTAGCGTTAGTCCCTACACACGAGGAACGGGAAGGGGGAAACTTTATAGGCTATGCCACCAACATGGCGGCCATCCTGAAAGCCGCCATCTTGGATCCAACTCCAAAATTACAAATGTGAATGTGGTCATGTGACATATCAAACAGATAGAGAATTTCACCAGAAAAACAATGCCGTTGTTATTTTAAACATAGCTTTATTCATTCTCGGGTTATAGCCAATTACTTGCGGCAGCAGTGGGACGCTCGGCAGCGTGAGTATTAAGTACTGAGAAGTCATCAAATGGAGTCTGAAACGGTGCAAAGTGACTATCCCATGCGTGGTATGTTACATGTGTTTAACTGTTAGGTATCAATTACTCATGCTAACGTTTTAATCATTGTTTCCTTATTTACAAGTCACAAAATGTCCTTAACACATGAAGAACGCATTGAATTCATTTTGATATCAGGAAAAAGAAGCACAAGGGTCATTGCCGAGGCTTTCAACAGTCATCACCCAACCAGACAGCCCATCACTCACAGCGCAGTTGCCAAGCTTTTGGCCAAATTCCGAGCAACAGGTCCTGTCGCAGATAAACCTTAGGCAGAAAGACCAAAGTCTGCCACCGATGAAGCAACAACAGCGCGCGTGTTGGCATCATTTAGCAAGAGTCCGCAACGGAGTACTCTTCGCCTGTCACAAGAATGTGGGGTTAGCCGTACCTCCATACTGCGAATTTTATCGTAGCACAAATGACACCCGTACAAAATTCAGCTGCTCCAACACCTGAACGAGGATGACACAGCCCGTCGGGTACAGTTCGCAGAATAGGTGACACAGCAGCTGCAGATAAACCCACGTTTGCCCTATCAGGTGCTGTTCAATGATGAAGCCAATTTCTTTATCAATGGTGAAGCGAACAAGCAGAATCACAGATACTGGTCCGACACAAATCTGCACTGGATTGATGCTTCGAAACGCTCGACTCACAAAAAGTGATGGTCTGGTGTGGTGTGTGGGGTACCAAAGTGGTTGGACCTTCTTTTATTGATGGTACGTTTACAAAAAAAATGGCTCTGAGCACTATGGGACTTAACTACTGTGGTCATCAGTCCCCTAGAACTTAGAACTACTTAAACCTAACTAACCTAAGGACATCACACACATCCATGCCCGAGGCAGGATTCGAACCTGCGACCGTAGCAGTCGCGCGGTTCCGGACTGCGCGCCTAGAACCGCTAGACCACCGCGGCCGGCGGTACGTTTACAGCCAGCTGTTATCTGAAGTTATTGGATGAAGAAGTGTTTCCCTCGTTGTTAACGGAGGACAGGACTTTTCCGGAATTATTCCAGCATGATGGAGCCCCACTACATTATGGGCACAATGTGTGAGCATACTTGGATGTGCAATTCCCTCAAAAGTGGATTGGTGGTAGGGGTGCTGTGGAGTGGCCACCACGTTCACCGGATTTGATTCCTTTGGATTTTTATCTTAGGAGTCATGTCAAAGCACTGGTTTATCCTGTGCAAATACGGGATTTGCATCATCTAAAGCAGCGCATTGTTGATGCGTGTGGTCAAATTCAGCCAGATGTGTTGGTCAAAGTTCATCAGGACTGGGTTCGGAGGATAGCGTTAACAATCCAACATAATGGGCAACATATCGAGCCATTCCTATGACTGTTGGTGGTCTCTCGGGACTGTGTAACATCGGTGTAATGTCTCTTCGGCACATAACACACATGCTGCCGAGCGTCCCACCGCTGCCACATGTAACTGGCTATAACACGAGAATGAAAAAAGCTATGTTTAAAATAACAACGGCATTGTTTTTCTGGCGAAATTCTCTATCTGTTTGATATGTCACATGACCACATTCCCATTTGAAATTTTGGAGTTGAATTCAAGATGGCAGCTTTCAAGATGACCGCCATCTTGCTACTCCATTTGAATTTTATGAGGGTGTTTCCGGACTATTGGACCACCCTGTACATAGATGCCATCTTGCTAATTCCGATGCTACACGGCCTATGATTAAAATTAAAAATAACATATCACACGGTGGCATCTTATTAGTTCAGGGGTTGCTATTGAATAGACGCCACCGCAGTATCAAAGACGTCTGCTTGTTAGGTTTCGGTCACAGTCACGTTCTGCTATCATATACGCACATAAAATGAAAAGGGAGAGAGAGGTATCGAGAGAGAGAGAATGAGTACACTCCCCAACGTAGAGAGAGAGAGAGAGAGAGAGAGAGAGAGAGGAGCCGGAGTGTGCGAGCTTAACGGGGCACGCATCTGAGATAAATGAGTTAACTGCCTTTGAAGTTCTATGCATATTTTAGGAAGGAAATTGCCTTAAATGTCTGGGCTCATCTGTGAAAACGAAGAATGTTAGTAATTATTTACGTATTTTCAAAGGCAAGCATATTTCAGCCTTCAAGCGCACACCGCACCTCATTTAGCGCCATACGCAATACCGGTGATAGAAGATTTTAAATAACAGAGCAAATTCGTGTACGTACGTTGAGTTATTTTTCTCACTCTCTTGTCGTCAGATATTTATTTCATCAGTTTACTTACCATGACGTCGTCAGAACACTTTTTAATTAGACAGGAAAATTGGGGACTTAATGTTTCCATAACAAAAAGTGACATTCCGAAATACCAAAAACAAAGTGCACAATTATTAACTAATGACAGTTAGATATCCGTTATAAACCACAGAAATAAAATAAAAAAATGTCATATACAGTTCAATGTGCTTCGTTAGTAGGCAGTGTGGTTGAAAGGCCGCACTGCGATACTGATTTGTATGTCTTACGTTTAAGACCGAGATAAAGCCTCATTTTAATTGGCCTTGTGTTCCAAGGAGCATTAAACTGTACGGAGAAAAATGAAACATGCAACAGCACCGTTCGGACAACTAAATGAAACTTGTGTAGAACAGATATGCAGAGGCCATGGAGAAATTTGTCGACTTAACCGTTGAAATTTAAATTAATTAAAATCATACTTACGCAGATTCTAGGAAAAATGCATATAAAACTGTACCAGCTGGTAGGATTTTCGTAGAAGTAACGTGTAATTTGAAGTTTGTACGTACTACCAAAAGCATTCTTAACGACGTAAAGGAGAGCGCTTGCTGGACCATTGCTGAGCTACAGAAGTGTATATTCTCCATCGGTTCAGTAATAATTCTAATGCATACGTTTTTGTATGACATATTTATAACGAATTATATATTGTTTATTATGTCTACTTCTACTTTAAGGAAAGCCGCACTTTCCAATACAGACCCGAAACATCCTGTAAGAATTAATATTTGCTTTGTCAAGAGATGTCAGCGCAGGTAAATGTCAAAATTTCCTCAAGCACCTTTTTTCCATAATGGTTTCTTGATCATTCCCCTCCTGAACTCATCTTCTTCCGCTTTTGTACCTGTCATCATAACTGCTCTGCAAAATTAATACGCGTCGCATGCTGTCTGTAAGGAAGCATAACTCTAAATATTCCTCTGTCTCCTTCTCCACTTGCTTTACAGCTGCGAATCAAACTGCTCAATATCCTGATACACAACCACGATATACTCCAGAGAAAGCTAAAGTATTTTCATGATTTAATCGGCGTTGGTGGCCTATTAGCGAATATCGTCCGATTTTCTCCCGTCCTCGTAGAACCAGCATCTCTATCTCGTATCAGTTTGTTTCGTTTCTTCTTTCGTGTCTATTACTTTTACTTTCAGTACATCTTCTGCTAATTCCTACCTACAATATGTGTCTCTCACCCAGGGAGGTATATACGCTAAAGATGATTCTTTGGGTACAGTTGGCACGCTTTTCTGCATGCTCACAATAATTGTAATCCAGAAAGATGTGTGACGTAATGAATTATTTGTTTGTCATCATCTTTTACAGTACTTTTTCCAAAGCTGTTTCACAGAGGAAGACCGCACTGCAGTTCCTTCTCTAAATTCTCGCACAAACGAAAAAATGGCAGACATCGAAATAAGTGTCCAAGGAATAGAAAATCAACTGAAATCATTCAATAGAGGAAAGTCCACTGGACCTGACGGGATACCAATTCGATTCTACACAGAGTAGGTAAAAGAACTTGCCCCACTTCTAACAGCCGTGTACCGCAAGACTCTAGAGGAACGGAAGGTTCCACATGATTGGAAAAGAGCACAGGTAGTCCGTCTTCAAGAAGGGTCGTCGAGCAGATGCGCAAAACCATACCTATATCTCTGACGTCAATCTGTTGTAGAATTTTAGAACATGTTTTTTGCTTGCTTATCATGTCGTTTCTGGAAACCCAGAATCTACTATGTAGGAATCAACATGGGTTCCGGAAACAGCGATCGTGTGAGACCCAACTCGCTTTATTTGTTCATGAGACCCAGAAAATTATAGATACAGGCTCCCAGGTAGATGCTATTTTCCTTGACTTCCGGAAGGCGTTCGATACAGTTCCGCACTGTCGCCTGATAAACAAAGTAAGAGCCTACGGAATATCAGATCAGCTGTCTGGCTGAATTGAACAGTTTCTAGCAAACAGAACACAGCATGTTGTTCTCAATGGAGAGACGTCTACAGACGTTAAAGTAACCTCTGGCGTGCCACTCGGGAGTGTTATGGGTAAATTGCTTTTCACAATATATATAAATGACCTAGTAGATAGTGTCGGAAGTTCCATGCGGCTTTTCGCGGATGATGCAGTAGTATACAGAGAAGTTGCAGCATTAGAAAATTGCAGCGAAAAGCAGGATGATCCGCAGCGGACAGGCACTTGATGCAGGGAGTGGCAACTGACCCTTAACACAGACAATTGCAAATACATAGAAAGAAGGATCCTTTATTGTATGATTATACGCTAGCGGAACAAACACTGGTAGCTGTTACTTCTGTAAAATATCTGGGAGTATCCGTGCGGAACGATTTGAAGTGGAATGATCATATAAAATTAATTGCTGGTAAGGCGGGTACCAGGTTGAGATTCATTGGCAGAGCCCTTGGGAAATGTAGTCCATCAACAAAGGAGGTGGCTTACAAAACACTCATCCGACCTGTACTTGAGTATTGCTCATCAGTGTGGGATCCGTACCAGATCGGCTTGACGGAGGAGATAGAGAAGATCCTAAGAAGAGCGGCGCGTTTCGTCACAGGGTTATTTGGTAACCGTGATAGCGTTACGGAGATGTTTAGCAAACTCAAGTGGCAGACTCTGCAAGAGAGGCGCTCTGCATCGCGGTGTGGCTTGCTGTCCGGGTTTCGAAAGGGTGCGTTTCTGGATGAGGTATCGAATATATTGCTTCCCCCTACTTATACCTCCCGAGGAGATAACGAATGTAAAATTAGAGAGATTCGAGCGCGCACGGAGGCTTTCCGGCTGTCGTTCTTGCTGCGAACCATACGAGACTGGAACAGAAAAGGGAGGTAATGACAGTGGCACATAAAGTGACCTCCGCCACACACCGTTGGTGGCTTGCGGAATATAAATATAGATGTAGATGTAGATGTACTGCCGCCTCGTTTTCTTATTCCAAATGGTTCAAATGGCTCTGAGCACTATGGGACTTAACATCTGTGGTCATCAGTCCCCTAGAACTTAGAACTACTTAAACCTAACTAACCTAAGGACGTCACACACATCCATGCCCGAGGCAGGATTCGAACCTGCAACCGTAGCAGTCGCGCGGTTCCGGACTGAGCGCCTGAACCGCTAGACCACCGCGGCCGGATTTCTTATTCCATTTACTGGAATCACTAACTTCTGCCTTACTTGCCTGTGAGTGGCAGCAGCAGCGCTTATCGATAAGTACACTGTCGTACCATCTCGGGAGCGACTGATATTACTTTCGGGTCGTTGTGTGTCTGGAAGTCAGTTGGAGACGGACCAACAGTGCAGTCGGGGGCGGAGCAGCGGTCGACAACGAAGGAGCGTCGTGGACACAGCACCAGTGAGGTGCGGACATCCAGCACTTGCCGACCGCTGGCGACACACATGCCCTGTCCGACCGAAGGAGACTGGAGCGGGAACGACCGTTGGTTGGTCGTTCAGTCGTTCGTCCCATCAGCCGACGTCTATTTGGTCCTTTGACCGTTGCCGTGTGTGGCGGTCGGATGGGGAAGAGCAGCGAGGAAGTCTCCGTGGCGCATGGTCAGGCTGGAGCCTCTGGCAGCGTGCTCGCACGGTTGGAGTTGTGAGTTGCTTCTTGTGAGGGTTACGAAGTTCGTCGCCCACCGATCCCGCACACTAAAGTTGAGTGCTCTCTGAACCTGCTATCATGCCTCAACTGATGCCACACCTCTTCGTTTGATCCTGGTTGTTTCTTTCTGGGAGATTCCTGTGAGCAACAAGGTGTGTGCATTGAAGCCTGGTAGAATTGCAGCCGTCTTCCTATGCGGTGTTTCACCTCATTTAATTCATTACTTCATTAATGAAGTGTACCAGCAGTATCTTCCGCCTTATGGCCGTTGATACTCCGGTGACCTGCCCTGGTCGTTGATGTAGTTCTATCTTCTGCCTTATGGCCGTTGATGTTCCGGTGACCTGCCCTGGTCGTTGATGTAGTTTCCGGCAGTGTATTTTCGGCGTCGTGTTGATTCTGTCCAGCATGGCGTGTAGTTCGACAGCTGAGGTGTTGTTGGTAGTTTTGGGCGTTTATTCTGACTTGGCTGGATTGGGCAAAAGTATCCAGAACGTTGTGCTGTTGACGTCTTGTTGTAGTTTTGCTGGTCGGGTGGAACAGAACTGATCTTGTTGGTTGGTTCGTCGGCTGGCTTTCGGTTAGGTTGCCTTCCGATTAAGCAGTTGTCGGTCTGGCTGCCTGTCTCACCTAAACGTGCGTTAGTGTTACCTTCCAAGGCCGACCCTTGGAAACTTCTGAGCGCCGCTCGTTGTGTTTTACATAGTGATTTCCATTTTAGTCTTAAGTACTCTGTGTGGTCTTCAGCTGAGTTTCAGCTTCTTAAAATTACAAGGTTTTTCTTCTTAGGCCTTAAGCCGTAGAAAAAAATTGTTTCTTGTTTCGTATGTGGGCTTCAGCCAAGATTCAGCGTTTCAAATCAAAAGTTGAAAAATTTTCTAGTTTTTATGTGGCCTTCAGCCGAGTTTTCCTGTTTAAATTAAAAATTTGAAATTTCTTTGTTTGGGCTTTATGCCGTGAGATTTTTTGGGTTTCGTTTGTGGCCTTCAGCCGAGCTTTAATCTCTCTTGAATTAAAAATTCCATATTTTTGTCGTGCCCTTAAGCCATAAGATTGTTATTCTTTAGTATGAGGCCTTCAGCCGAGTTTGACACGAAATATTTTAAGATAAAGCCTTCAGCCTTTTCATAGTGAAAGGTCTTCTTCCTAGGCCTTAAGCCATAAAATTGTTTTGTTGATATGCGGCCTTCAGCCGAGTTTTCAGCCTATTTAGATAAAACATTGAAATCCTTTGTCTCGACCTTAAGCCTTAACACTGTTCTTGATTAATGTGAGGCCTTCAGCCGAGTTCTTTGGGAAAAATTTAATCTAAGACTTTCACCCTATTTATACTGAAGATAAAAATTTTATTCTAAAGAAGTGAAACCTCCAGAAGGACTCCTGTACTCAATTCTTTGCGTAGGCCTCGTGCCTGGGATTTTCGATGTGGCCTTCAGCCGATCTAAATTAAGCCAAAGGAGGTCTTTCGTTAAAACCTTAAGTGTTTTTGGTTCTTGTTTGTGTGATTGTATGTTTTAACAAATAAAGTTTATATGTTGAGTGCAACTGACAGTAACTAATTTGGGCCCTTCCCACAAATATAACCGCTCTCTCCTGCTGGCCCAAGGATTTCAACTTTATTAATATTAATTGCGACTAAATTGTTAATTATAACGGTCTGCCATCTTTTAGCGACATCTTGCAGTGTTGTGTTATGCCTCAGGGCACATGGAACCACCACCTTCTGGTAGCGTGAACATCTACAGCATGCGTCATATCTTGAAAACTCTCAACTACAGCTATGATCTGAGCGCTGCGATTAGAAACAGAGTTGGAGATACAGGAACATACAAGCAGATTGCTGTTTGTCTAAATTATAATTTTGAGAGCAGCTCTTTTCGTATTGTTACTCTACACAACGTAACTTACTGTTGGAAATATACCAACAGCCTGTCAATCAAAATGGCTCGAGGAATTTTTCTTCCATATCGGTCGAATAGCGCCCCAAATTAAGGGGAATGACCACACTTAAAGTAAGAGAAGGTGCTGCAATTGGTTCAAATGGCTCTGAGGACTATGGGACTTAAATCTGAGGTCATCAGTCCCCTATACTTATAACTACTTAAACATAACTAACCTAAGGACATCACACACATCCATGCCTGAGGCAGGATGTGAACCTGCGACCGTAACGGTCGCGCGGTTCCAGCCTGAATCGCCTGGAACAGCTCGGCCACACCGGCCGACGCGCTGCAATTGTTGAGACTAATTTATAACATAGGAATGTGAAAAGTTTTACCATATCTTTACTGCGAGATACAGGGAAGATGATCCATATGGGCTGAAACATGTCTTGATACAAAAAAAAAGTTAAAAAATACATTTCGTGATTTTCAGAAGGCAGTTTATAGTAACTCCATGTATCAAGGATGCTAATACAGTTTAATTCATGAGATCGAAAATTCAAGTTGGCATCGTCACCTGCATAGTCACCATTCAATGCGACATACTTTTTCTCAGTGATGTGGAGTGAGGATAGGGGTGTGTGTGGGGGGAGGGGGGGAGGGGGCAGGGGGGGAGGGGTAGACAGTAGGGCAAAGTTTTGCTAGCACAAGAAAGCAGCATGTGTGTGTGTGTGTGTGTGTGTGTGTGTGTATGTGTGTGTGTGTGTGTGTGTCCTGCGCGGAACGACTTGGGGGCGTTGTTGTGCAGTAGAAGCGAACCCTTGTACGCCACATACTGACACCCTCACTTAAACGAGTCAGGAGGAAATCGTTAGAGCGCTCCAGTGTTGGATTTGTTAGCACCACACCAGGCGGTCTCATAAAATACTCAGTGTTCTCTGCTCAGCAGTGGTTGGCCCTGCGCCTTCGTAAGTGCTCGCGAAGCCGCATACTTCTGCCTTTTGTTTCCCTCCTGTGTCTCGGGATCGCAGCGATCCAAACAGCACTCGACCGCAGTGTCTGTGCGTCTACAGTAGTCCCCTGGCTTGGCCTGACATAGCTACGACGTTACCGTTGCTGTCTCTCTTTTAAGTGGATTTTTTGAATGAGTGCCAGAAATAGCAGAGGCGGCGCTTGACGCGTTCAAAATGTGCAACACGTTGAACACTGACCAATGAGTGATTTTTCACTCCCTCCTCTATCACCTATTATGTGATACGCTGGTAATCGAGCAGCTATGCCCCGACTTCTCTTGCAGTTTCCGTTTCCTCATACAGAGGTGGGCTTCCGCTTCGTTCTCTGTAACACAGATGTGTGTGGCCACAATGGAACTTTGTGTGCAACATAATATCTGTGCCACGTGATGGCGCACAGCTGCCATAGGTTTGCACAGGCTCAGCATGGACTGTTGTAGCGCGGCCACGAGGTACACCACTGTAGGTAGAGGCTCCACCACTCAGTTTCGCTCCTCCAGCGGGGTGCTGCGGTCTGTGAGGCGGGGATTCTACGCTATACGAGAACTTCAGAAGTGTTTCGGCAAACAAGTGAAAAATTGGAACATCCGGGTAGGTTAAGACTGTGTGCCGAACCGGGAGTTAAACTCAGGATTTTCTACACTGAAGTGCGAAAGAAACTGGTGTAGGTATGCGTATTGAAACGCAGAGATATGTAAACAGGCAGAACACGGCGCTGCGGGCGGCAACGCCTATATAGGAAGACAAGTGTCTGGCGCAGTTGTTACGTCAGTTACTGCTGCAACAACAGCAGGTTATCAAGATTTAAGTGAGTTTGTATTTGGTGTTATAGTCGGTGCACGAGCGATGGGACACAGCATGTCCGCAGTAGTGATAAAGTGTGGATTTTCCCACACGATCATTTCACGAGTGTACCCTGAATACCAGGAATCTGGTAAAACATCAAATCTCCGACGTCGCTGCGTCCGGGAAAAGATCCTGCAAGAACGGGACCAACGACGACTGAAGACAATTGTTCAACGTAACAGGGGGCAACCGATCCCCAAATTGCTGCTGATTTCAACTTTGGGCCATCAACAAGTGTCAGCCTGCGGACCATTCAACGAAATATAATCGATATGGGCTTTCGAAGCCGAAGTCACACTCGTGTACCCTTGATGATCGAACGACACAAAGCTTTACGCCTCGTCTGGTCCCGTCAACACCGACATTGGACTGTTGATGACTGGAAACATGTTACCTGGTCGGACGAGTCTCGTTTCAAATTGTATTGAACGGATGCACTTGTACGGGTATGGAGACAACCTCATGAATCCATGGACCTTGCATGTCAGCTGAGGACTGATCAAGCTGGTGGAGACCCTAATGGCGTGGGGCGTGTGCAGTTGGAGTGATATGGGGCCCCTGATACGTCTAGATACGACTCTGACAGGTGACATCTACGTAAGCATCCTGTCTGATCACCTTCATCCATTCATGTCCATTGTGCATTCCGACGGCTAGGGCAATTCCAGCAGGACAATGCGACACCCCACACGTCCATAATTGCTACAGTGCGGCTCCTGGAACTCTCAACTGAATTTAAACACTTCCACTGGCCTCGAAACTCCCCAGACATTAACATTATTGAGCATATCTGGGATGCCTTGCAATGTGCTGTTCAGAATAGATTACCACACCCTCGTACTCTTACAGATTTATGGGCTGCCCTGCAGGGTTCATGGTGTCAATTCCCTTCAGACATTAGCCGAGTCTATGTCACGTCGTGTTGCAGCACTTCTGCGTGCTCGTGAAAGTCCTACATCATATTAAGCAGGTGCACCAGTTTCCTTGGCTGTTCAGTGTATTTCACGCGAAATACTCTAACCGACTGAGTTGCCCGTTTTACGACATGCCCCCCACATATTTACTTGCACCACTAGCCCTGTCCCGTATGTTCCGCACTTCATAGAAATTTTCCAGCACACATTGAAGGACAATGGAACACAAACGATGCTGTCAAACTTGGCTTTGGCTAAGCAGCCTGCCTTTCTCCAGAAGAGCTTGTGCTGCAAATCATGCAGGATGACTTGAGCGAAGTTTGGAAGGTGGGACAGAGGTATTGCAGACGTGAAGCTGTGACGGCGGGCCATAAGTCGTCCCTGAATCAGTGTTTACTGGCGCAGTGCCCATGTCTCCATTTCGATGACACCTATGGCTCAATACCAAACAAAGTAAACTATGCGATCAGGCCTTGAACAACACATGATGTCGACCGGCCGCAGTGTCGTCCTCTGTCCTCTGTCCTGTCATTAGACACTGTGAGAGAGCCGAATGGGGCGCTCCGCCGATCTCACGGACTTCTAACGTGGTCAGGTGATTAGGTGTAACTTATGTCATACGTCTGTACGCGAGATTTCCACACTCCTAAACACCCCTAGGTCCGCTGTTTCCGATGTGACAGGGAAGTGGAAACGTAAAGGGAGGCATACAGCACAAAAGCATACACTTTGTTGTTGTCTGTTGATTGACACAGATAGCTGACAGCTGAAGAGGGGCGTAATGTGTAATAGGCAGACCATCACACAGAAATTCCGAACTGCATCAGGATCCGTTGAAAGTACCATGACAATTAGTCAGGAGGTGAGGAAACTTGAGATTTCATGGTCGAGCGGCTGCTCGTAAGCCACACATCACACCGGTAAATACCAAACGCCGCCTAGCTTGGTGTAAGAAGAGTAAACAGTGGACGATTGAACAATGGAAAAACGTTGTGTGGAGTGACGAATCACGGTACACAATGTGGCGATTCGATGGCAGCATGTGAGTATGGCGAATGCCCGGTGATCGTCATCTGCCAGCGTGTGCAGTGCCAACAGTAAAATTCTGAGGCGGTGGTGTTATGGTGTGGTCGTGTTTTCCAAGGAGGGGGCTTGCACGCCTTGTTGTTTTGCATGGCACTATCACAGCACAGGCCTACATTGATGTTTTAAGCACCTTCATGCTTCCCTCTGTTGAAGAGCAGTTCGGGGATGGCGATTCCATCTTTCAACACGACCAAGCACCTGTTCATAATGGACGGTCTGTGGCGGAGTGGTTACACGACAATAACATCCCTGTAATGGACTGGCCTGCACAGAGTCCTAACATGAATCCTATAGAACACCCCCGGGACGTTTTGGAACGCCAACCGCCAACGGTACCTCTCCTCAGTGCAGCACTCCGTGAAGAATGGGCTGCCATTCCCCAAGAAACCTTCCAGCACCTGATTAAACGTATGCCTGCGAGAGTGGAAACTGTTATCAAGGCTAAACGTGGGCCAACACTGTATTGAATTCCAGCATTACCGACGGATGACGCCATGAACTTAAAAGTCATTTTCAGTCAGGTGCCCGGATGCGTTTGATCAAATAGTGTACCTCTACATCTACCAGAAAGAAATATGTTATGTAGGAGAGAGCACTTCGAACCTATCCATCGTTAAGAGTATGGCCACAATTAGTCCAAAGTGCTCGTATGTCAATCAAATACCCTCGCCCAGGTTGGTCACAAGCTTTTAAGAGAAGTGTAAATCAGACTTGTAGAGGCATACAACCATTATGAACATAATTACCGGAAGGAATTTAAATATTCATCGTGGGTGCTAAAAGTCGCCGGTTTATCTCAATCTCTTTTTTGTCATGATGTGTTTCGGGTTTAATTCATCATCAGATGATCTACTATAAACAGAAACAGTAACATATATTTTGTCACAAATTTTATCAGGTTCTAAATGTCTTATAAACGTTAGTTCTAAACGAACATTGTTGAATAAAAAACACTTTTCTGATGCAGAAACACATACCATCTTAGATAAAAATCTTAGATAAAAATACATGCTACTTGAATTTTATTACAAAGGTGGGCTTTTCCCTATGTGGAAAAGTAATTCTTTGATGTTTTATATAATGATTAGTACTTTCTACCGTTGTCTCTTAAGAATTTAAATGTAACACTCACATTGGCTGTGAATCTGTGTGGTGGGTGCTCTTTGTACGTATATGGACACGGTTTCGCCACTTGGCGTGGCTGAAGCCTCCTCTTAGCACACACGGTTGAGCTGGTCATTCCTTGTTAGGTACTTGAACAGTTGTGGTCAAATTATACCTAAATGGTGCTACCTCTTTTTTCTACATTTTGTTAACGACAGTCTTTGACGTGTACATCAAAGTCCATTTATTTATTTCTAAAACGGTAGGTAATCTCTTGTAAAAAGCGTTGTGTTTTTGGATATTATTCGTTTACAAGAGATTTAAATATAATACTAGCGTTTCTCTAAAAAACTGTAACGTAACTTCTGTTACCTTGTCTGTTTATTATAGGTCATCGGATGATACGTTGAAACTGAAACACGTCAAGACAGTTAATAAACAATTTTAGAGAAAACCAGCGACAGTGTTTAAGGAACCACAGAAGCTTTTTTGAATTTCTTCCAATAATAATGTGACTTATTTTACAAGAAGTCGAAAAGGATACCTATTCATAATTTACTAAGAAAGGTAAAACTGAATGCATCCCTTCTGTTTTATGCGATGTGTGTAATGTTGAAACGAATAAGCCACGAATAGGCCTACATCTATGCAAGTTAACATTTACCGGTTGGTAACCGGCAAAGAAAAAGCCTATATGATCATGAGAAACATAATAAATGTTTGCCAAGTTTTGCGGCCAGAGTGGAAATTTTTCCCAGGAGCTGACTCAATGTCACTGCCAGGATTATTAGCCATTTAACATTTTTCCTGCTGCGTTCAAGTTTACCCGTGCGCAGGAATTCACACACGTTTTGTCTTTACAATTTCGCACTCTCACGTCTCATCTAGGAGCTTGATACGGCATTGGTGAAAAATTATTTATGAGTGACTCGTATTAGACAGGTTAAGCTCTAAAAATGACTATCAGTAGTGCGTTTTCAAATCAGTAACACCATCACCGGATGAACAAGTCAATTAGAAGTCTTTTGTTCTAAACTGACAAGCAAAGCAGTCTTAAATGGAGACTGTATATCATATCTTAGTTCTATTTTGTATACAGGTTAATTAACAAATCACTTTCATCTACAACAAATTTAAACAAATACAAGTATCACAAGTTCGCTTTCTTATACTACACGTGACACACTTATTTTGCAAATAGGTATTAGTGTTTCAGTTGTTGTAATCCGGCTGTTTACGTTTTGTAATTCACATCTAATACTAGCTCAAACAATGAATCAAGACAGCGCAGACAAAATGTTCTCCAAAAAGAAACTCAAATCAAATAAAGCTGCTTAAAAAAATGTGTTTTGTGGCTACAATGCATACGCTGGTACTGTCGCTTTTTTTTTATTATTTCTTGATTCATGTAAATAATTTGAAGAGCGTGCAGCCGTGGGTGTAAAACTTAGCAGTTCGTTTTACTTTGGCACAGTAAAAGCATTTAGTGAAATAACCTTGTGAAACCTCTATGTTATGAAATCTAATCTGTATGACAATTAACTGTGGGACAGATCCAACCCTAAGAATCAATGAATCTACATCTCCATGACTACTCCCACATACATACCTGAGTGCCTTGCAGCGGTTGCTGAATTAAATGAGCACAACGTATTAAATTAACACTTTATAAGCCTGCGACTCTAGCAGTGAAACTTAAATTGTAGTTCTCGCAAGTTATCATTCAAAAACACTGATCGTAACAGAGGTTTTGCTAACTATGAATGAGTGTACCCTGAATCTATTATAACAGGTTAAGTACGTAAAAATCTAAAAGGGTATCATGAAATAGTTAACTGGTGCGAAATTGGCATTTGCTAAACGTCATTTCCGATTCATAAAGAACTTACTGCAACGTGCCTACAGATTTATAAAAGTTATTGTGTGGCTTGAACGAGAAACTGTGTTTGCATTATCTGCATCATGTTAAGTCGAATCTACATACCAAATTAATGAAATGTGACCATCCGAAACGGCTTGACGCATTTCATCACTTCCCACGCACACTAAAAATTTGCACAGGATATGTTGCACTGAAAGAATCACTGTGGGACATGAAGTATCAAAATTGAAATATACACGTGAGTTGTCCAGAAAGTAATGCACCACATTTTTTTTTTCTTCAACAATTCTTTATTGAACATTATGAGAATTACACACACGAAAGAATTGTGTTTTATTTACACACCCTACTTTTCCATGCAATCTCCATCCCGATCTATGGCCTTCTTCCGGGGTGAAACAAGAGTATGTCTGCCCTGTCAGCACCAGTCCTTATTCTGGTGGTGGAACCAGTATTTCACTGTGTGAACTTCCTTTGCTGATTAACAGATGCTGCGCCAACTTCCGACTAGTAACACGTCTTTCCTCGCTGCAACATGTCAGGTGAGACAGCCGTGTATGGTCTCCCCGACCGCTGAAAATCGTGAATCTCTGCGAAAACACGTTCTGATGACCTCACCCTCCGTACCTAGCGACTAACTGTACTTCTGCCGACAGCAGATGCTCCATAGACTTTGCACAAGCGTTTGTGGATATTCCCCACATTTTCTTTCTCTCCAGTGAGAAATTCATTGACGGCACATCATTTACAGACGCCATTTTGAAACTGTTCTGCAACTACGCTATCTGTCGGAAGTGACGGAAACTTGGCGCGCTCACTCAGGAGACTTCAAATAATATATACGTAACGTTTCGCATTCGTAGCATTGTTTTAGGCTGAGATAAAAAAGGTGGTCCGTTGCTTTGTTGGTAACCCTCGACTTCCAGTCACACCATCATGTTTATCTAGATGATCCAACATGCCACTGTCAGAAATTCTAGCAGGAGGCAAATGGGTAACATGACTAACGAAAAACAAGGAAAATATACATCAACACACATTCATCGAAAGCGAACCATCTGATTCAGTCACATTTAAGGCTCGATATGTTGTTGACGGCTATTACGTGATATTGCAATCATTTAATTGCAGAAAGGTTTCTGTTAAGCAACATCCTCAAAAAAATTTACTAGGAAAGGAAAAAGCTTGCCCAGCTTCACTAATTACTCCTTCGTTTAAAGAAGAAAATGATGTGGGGAAGGCTAGCCAAAGACTGCGTTTTATTGGCAGGAGACTTACAAAATGTAACAGATCTACTAAGGAGACTGCCTACATTGCGCTTGTCCGTCCCCTTTTAGAATACTGCTGCGTGGTGTGGGATCCTTACCAGATAGGTTTGACGGAATACATCGAAAAAGTTCAAAGAAAAGCAACATGTTTTGTATTACCGCGAAAAATGGGAGAAAGAGTCACTGAAATGATACAGGATTTGGATTGGACATCATTAAAACAATGGCGCTTTTCGTTGTGATGAATCTTTTCACGAAATTCGAACCACCAATTTTCTCCTCCAAATGCGAAAATATTTTGTTGGCACCGACCTACATAGGGAGAAACGATGATCTCGATAAAATAAGGGAAATCACAGCTCGCACGAAAAGATATAACAGTTCGTTCTTTCCGCGCACTATACGAGATTGGAATAACAGAGAATTGTGAAGGTAGTTCGATGAACCCTCTCCCAGGCACTTAAATGTGATTAGAAGACTATCCATGTAGACTATCCATGTAGATGTACAAGCAAAAGTGGAAATTTTCTTCACCATATTAGCTTGCTAGTCTGCCTTCGTTCAGAGTACTGTTCGCTATTCAATGTTTATTTTAAATGAGAAAGGAAAATAATGTTACAAGGTCTACTCATACCAACTGTAGACATAGTTGAAAACACTGTGGTCACAAGTTATTCGTACATGAAGAACTGCTCGAAAATAAAGATGTATTTATAACTGAAATCCAAATTTTATCAAATGTACCTTGAGTTTTAATAGACATTAATCAAATATGCGTATTACTATGACTGATAATTAACTGGACTAATGTTTATACATGTCTAAGTTAGAATGGAATATGTGTCAGAACGATTATGTTCAGTCTACATGACTACCTATAATGCTGCACTGTCAGCTGAAATCTAGATCTGCAGTGCAATTAAAAAGACAACATTACGACTGGTGCTGACCTTTCTGTGCTGGATTTCATAAATTCTTCTTATTAATGCAAAACAGCTACAGAAATTCTCTGATTTAGAATGTTGTGCCATATAATGGACATTCATACAGTCATGAACAGATTAATAGTTAGTCATGTTATTTTTTTAATTGCTGTGGATACCTGAAAATTCTTCCTATCGGAGAACCGTTAACCTGTAAATGTATGCTTGGTATCATACTGCCAATGTGCTTGATAGTGCCAATACCTGTAATCAATAAATAATAGGATAAACTGTCACCAGTGCTGAGCTGACTCTGCTACTATGTGATCTCATATCCTTTCCTATTTTCCCCTTTTTTACTCGATATTCTACATTTTCTGCGTCATTCAAATCACCTACCATACCTTTTATTTGTTTATACCTCTCGTCATTGATCTTCTTCCTCTATAATGCTAGCTGCATCCTTCTCCCCTCTGTGAACAGTATCTCATACAAAACTGCAACACAAATTACCACATCATATTTAATTATATCTTAGACATGTAGGACAAAATATTCATTACTTAATTCGATATCCTCACATTGCTTTCCAGTTTTTATGTACATTTGTTTGGTCTACTCTATTGTTCTCATTTAATCTCTAAATGAACCAAAATTATCATATGCTATTGTAATGCTCATATTCAAATAATTGTTCCATTAATTTCATTGAAATTGGCATTGACCGATATGTCATCCTCTAATATGTGTGTTTTTTACTTCCTTGATACTTGTCCATCGTTTCTGTAGCTCATAAGACAGTAAAACTTATTTACCATTACATTACCCACACCTTACATGCTCCTTTCGTCGCTACAAGCTTGTATGTCTTCTTCTTCGCTTAGTCATTTCTCTTAATAATTTTAATCATTTGTTCAGGAGATGATGGTAGTTTACTTGATCTTATTCGTATGTATTTCATGGCACTCTGCCCCTTCCTTCACACACACAAATAATCACTATCACACGCATTATAACCACACTAATCAAGTTACAGGTCAATCTAATTGTACACCAAATATAGTAAACTTAAACTTACAAACAACACGGTAGTAAATACAATCTTTATACACAAATTTGCCTCTTCTGCTTGTCCCCCATCCTTACGTTATCTGTTATTTCCTGAAAGGTTTGTAATGACAGATTTGATGTACATCAACAAATTTCTCAGATTTTATCATCTCTAAATCTACCACATTATCGTGTGCAATCCTTTGGATTCATGTAGACTCATTATACATGGAGAAAAAACGCATGGCATGATTTCTTTTGTTTGTTGGAAACAAACGTTTGAAATAACTTTAGGGCCCACATCACATGGTCTTATTCTCACATTCTTATTGGCTCGTCACTTTCTCGTTCTGTTACGCAACATGTGATCGACTTTTATTCATACTGCTGTCTCATCCAAGGCGATAGATCATTTCTCTCAACCGACCCCGTGGCCGAGCATTCCTTAGCACAATGATGAGTGGAAACATCATGGTACTGTGTGGAGGTTCATTCACAAAGTTTTGAAAATCTCAAATCTGTCGAAAAGATTTCACAAAAAGTATGTTGTTCACCATAGTATATTCTGCAAGGTTTACCTAGGTCCTTCATTAAATGACCCGCAGAGTCTGAGGAAGAACGGTAAGCTGAAATGTAAATAGGTTTAATTCTGTGTCTCTCCAGTGTTGCCTAGCATAGCCAAGGCCTGAACTGTGAACTATTATCGAAATTTATTCTCGCCATGTGTCTTACTTGTGTCAGGATGCCCTTCTGCAATACCTTGAACACTGTCACCGCTGAAAACAAAAGTGCCATCGTGATCTCCAGAGGGGACCGATTAAATCTGTTTGTCGCAAGTTGTTTTAATTTTTTCGGCACAGTTGGGCTTAGTGGTGCTTGAGTCGCATGTGTGAAAGATTTCGCTTTTTGGCACGCCTTGCAGAGTGATAAGACATTTGTCTCTCTCCTCTCCGTGTTGCTGAAGTGAAAGGCTGATTAAACGGAGAAATCACGTATTTGGCCATAAATTTATGTAGCTGAATGCGTATATCATACGACAACATTAATCATCTCTTCTAGTATGCATAGAACTCACAGTGAATGATTACCTGTTCTCCAGCGGAAAAACATCCCCATTCCATATTAGGTAGTACTGCCTAACGTCTATCCGGCCCTTATCCTTCAATTTCTTCTTTAGGTCTAGGAGTATTGGATCGCAGTAGAAGTAGTAGTAATAGCAGTATCCTATCCTTCAATTTCTTCTTTAGGTCTAGGAGTATTGGATCGCAGTAGAAGTAGTAGTAATAGCAGTATCCTTATCATACTGTTTACCAACACCTTCTCTGGAAGTGGTGATGCAATTTTTAATGTTATCTTTAGAAGATAGGCAGGAAAGAAAGGTTTTCTTCCACATTATCGTTTATATCTTCCATTAAACTGACTGGTGAATGAGACAACGTAACAGCTCGATATAAAAGTGATCGTCAGATCAAAATCTTGTAAGCGCAAAACGCTCCTTGCTAACCTTCTGTGATTCAGTTTAATAGTCAACAGGAATTCTAGCACCGAGTCGTCCGTATATATTTTAGTCTTTCGCCCAAACAAGAAGTACCAGAATATCTTAAAGGCCCAGTGCACAGCCAACATATTTTGTTCTGTTACAGAGCAATTCCTTCCATGTTTATTTAAGACTGTCGAACCCTATAGTTTTGTGCACAAGATTTTCCTTCTCCCACAATTTCCTGAGAGATATTCGTAAGCAGCCCCAAACTGGCACTGTGCATAGACATAAAAAATATTTTAACAGATCATGGTGTTACAGTACAGGCGCTGTCAATAATGCTGTTTTTAATGCCTGAAACTTATTCTGCTACTATTAGCCTCTCCCAAGGTGTTTTCTTTCCAGTTATTTCGCAGAGCTGAGGTGATCCCTCTATGTCTAGATTTGCAGATCACTTCTAGAAATGAATAACGCCTAGAAACCTTTCTAGCCATTTCCTGGTTGTAGGTGTTGAAAATTACGCAGTGGTCTCAATTTTGTCCAGTGTCAGTGATATACCGTCTGCCATGATATAGCTTTTGCTGTCTATAAACATGATTTCTCTGTATTTACGGTAATGCCATGATCTTGGAGTACTGAACACTTCATTTAAAACTTTATTTGGTGTCCCAATGAATTTTCTGCGATCAACGAATCATCAAACTGATGTCAAATGTCTAGAACAGATTTTGAAACAGTCACATCCATCATTTCATCATGTAGTACAAATTCTAGATCACTATGATTCAGGTGCCATAGCAGCTAATAAATTTGAATAGCCACTAACTTGTCGTATTGAGTCCTCCCTTGCTCACAACCAGCCCAGTAGCCAGCAACAGCATGCGTGCGCTACACTATGTAAACAGTTCTCTAAACAGGAGGCTACATCAGTGCATAGAATTAAGTCATGCCCTTGGTGCTATTCACCACACAAATGCCACGATGGCCTGTCCAGACAAGCACAGTGTTACACTTGTGGCTAGAAAAGTCACGTACAATCCGTATGTTTGCAATGGGACAAACATAAGAATTCTGACACTCACAAAAATTTCGTCACAAGGCCCATGCAATCAGTGCAGTGTATTCAAAGCCTGCTGCAGGCATTAGTAAAACTAGCAAGCAAACACTTTCTTCAGAGCAATGCCAGTCTAACAAACTTTTTGTTCATCTGGATCTTAGTGGAAAACGTGTGAAATATCAGTTGGACACATGTGCCACTGTTACATTGCTGAATCGTAACACATATGAACTGTTTGGCTCCCACCACCTGTTTAAAACTAGCACGCACCAGACGGCTTATAATGGACTAGACATTCCCGTTCTTGGAAAGTGTACTTTGCCTGCCATGTATCGCTTGCTTATGCAAACTGTGACTTTCACTGTGTTACAATCAAGTGATTGTGAAAACATATTTGGCCTTGATTCGTTTGACTTGTTTGGCTTTAAAATTGAGGACAATATGTTGTCAGTGACTTCATTCAGTGCCAAAGACAGTGTAGCTAGCTAGCTTGCTGAAAGAATTCCCTGAACTCTCTCCTGAAGGCTACCAATTTTGTTGTACGTATTACTATGAAAGACATTGCTCTGCTGAAATTTTGCCAGGCCATTGCATTATGGGACAAAGTGGCTGCTGAACTTAAAGAACTGCTAGTTAACGGAGCTATTGCGCCCATACAAGCTTGTCAATGGGCAAGTCCACTGGTTTTGCTCCCCTAACCTTCAGGTCGCATTTGCCTCTGTGTTGACTTTAAGTCTACAGTCAAATGCAAACTGTGGTTCATACTTATCCATTGCCAAGCCCACAGGATCTTACGGACAGTTTAGGCGCTGTTCGCTACTTTTCAGAAATTGATTTGCGCGACTCATATCTTCAGATACCATTAGATGAAGAATGTCAAACCGTGTGTGTTGTGTACACTTGTTTGGGCTTGTTTAGATATTTGCGTTTGCCTTTTGGAAGTGCTTCCGCACCCGCCATTTTCCAACTCAATTTGGGACAGCTGAATGCTCAAGTACCAAACTGTTCATACTGTTTGAACGATACTGTCGTAGCGGGTCGTACACCAGAAAAACACATTGAAAATTTACGTTCTTTGTTTCTTGTGTTATCTGACGCAGGACTAAAGTGTAGACTGGACAAGTGTGATTTTTTAAACCTGAGTTGCAGTATGATGATCATGTCATAAACAGTCAAGGTGTACATCCTCTTCAGTCACATTTGTTAGCCATGTGTGACCTGCCAGTTCCTCGCAAGGTCACAGAATTGCAGTCCGTCTTAGGGAAAATTAACTATTATATTCTGTTCATACCGGCTGCTGCATACTAAATGACTATTGAAGTCCCATGTCATATATTTACATTCATGGTAGGCACTACACATTTTAAGTAATGACTCATGCAATATGGTGGCTTAAACCATTTTAACCCTCATCCGTGAAGATAGTCCATGACCGAAACCAGGCCGGCAGCTATGGCCGAAAGGTTCTAGGCGCTTCAGTCCGGAACCGGGCTTCTTCTACGGTTGCAGGTTCGAATCCTGCCTTGGGCATGGATGTGTGTGATGTCCTTAGGTTAGTTAGGTTTATGTAGTTCTAAGTCTAGGGGACTGATGACCTCAGATGTAAAGTCCTATAGTGCTTAGAGCCATTTGAACAATTTGAACTGAAGCCGGTAGATATTTGGGTTTGAAACAAAAACAGATGATGGTTCAAATATGCATTTTATACATTTTTCCATTTCATAACTGGGTTGGTGCAACAACCAGTACTTATGATATGAAGTAACAAGCAGTCTTGGTTGCATTGTTAATTTTTTTTATTATTTCCCGATAACGCATTTTACCTTTATTTAGGCACCTTCGGATTGACTAATGTTTAGTAGCTATGGTGATTTTTCATAAGATATTAACTGCTTTACGGTATTTTGTCGTGGCGGTAGTTAAAATTAATGACTGTGCTTTGCATGTGCTGAAACACATCTTATTACCAACAGGTATGAAAAGACAATGATTTTATGTCAGCTGGTCTGCCTTATGTATCGTTATATACAAATGGTTTTTAAATGTTAATCTACATTCAGATCCGATGATGGCACATTTAGTGTGTTGAAACCAGTTGTCCAGTAAACAGTATTTAAGCGATCTTGGATTTTCAATTATTTCTAGATATGAATTTTTTTTTCTTTGCAGAAAGCCTCTTTTATGATGTATAATGATGGTCTCGTAACCACCTGGCCCTATTGCCTTCTTGTGCTATGTTACAGAAAAATTTGAGGAAAAAAATCTGTGTATGTGCAAGGATACTAACACAAAGCTTCTTAGACACCTATAAAGCTTATAGGTTACTTTTATTACTTTTGTCACAGCTGCTGCACCATACACAAACGTGGCATTTCTCAGGGTACATTTTTCGTTATTGTCCAGTCCTTCTTTAAGAAGGAGCTGGTAGCTCTCGATTCTTCACCTACCATTTTATAACACATTCCAGTCGGCCTTTGTTCATTACTGTCCATCTGTTCCCAAAAACCAATGAATTTTAGAATTTTTGGACCCGACAAGACAGCCTAGAATGTATAAAAGCTTTGACCTATCGGCGATGTTATTCCACCATACTGCATATAGAAAATCTGGTAGATTGCATCGTATAACTTTTAATACTGTCCTATAAAAGATTCTTATGCTAATTCGACATAATATTAGCAATGTCCTCAAAATTTACTTAAAATTAAAGATTTGCATGTAACCAAATTCGGAGGTTAACGTTTAAGTTTCATTTGATCAGCTAATAAATTCTATAGTTTTGAAACATCTTCCGACATCAATTATATCATTATTTTAATTTGTATAAAGTACTAATAAAGCTGAAGAATAGGTGTTGTGTTCTCGAGTAGCGTGGTACAAGTTTCGTCTATCCTATTAAGTAATTACGTAAGTTCTAAAGTGTGCTCAGTGTGTTTGGCTCATCCATTTACATGTAAGCTATGATACCTTCACACTTTCCTGACGTGCTGTTGCAGTATTTTGTTCAATTTTAAGGGCATTTGAACACTACTACATGGAGGTACTGAGGCCATATTAGGAGAGGTAGGGTTTGTATGTTTGAGTGTAGTTGTCTACACGAATGTGGGAAAATATGTAAAGTTTTAGCTACTACGTAATGGCAAAATTGCTTAAATCTGGAGTATATTATCCATAGTCACCTCCTATATTTTTCGTTTGGGTGCTTTTACCCACTGTGCTGCACACCATAAAAAACCAACGAAAATGGGTCTGAGCACTATGGGACTTAACTTCTGAGGTCATCAGTCCCCTGGAACGTGTAACTACTTAAACCTAACTAACCCAAGGGCATCACACACATCCATGCCCGAGGCAGGATTCGAACCTGCGACCGTCGTGGTCGCGCGGTTCCAGACTGTAGCGCCTAGAACCGCTCGGACACTTCGGCCGGCTAAACCGACGACAAAATCCAGTGTTGATCATATTTGAAAAAAACATGTGCAAAAGTTATACGTGATAATGAAATTGAAGCAACAGTCGACTGTGGAACACATAACTCCGTGTAGACGAAATCAGTCAATATGAGGTATTTGAGTGGTATCCAGATACCGTGAGTGAGCATTTGTAAAGTGGGAATCATTAGTCACTTAAGTAACCTCTGTAACGATGGAAATGCGTTAGAATGGGACTCGAAAGAGCGTTGCATGGAGTTTTAAGTTTGAGAGACAAACTACGCCAAGCCTAGTTGTGTGAGATGTATTTAGGCAGAAAACCATGTCAGATCACGAGCAGGCCTGTAGAGCAACACAAACGCCAAGCAGCCCTACCTCTGTCTGTAAAGGGCGGCAATGTATTTACCTTTCGTTACACGGGTGACGTAAGGATACAAAAACAAGTGTGAATTCATAACTTTTCGAATGATTTCCAGACAGTTGTGAACTTGCTGTCAAATGGTTCAGGGTGTCCTCGAGGAAAATCACGATAAAAACTCAGGATAAGCTGGTTCAAATGGCCCTGAGCACTATGGGACTTAACATCTGTGGTCATCAGTCCCCTAGAACTTAGAACTACTTTAACCTAACTAACCTAAGGACATCACACACATCCATGCCCGAGGCAGGATTCGAACCTGCGACCGTAGCGGTCACGCGGTTCCAGGCTGAAGCGCCTAGATCCGCACGGCCACACCGGCCGGCTCAGGATAAGCTGACCGAAGCGGCCTTACTACCAGATACAGTAATATTATGGGCGACTAGTACGTGTACAACTCTTTCATAAACACTGTAGTACAACGTGACCGGAGCCACAGATGGTGGTAAGTGGTGCTGTGTAACTCACGCGGGACCACGGTAGCCGTAAGCTGCGTAGCGCCTGCCTGCAAGCAACGTTGGCTGCCCTGCGCTTAGCCTCGCATTGTTCTGCGTTGAGCGCTGTGTGGTGGCCGCAGGAAGCCGGCGAAACAACAGGGCGGCCGCCGTGCCACGGTATAGTGGGTGGTGCGGGTGGTGGTGGTGGGGGAGGGGGGACGGATGAGGCAGTTGCCGCTGCTGCTGCTGGAAGCCGTCCAGGGCGTTGCGCTCATTGCGTATTCATGGCAGCCTTTTGTCATATTCCGCCGTCCCCACTTCCCCCAACCTCTGTGACTTTCACTGGCCGAAAATGCCTTCTAGAAACGAAATACAGCGCATTTTAATTTAAGAACGGGGCAACTGCCGCGAGAGTGACACTTCCTGCATATGTCTGAGGGAGTCGTACAACCATTTTCAGCACGTTATCACAACAGAGCTTATTGCACTATAGTGCATTACCACTGACAAACATCAGCTGACAGAAATCAGTGGAAGAAATAGGTGATCAGGACGTTCCGTGTAGGACACGAGACAGAGCTTACTTTGATGCTGACGAGCTCCTATGGTCTAAATACGTTGTAGCTAGTCGAGGGTACAATGAGGGCTGGAGCCGTGGTTGTGTTCATCACGAGGCGTTCGACTCTCATGTAGTGCATCCTGGGTCCTCATCTTGGTCAGGGAAGCTGGAGTCTGTAGTGAGTTGCTGTAGCAAAACATCGGTCATCATAGGAATTCTTGATTATTCCACTACAATCGAGCAACTATAAATGCGCCCACTCTAACCGCTCGGCCACTGATGTCATCACGTTCGTTTCGTCCTTGAAGTTCCCCTACATTGCCAGGATGCGGGGTGACTACACGGTGGATACCATTGGGTCGGATGGTGAAGCTTTGTTGGCGTTCACAGCACACACTGGGCAGGTGACCAGCGTAGCCACACGAAGATTTACCTAGCTGTGGCCTGGCGTCCCAACGACGCTACAGTTGGAGGTGTTGCACAGTGGTCGAACCCGCGACCGTCGGCTGCGGCGAGACGTCATGCGACGCCAGTATTTCAGAACTGAGGGGATCTCTATAGCTAAAACTTGCATATATTGAGGGGATTTCGTGCTTTGGACAGAGAGGCAGCGACAAGTCAAATGCGGCATGGTGGCAAGGTCGTTAGGCACTGGTCATTGGTTCACAGCGCGGCTACGACAACAATGACATGGTGGGCGTCGTGCGGCATCCAGCTGCGCCGATGACGTGCTCTACTAGCTGAGGGTATACGAGGGGCGGTCAATAAGTAATGCAACACTTTTCTATTTTAAAGCAGACTCGTTCTTTTCAGGATTGTAATACATCATATTACTCCCCACTCTAGGCTACGACAATCAAGTTTTCAACATAACCTCTGCGAAACCTGATTGTCAAGGGAAGGCAGGATTCGGTTACAATTGTGGACGGGGCCATAATCAGCAGTTACTATTGGTTGCCTTTTACAGTGACATACAATTTATTTTAAATCAGTAATTCCAGGCTCAACAATAAATAAAAAATAACACACATTATTAATGAAGGAATAAACAACAGTGTAAATGATAGTGTTTTTAGCGAGCTACAATTTAGCAAACCGCTATTAAATACATATACAACAGATAATGTTTTAAAAGCAAGCCACTGTGATCTTGGCAGAATGCCTTACACGCCCGGAATGTCAATAAATTAAGAATTGTTTAAAACTCGCTGCAACTTACAGATTACAGGTATTGAAATATTGAAGGCAAGTCGCCACAAACACAGCAGAAGGGCATCAGACGCCAGGAATGGGAGTAAATAAGGTTTTAAGGCTTACTGCTAAGATACAAATACCAAATTAGAATTTTAAAGCAAATGATCACAATCATGGCTGAAGCCCTAACACGCCAGAAACGACAATAATATAAAAAAGTTTGAAACCTGCTGTAAAGCAGCAAATACAATACAAAAAGTTAATTAAAAAAAACACACGGAGCACCAGGAATCGACCTCTGAAAAGGTCCGGCAACAAACGCTTTCGCGAGCTATGAGGTAGGCAGCCAAGAGTTGCATTCACTTCACAAGATGGTAACTCAGACTAGTGGGAGTCTAACGAATGACTAATAATAATCTTGCTGAAGCTACCTGACGTCCGATAAACCAAATGCAACGATGGAAAAATACGCCAAAGCCGGAACGGGCGGTCTGCACTACGTCCAGAATACTGTGTTTAGAGTACCCGGAACGAGAAAGGAACCTACAATCAAGAAAGCTGTCAAACCTAAACGCCTTACCGGACAGCAGTGACAAGGCGAGAAACATACACTTCCGTTACATACACTAACCCCCAGGGCAGGTTACTGGAGCGTTAGCGTCCACGACCCAAGAAAAATTACCTCTGGTTGAACTTAACAAATTGTAACAAGTTTAATGCAGTACATAGTAATAAGAAGTCGAGGAAAGCTAATGAGATCCCCCTTCCCCAAACACTCCACTCGCTGCTCTTCGCCTCGGCGACACCACGAGCAGCAACACGAACCCAAGTCACTTGCGGAGGTTTCCCTACTTGAGTTGAAATGCACTCACGTTAAAGCTTGCTGGAACCGGTTTACGACGAGGTCGTGCACCCTCGTGACCACAGCCCTTCCATCAGGCAGTCCATGCGTGCGCAAGCTGTCCCGGCGTGTTCTGGCACTGCGCGGACGTGGCTCATCCTGAGTCCCCAACCGAACTGGCCAGCTCACACGATCCATAAAAACAACGACGTCGGCCCAAAGATGGGGCAATAGTACTAAATATCGATAACCGCCTCTGCTGCCACTAACGGACAGACAACGCTTGCGAAACCGAGTGGCGCCAGTCAACACGGGAAGAAGACAAACAACCGCAACCATGCCAACTAAACGATACCATCTGGCCTGTACAGAGCGCGGAAAAATACGAACAGCACCAACGTGAGTCGCATCACGGCTGACTCTGTTCAGTGCGATTGCCTTATGCCACCTTACTGGCCTGTATTCCTACGACATCGGAGTCAGCGTACTGATTCCTGTGGAGTGTATCCTTCACTGGACCATACACATGGAAGGTGAAATTTTGTGAACTCCTTCCGCGTGTGTGAAGCGCTGCGTCGATATGGAGAAAGAGAAGTAGGGTAGTATTTTTGTGGCGACGAACACGCTGAAGTCGTCCCTTCAATTTCCTGATGGCAGTACAACATACTTCAAAGCTGAGCGTTGCATCATGATGGTTCAAATGGCTCTGAGCACAATGGGACTCAACTGCTGAGGTCATTAGTCCCCTAGAACTTAGAACTAGTTAAACCTAACCAACCTAAGGACACCACAAACATCCATGCCCGAGGCAGGATTCGAACCTGCAACCGTAGCGGTCTTGCGGTTCCAGACTGCAGCGCCTTTAACCGCACGGCCACTTCGGCCGGCTTTGCACCATGAGGAAGGACATCAAACAGAGAAGCCTCACTAAAGTCATGACTGTCATCATGACTTTACCAGCTAAGAGTGTTGTTTTAAATTTTTTCTTCGCAGCAGAGGTGGTGTAGCGCCACTATTTACCGTCGTTCTATTGCCGGTCTGAATAGATGAACCCATGTTTCATTGCCTATGACGAAGTTCGACAAAAAATTGTCCCGATCAGCCTGGTAACGGGCAAACACTTCCGCACAGGTGGTCCTTTGTTGCCCTTTATGTTCCCCTGTTAGACAGCGAGGACTGGAAGGGGCTAACAGCTTTGAGTATGCCAACTGGTGGACGTGTGTGTCAGCTCTGCCAACAGAGATGTCCAGGTCTGAAACTCGAAAGAGAGTTTCTGCACATCCAACAGCCACAGCTGTGTGCAGCCAGCCGGCAGGCCCGAGATCGAACAGTTTTGTGCGACCTTGTTGCGGCGATGGCAGACGCCTCGCCCAACAACACACCGTGCTTTTGTTCACTTCCCATCTCCGTAAGCAATCTGCAAGCGCCTATGAATACCTGTGATGCACTGGTTTCTCTCCAAAACAAAGTCAATGACCGCTCTTTACTTGTAACACACCTCTGTTACAGACGCCATTTTGAGGGCTACGTGTACCACCACCACCGCCAATTTGAACTTCATGTAACTACAGAGGCTGAAACAGGAACATTCTACGATGTCCCACAACAAATTCTGCTTTCTTTCAATCGAAACTGGCCGAGGGAAAATGGGTCTGAGCACTATGGGACATAACATCTGAGGTCATCAGTCCCCTAGAACTTAGAACTACTTAAACCTAACTAACCTAAGGACATCACACACATCCATGCCCAAGGCAGGATTCGAACCTGCGATCGTAGCGGTCGCGCGGTTCCAGACTGAAGTGCCTAGAACCGCTCGGCCACAACGGCCGGCTGGCCGAGGGAAAAAAAGTTTCCATTCGTAATTGAACCCTCTCGTATTTTTAGCCAAGGTGAGGTTGTCAGTGTGGAATGCAACAGCAGCCACATATTTTCAGAGCTCAGACTCCCTTGCTAAATCGGAAGAAGAGTACTGATGCATACGCCAGGGACGTTGACTCTCTCTGGAGAGGTTCAGAGCCCGTAAAGCAGGGTCGGTATTGAGGTCGCGGCCGGTATAGCTAAATGTTGCATTGAGTAAGGTCAATGATAAGACACTGAGCTCTTGCTTTTGCCTGCGGCATTCCATTACCACACTGCTAGAGAAAATTCGACCCACTGGATTCCTGCTGGCGAGACTGGCTGTAACAGCAGCTCACTATAGTACAATTGTTTTTGCATTTCTCCTGCTCCTACTCGATTCTAGAATAGACACGTCTTGAGTAACGTTCACCTTCTGGTTTATAACTTCCGTTTTGTATATTACGATTTGTTCACTGCCTCATTCCCATGATGCACTGTTGTCACGGTGTCTCTGGGTCGTGTTTCGTTCCATATACTGTATAGAGAATTTGTATATCGATTTGCGGATGGGGGAGGGGGAATTTACACTATGTGATCAAAAGTATCCAGACACTCCCAAAAAACATACGTTGTTCATTTTAGGTACATTGTGCTGCCACCTACTCGCAGGTACTCCATATCAACCCCTCAGTAGTCATTAGATATCGTGAGAGAACAGAATTGGGCGCTCCGCTGAACTCACTGACTTCGAAAATGGTCAGGTGATTCGGTGTCACTTCTGTCAAACGTCTGTACGCAAGATTTCCACACTCCTAAATATCCCTCAAGCTCCGATGTAATAGTGAAGTGGAAACGTGAAGCGACACGTACAGCACATAAGCGTACAGGACGACCTCGTCTGTTGACTAACAGAGCGCTGACAGCTGAAGAGGGTCTAATGCGTAATAGGCAGAAATCCATCCATACGATCACACAGGAGTTCAGAATCCACTGCAAGTACGATGATAGTTAGGCAGGAGGTGAGAAATCTTGGATTTCATGGTCGAGCGGCTGCTCGTAAGCCACGCATCACAACATCACAACGGGATATACCAAACGCCGCCTAGCTTGGTGTAAGAACCGTAAACACTGGACGATTGAACATTGGAAAAAGGTTGTGTGGAGTGACGAATCACGGTACACAATGTGGCAATTCGATGGCAGCGTGTGAGTATGGTGAATGCCCGGTGATCGTCATCTGCCAGCGTGTGCAGTACCAACAGTAAAATTTGGAGGCGGTGGTTTTATGGTGTGGTCGTGATTTTCATGGAGAGGGCCTGCACCCTTGTTGTTTTGCGTGGCTCTATCACAGCACAGTCCTACATTGAAGTTTTAAACAAATTCTTGCTTCCCACTGTTGAAGAGCAATTCGCCCGCATATCGTGGTCGTGCGGTAGCGTTCACGCTTCCCACGCCCGGGTTCCCGGGTTCGATTCCCTGCGGGGTCAGGGATTTTCTCTGCCTCGTGATGGCTGGATGTTGTGTGCTGTCCTTAGGTTAGTTAGGTTTAAGTAGTTCTAAGTTCTAGGGGACTGATGACCATAGATGTTAAGTCCCATAGTGCTCAGAGCCATTTGAAGCATTTTTTTTTGAAGAGCAATTCGGGGATGGTGATTGCATTTTCAACACGATCGAGCACCTGTTCATAACGCACGGCCTTTCGCGGAGTGGTTACACGACAATAACATCCCTCTAATGGAATGACCTGCACAGGGTCCTGACGTGAATCCTATAGAATACCTTTTGGATGTTTTGGAACGCCGACTTCGTGCCAGGCCGCACCGACCGACAACGATACCTCACCTCAGTGCAGCACTCCGTGAAGAATGGGCTGCCATTCCCTAAGGAATCTTCCAGCAACGGACTGAATGTATGCCTGCGAGAGTGGAAGCTGTTATCAAGGCTAAGGGTGGGCCAACACCATACTGAATTCAAGCATTGCCGATGGATGGCGCCACGAACTTGCAAGCCATTTTCAGCCAGGTGTCCAGATACTTTTGATGACACAGTGTATGTCTAATTTACCCTCGATATGTCGGCGAAAATACATGTTTAAATCCGGAGTTATGCATAAAACATAGTCCGAAATTATGCTAAACGCATTATGTGAAAATTCTTGAGCATATGTCCATGAACTCACGCGAATAATAAACAGCTGTGATAATGCACTTGACATCTTAGCAAATAAATAATCCTGAGCTAATAAGAAGCATCAAAACGGATATAGGAGTTAGTGAGCACAGGGAAAGATTTATGATAGTCTGCACAGCGAAACTTCCTCTCGAAACCTGGCACAGTATCCAAAGAGATTCTCGTCGTATGTAAAGTATGCTAGCGACAAGGCACAATCAATGGCTGCTCTGTGCGCTAGCAATGGAAATACTACTGACGACAGTACTGCCAAAGCAGAGTTACTAAACACATCCAACCGGAATTCATTCACCAGAAAAGACGAAGTAAATATTCCAGAATTCGAATCAAGAATAGCTACCAAGATGGCTAACTTAGAAGTACTCGTAGATACGCTCGGAGTAGTGAAGCAACATAAATCACTTAAAAGAAGCAAGTCTTCCGGTCCAGATTGTATACCAATTCTTTCAGAGTATGGTGATTAAATAGCTCCATACTTAGCAATCATATACAACGACGGGGTCGACGAAAGATCCGTACCCAAAGACTGGAAAACTGCACAAGTCACGCCATTACTTAAGAAAGGTGTTGGAGTAATCCACTAAATTACAAGCCCATATCATTAACGTCGATGCGCAGCAGGATTTTTGAAGATATATTGTGTTGAAACATCATGAATTACCTTGAAGAAAACGTCTATTGACACGCAGTCAACACGGATTTAAAAAACATCGTTCTTGTGAGACACAACTAGCTCTTTACTCGCCTGAAGCGTGGAGTGCCGTTGACAAGTGATTTCAAATAGATTCCGTATTTCTATATTTCCGGAAGGATTTTGACACTGTACCGCACAAGAGGCTTGTAGTGAAATTACGTGCTTATGGAATATCATCTTAGTTATATCACTGCATTCGTGATTTCCTGTCAAGGGGGTCGCAGTTCGTAGTAATTGACGGAAAGTCATCTGGCAAAACAGAGGTGATTTCCGGCGTTCCCCAAGGTAGTGTTATAGTCCCTCTGTTGTTCCGTATCTACATAAACGATTTAGGAGACAATCTGAGCAGCCGCCTTAGGTTGTTTGCAGATCATGCTGTAGTTTATCGCCTAGTAAAATCATCAGAAGATAAAAGAAGAATTGCAAACCGATTTACAAAAGATATCTGTATGATGCGAAAATTGGCAGCTGAGCCTAAATCATGAAAAGTGTGAGGTCATCCACATAAGTGATAAAAGGAACGCGTTAAACTTTGGTTACACGATACGGAAATCAAATCTAAAGGCATTATATTCAACTAAATGCCTAGGCATTACAATTACGAACAATTTAAACTGCAGAAAGAAGATGCAGAAAATTTTGTGTGGAAGGCAAACCAAAGACTGTGTTTTATTGGCAGAACACTTAGAAAATGTAACGGATCTAATAACGAGATTGCCTAAACTATGCTCGTCTGTCCTCTTTTGGAGTACTGCTGAGTGGTGTGGCATCCTTAAAACATAGCAGTAACGGAGTTCATCAAGAAAGTTGAAAAATGAGCAGCACGCTTTGTATCATAGCGAAACAGGGGAGAGAGTGTCACCGACATGATACAGGATTTGGGGTGGACATCATTAAAACAAAGGCGTTTTTCGTTGCGGTAGAATCTTATCACGGAATTTCAATCACCATCTTTCTCCTCCGAATGAGAAATTATTTTGCTAACGCCAACCTACCTAGGGAGAAACGATCATTGCGATAACATAATGGATATCAGAGCTCTTACGGAAACACCTAGGTGTTCGTTTTTTCCGCGCGGTTTTGGAGATTGGGATAGTAGAAATTATTATGCAGGTGATTCAACGAACCCTCTACCAAGCACTTGAGTTCGATTTACAGCGTGTCCATGTAGCTATAGATGTAGGTTTCTCAATAAAAGAGTGGGAATGAAATAAATTTCTTATGTACTTACAGAGCTGACACGCATACTAAACTTGTTAATAGGATTACAATTCCTAGTCTGTGTAATTACTGTAAAATTGCTTTTCATAATATTTGCACTACTTCAATTAAACGGTTACGTTTGGACAAGAGATACAGCAGGGTCGATGAGTGATTAAGTAGGCTGACGAATTAATGAAGAAACGATTGCTCTGACAGTACTCAATTAGTGAACTTAACGTGCAGGACATATGATGATACGCTATAGGTCACCGATCGACTAACTGCTTGTATGCGTCACGACGTGGATTAGCCACACGTAAGGACATAAAACTCGACAGCAAACGGTTGGCTACTGTCTGGCAGCACTACCACAGAAAATTAAGAAACAAACTGAACACCATGTAGCACTATCAATACGCACCCCCCTCAGATTTAGTTATAAGTTGGCACAGTGGATAGGCCTTGAAAAACTGAACACAGACCAGTCGAGAAAACAGCAAGAAGTTGTGTGGAACTATGAAAAAAATAAGCAAAATAAACAAACTGAGTAGTGCATGTGTAAGATATGCAACATCAAGAATATCGTGAGCCCAGGAGCGCCGTGGTCTCGTGAGCCGGCACGGTAGCTCGGCGTGTTCGGTCAGAGGGTTAGCTACCCTCTGTAATAAAAAAACTGAGTTAATGGATCAACAACGAACTGAAACGAGTGTCTTTCGACGTCCGCGCCGAGCAAATACAACGATCGAAAACGAACAAAGTGAGGTAGCCGTCACGGTAGCTCAGCGTGTTCGGTCAGAGGGCTACATGCCTTCTGTAATAAAAAAAACTGAGTTAATCGATCATCAACGAACTTAAAACGGATGTCTTACGTCTATACCACACTGGTGACGGCATGTGCGTCACATGACGGCAATATATTGCCGACCCACCTAACTTGTACACTTGGCGAATGGATAAAAAGATTCTTCTACCCTGCCCGATTTAGGTTTTCTTGTGGATGTGATAATCATTCTCAAAAAGTGATGAAAACAAAAGAGCTTGTCACATAAACTGCAACAAATGAATGCAACAGTTTCACAGTCACACAGTTTTCCCTGTCTCTGTCAAAACATATGTTTTTAACGTTTTGTAATTTTTCTGGTTGTAGAACGTCAAATCCTGCATATGTCCAAGCAAATCTGAACATGTCTTGGAACTTTAGAGAGCGAAGTTGATTACGTGTGAGTGCCTGAACTTTGAAAATTGTCTGAAAATAGAAAATTAAACTTTTTACTCGAGGGAAGACTTGAACCAATAATCTCTCGTTCCGCAGCTGCTCACGCTAACCACTGGACCACGGCGTTCCTGAGCTCACTTTGCCCTTAATGTTGCCTATCTTGCGCATGGACTACTCAGTTTGTATATTCTGCTTATTTTTTTCATAGTTCCACACAACTTCTTCCTGTTTTCTCGATTGATCTGTGTTTAGTTTTTCAAGGCCTATCCACTGTGCCATCTTATAAATAAATCTGAGGGGGGTGCGATGGGGAGGTTCCCTTGTAAGTATCATCCAGCAGATTGTCCTACAGCACGATGTTATTAACAAAAGAAACACGATTGAGATTTAGAGATAACCCACAACGAAGTTGGGAAACAGTTCGGATAGCAGCCTGAATCGTTTTAATTAATCAGAGAGGGCTATGGTGAATCCACTCGGCACCTTGATCAACAGTAGCCAGTGCCTAGCGCCACGTGTTAGACGCTGCCTAGCACCAAGTGTTAACATCACGAAGAAAACTCAGCTTATTATGAAAAAATGTGTACGGAACTCGCTTGAAACGTTAAGTAATTTCACTGACATGATTAATATCGAAGAGATAACACGGCAGGTTGGTTTGCAGGCAGGAGATGCACGAAGCACCTGTTAGCACCACTTGTAAGTAATCAACATTGAAAGGGTGGTTAAAAAAAACTCAAAAACGAAGACCGCGAACTATGGAAAATGTCACATGAACATTATTCAAACGAATACACTTAAACAAAAATGCAATAGCAGCCTGACTGCTATTTCAAAGCATCACAAAACCCCATCTAACCAAACAGATTAGCAACCACATTTATCGTATAACATCTTAAAAATAGCGAAATGGAGAAAATATGTTAATAACGCAGTTTGAACAATCTGGCGTCTTATGCTTAAGCTCTGAATTCACAACGCTGCTATCGCCTACTAACGTCCGTCCGTCCTGGACTAAACCTCAATGGAGAGTGTCTGTGTTACTTCGTTAAGTCTGCAATCCCCACTCCCACAGCGTGGTAAAGGTTTCGACGCTTCCCTTGGAAACCACTGTTATTCAAGTGAGTGCGTCTGACTGTCAACGAGTTAGTTGCCCACTACACAGAACCGAAGATTTCCCCCCTAAAAAAAAAAAAAAAAAAAAAAAAAAAAAAAAAAAAAAAAAAAAAAAAAAAAAAAAAAAAACGGTGGAAAATGATTTTGACGTCTGTTAGCTGTTTGCCATGCAACTGACACTTGTTAAAGACATAAAATAATGCGATAAGCATGCCAGATACTCACAGATGGACAGTTAATCATTCATCTAATGAAACAATGTGCGCAAATCTTGGTAGGCTCGTTTCTACCTCCCTATTGTGACTTAGAATAAGGAGTAAACGTTCGCCGTCTTGCGAAGACTTAGAAGCAGTTAACTATTACACAAAAGATCGTCTTAGCCTAGCTATTCGTTAATGGAAACAAAGTAAATTTGAGCCTCAAGAGAGAATTATTGCGGACACTGACTTTATCCTACGGGAATGATCTATTAGTGTCTTAAAACGTGGATAGAGATTAAAAAGTAATTAGAGCACTGTGGTAATGTAATCGACGACAGAAGCACTAAGGCAGAATTGTATAGGCGACTTGCCTTATTTTTTTCACTAATAAATGTTCCGGAATTCGATTCAGCACCAGCTACATACATGCTCAATTTTGAAGAAGTTACCTTCAGTCATATTAAAAAGGGAAGTCTTCTGATCTAGACTGTATGCCAATCAAATGGCTTTCAGAGTATACAGATGAAGCAGGTCCATTTTAGCATTCATATACAATGGCTAGATAGAAAAAAAATGACTGGGAAGTTATATAGCTCACCAATACACAAGAAGTACTCTGTCGAATTACAGAACCATATGATCGACTTCGATTTGTAGCAGGATTTTGGAACTTAATCCGTGTCCCACCATTATGAAATACACTAAGTGATCAATAGTATCCGGACACCCGCAAAAACATACGTATTCATATTAGCTGCATTGTGCTGCCACCTGCTGCCAGCTACTCCATATCAGCGACCTCAGTAGTCATTAGATATCTTCAGAGATCAGAATGGGGCACTCTGAGGAACTCAAGAATATCGAATGTGGTCAGGTGAGTGGCTGCCACTTGTTTCGTACGTCTGTACGAGAGATTTACACGCTTCTAAACATCCCTAGGTCCACTGTTAATGTTAGGGAAGTGGAAATGTGAAGGGACACGTACAGGGCAAAAGCGTACAAGCTAGCCTCATCTGTTGACTGACAGAGACCGCCGATAGTTGAAGAGGGTCGTAATGTGTAATAGGCAGACATCTATCCAGACCATCACGCAGGAATTCCAAATTGCATCACGATCCACTGCAAGTACTATGACAGTTAGGTGGGAGGTGAGAAAACTAGGATTTCACGGTCGATCGGCTGCTCGTAAGCCACACATCACGCCGGTAAATGCCAAACGCCGCCTCGCCTGATGTAAGGAGCGTAAACATTGAACGATTGAACAGTGGAAAAACGTTGTATGGAATGCCGAATCACGGTGCACAGTGTGGCTATCCGATGGCAGGGTGTGGGTATGGCGAATGACCGGTGAACGTCCTTTGCCAGAGTGTGTAGC
The DNA here is from genome assembly GCF_021461395.2 of Schistocerca americana. Taxonomy (NCBI): domain Eukaryota; kingdom Metazoa; phylum Arthropoda; class Insecta; order Orthoptera; family Acrididae; genus Schistocerca; species Schistocerca americana. The sequence continues at coordinate 92,727,757 of NC_060123.1, read as the reverse complement.
GCCAACACTAAAATTCGGAGGCGGTGGTGTTATGGTGTGGTCGTGTTTTCCATGGACGGGGCTTGGACCCCTTGTTGCTTTGCGTGGCCCTACCACATCAGAGGCCTACATTGGTGTTTTAAGCGCCTTCTTGCTTCCCACTGTTGAAGAGCAATTCGGGGATGGCGATTGCATCTTTCAACACGATCGAGCACCTGTTCATAATGCACGGCCTATGGTGGAGTGTTTAAACGACAAAAACATCCCTGTAATGCACTGGCCTGCACTGGGTCCTGACCTGTATCCTATAGAACAAGTTTGGGATATTTTGGCTACGCCGACTTCGTGCCAGACCTCACCGACCGCCATCAATACGTCCCCTCGGTGCAGCACTCCGTCAAGAATGGTTTGCCATTCCCCAAGAAACCTTCCAGCATCTGATTGAACGTGTGCCTGCGAGAGTGGAAGCTGTCATCAAGGCCAAGTATAGACCAATACCACATTGAATTCCAGCATTACAGATGCAGGGCGCCACGAACTTTTCAACCGGGTGTCCGGATACTTTTCATCACATAATGTACGTCAATGAAAGTGATCTATTGACGTGGCTAGTACCATATTAAAAATTTCATTTTCAGTATGTGTTACGTGGATCTGCTCTTACAACGGAAAACCGTCGAACAACGTGCATCGCCGAAAACGACCAGGGCGCTGAGAATTCTGGGTTTGATCTGACAGCGGCAGTTGCGCCCGCATCGCCCATACCCGGGCCGCTGAAAAATTGCACTTGACGTTTGCGTATGAAGTTGGCAGCGTAACAGTGTAACAAGTGAAGAACGAGAGGCGCTAGGCGTTCAGCGTGGGGCGCCAGCCAATCACAGCGCAGTGAGCACTGCTGTTACGTGCTGTGACGTCAAAGTTCCCGCGCTGCCGAATTTGTTTAGCGGATGTGTAAACAACGTGAATTGTATGTTATTTACCGCGTGTTTTCGTTGTACTGTGTTCTATATCATTGTTACTTTCGTTACGTTGTGAGTTTACATACTTGGAAAATACCACCGAGAAGACTTCGTTCACCTAGTGATAATGCTTTGCGTCGAGGGGTGCCGCTAAACAGCCAGGCACTGGAGTTACTACGCAGAACTCGACAGTTTTACGAGCAGGAGAAAAATTACTTAAGCATTCATGGACAGCCATCAATTCCTGCCGATAAAGTGGTGGAACGCACGTCGAAAACTCCTGGAATTAGTGCAAGAACCGTAGTAAGTAAGGGAGTATTACTACAAAACTTGGAATATACTGAAGTGAGCCGTAATGATTCCGAGCTGTCTGGATCAAATAATGTATTTTTAACGACCCCGGGAAAGAAGAAAAAGCAGTCTAGTCCTATCACAGATTTGGATTCTTTCCAGACTGATGCAATTCGCAGGCATGTTTATGCTTACTACAGCAGAAAAGAGTATCCAACTGTAGCTAAGTTATTAGCCTCTTTAAAAGAAAGTGAACTCAGGGGTTGTAAAACATCACTAAAAATTGTGCTAAAAATATGGGTTTCCGTTACAAAACGCTAGACGGACGCTACGTACTGTTATAAAGGGCACATATTGTTACCGCTCGAAGCATTTTCTTGCACAAAATTGTGGGCAGAGACATTCGTTCCATAATTTGGCTAGACGAAACGTGGGCTAATGCCGGGGAAGCTGTCAGTAAATGCTGGACGGATAACACACCCAGCAGTAGCGGCCATCAGCCGACGGGAAGAGGAGCTAGATTAATTGTGGTCCATGCAGGCTCCTCCAGTGGTTTTGTCCCCGACGCACTTTTAGTTTTTAGATCAAAAATTATTGGTGATTGCCATGAAGATATGGATCACACACGATTTGTTCAGTGGTTCAGGAACTTTATAAAACAATTTCCTGTCCCTACAACAATTGTAATGGACAATGCTCCATATCATTCGATGATATTGAACAAAGCCCCAACCACAAATGATCGGAAAGAAGTTATGGTGCAGAGGTTACAGGCTCGAAATATTGCAGCGGATATGAGTATGACAAAGGTTCTATTATATTATCCTGCTAAAGAAAATAAGCCTACGACACCTACATATGTAGTAGACGAAATTGCCAAGGAGTAGGGTCATAGTGTAATAAGGCTGCCACCATATCACTGCCATTTCAACCCTACTGAGTTAGTATGGAGTGATGTAAAAATGTACGTAAGGAACAACAACAAGTCTTTTACAACAACACAGGTGAAAAAGCTGTTGCGTGAAGCTCTTGTGACTGTGGATGCAGCCTCATGGAGGAAAAAAGTTGAGCATGTCGAGAAGCTTAAACGAGCAGCACAGACAATAGAAGGCATTATCAGTGGCCATGAACAGTTAATGCTTTGTCTTGCTGATGACGACGATGAAGACGGTTTTGGCGATGAATCGGACAACAGAGACGATGGCGAGCTGGATGGAATTGCGGCATTATCGCTGTTAATTGGTGAGTGAAAAATTGCTAATATTAGTTATTTATTGCAATCTCGGTTACTATTTATTTTGTAAGCTATGTACAGTATTGATTTTAAAGTAGCAGTCGTCAGATGCCTTTTTTCTGTATTTCTTTGCTCCGTTATCGAAAGGGTGTGTATTGTCACGTTTTTACGTGCATTGTTGTACGGTTGTTTAATTCCTGTCGTTGTAGTGTAACTAAAAACGAGTTTTTATACACTCTGTAATTGCTCAATCGCTTGCATTCACGAGACGGGACGGAAAACTGTATCGTCTACTGTGTGTATAGAGGCTACTGTTGCAACATCGCTATTACAGTATAGTCAAGCTAACTTGACAAAAAACGAACTGTCAAGTGCAATGTTTCGCCGGCGCGTGTATATCAAGACTGAAGTTGGTTCCGCGCTAGAAGCGCAGGACACGCCTGTGCTTGCTGTACAGACGATGGCTGGTGCTGTCGCTGCCACAGCGACGAATTTAATAGAGCAAGCTTCGAGGGCTAAGGCGAGTGATTTCTGTGCTCTGAGCGAACTGGGGGTAGAACACAACCGCTCGAGTAGAAGCCGGTCGAAAAGAATGACGAACAGTATCAGAGGCGCAACAATCTCAGTGTTCGGAATTCCAGAGAATAACAGTGACAGTGCAGACGAATTAGTAACAAATGTTATCCACGGGAAGCTAGGCCTACAGACGACGCTGAACGATAGGGACAAATGCCATAGAGTTGGATGTAGGACGCCACGCTCTATAAAACATAGAGCAATAATAGTGAGGTTTATGTCGTAGAGAAATAGACCTGAAATCTGCAGAGCAGTGAAGAAGAAATGCTCCAAGTCTGGCCTAACAGTCTAAGAGGATCTTACCTGTGAAGGAATAAACATTTTGAGAAACGCGATTTCGAGATTTGGAGTACAAATCGCACGGACAAATAACGGCAGGACAATGGTGAAAACCAAAAACGGAAAAAGACCAGTTTGTAATGCAAATGAACACAAACGTTTGTGGCTTTATGAGATAACAGCATGCCCGCTCTTGCTGCCGACAGTTTGTGTTTTTACTTTTAATTACAGTTTACAGTTAACCGTAAATTAACTGAAGTGTTAACTGTTTTGTTTCACTTCGTTGCTGAATTTTATTACTTCTTATTTACTCTGCCAACTACTGTAGCTACTCAGTCTTACCTTCATTTTTATTTAGCTATTTATCATCATAACGGTGTTGTTATTCAACATTACCCCCGTTATTAATACCTTCTCTTCCATCTTGCTTTCAGTACTGTCGTCCACGGATTATTCTTGTTTAGAGTTTCTTCTCCTCACACCAGTTAGCTGTCGCTGCAGATGCCGCCGGCGTTGGCCACAAAACCTGCCTCTTCCCCAATGATACCTGACACTTTCACTTCTGGGAACCCACACTCCGCGCTTCTATTACACTCCGTTCCCGCACTAGCGCTGACCGAGAATCGGTAGAGCCCAGCTGCGGCATCCTCACGCGCTCTGCACCTGAACACATCAAGCTCCATATTGCCCATGCAAATGTCCAGTCTCTGCCAGCTCATCTCAACGAAGTCCGTCCTATATATCAAGACACAGACATCCATATAATACTTCTGTTGGAGATCTGGCTGAAACAAAGTACTCCCCCAATTTCGGTAAATCTAGATGGCAATCATTCCAACAAAAGCATTTTACATCACGGCTAGATCTTCTGAGAAAATTTTGATCTCCTGGTTTTTCCTTCGAATGCCAAAACGTTATGTTAGGTGCCCATCTAAATACGGAGTAATGACCATCATAATAATAAAACAGAAGTAAGAGCGCTTGTGAAAAAAATTATGTTTTCATTCTTTCCACGTGCTCGTCGAGAACAGAATGGTAGAGATATAATCCGATGGTGTTTCTATACAACCTCTGCCACATGTGTGTCTGTGAATTGCGTACTGATATTGTAGATTTTTTTATGTATCACAAATTGCTGTGTGTCCACAAATGAATACAGATTTAAAAAGCATTGCTCATCTGAAGCTCGTCTTGCCCATTTCTCATGTGACATCCTGCGAACTGTGGATGAAGAGCGACAGGCAGATTACACATTCCCAGACTTCCGAAAAGTGTTTGACATAGTGTCCCGCTGCATACTGTTAACGAAGGTACGAGCCTACGGAACAGGTTCACAAACTTGTGAGTGGCTCGAAGATTTAAGTAACACAACCCAGCACATTGTCCTCGATGGCGAATGTTCGTCAGAGACATGGGTATCGTTAGAAGTGCCACAGGGAGGTGTAATATGGAAGCTGTTATTTTCAATATACATAAATGATCCAGCGAATAAGGTGAACAGTAGTCAGCAGTTGTTTGCTGATCATCCTTTGTTGATACGGGCCTGTAATCCGACGGATTACTCCTACATCCCGTTTTGTGTATTGGTGTGAACTGGTCAGTTTTCCAGTCTTTATGTACGGATCTTTCTGTGACAGAGCGTTTGTATATAATTGCTAAATATGGAGCTATTGTATCAGCATACTCTGAGAGGAACCTGACGTATACAACCTATACCAGAAGCCTTGCCTTTATTAAGTGATTTAATCTGCTTTGCGACACCGAGGATATCTACTTCTATGATTCACCTCTTGGCAGTTGTTCTTGATTGGAATTCATGAATGTTTACTTCGCCTTCTTTAGTGAAGGAGTTTCGGAAAACTGTGTTTAATAATTCTGCTTTAGTGGCACTGTCATCAGTGACTTCACCGTTGTTATCGCGCAGTGAAGGTATTGATTGCGTCTTGCCATTGGTGTGCTTTATGTATGACCAGAATCTCTTTGGGTTTTGTGCCAGATTTCAAGACAGAGTTTCGTTATGGAAATTACTGAAAGCATCTCGAATTGAAGTATGCGCTATATTTCGAATTTCTGTAAAACTTTGCCAGACTTGGGAATTGTGCGTTCTTTTAAATTTGGCATGCTTTTTTCGCTACTTCTGGAACAGCGGTCTGACCCGTTTTGTGTACCATGAGGAATCAGTACCATTACTCACTAATTTATGTGGTATATCACTCAATTGCTGTTAATACTATCTCTTTGAAATCATTCGACAACTTTTCAACGCTTACATGATCAAATCGGAAGGAGTGAAGACTCTCTTAAAACGGTGTTAAGAGCATTTTTATCAGCGTTTTCAAACAGATATAGTTTCCGCTTTCTCAAGATTTTTCCTATACCGTCAATAACGTCCTTAATGAATGGCACAAAACCTTTCGATTTCACCGGTGCTTGAGCATCAGTATGATTTCTACGCGGTGGACTTAACGCTCTGCCGGCCCGTGTGGCCAAGCGGTTCTAGGCTCTACGGTCGCAGGTTCTAATACTGCCTCGGGCATGGATGTGTGTGATGTCCTTAGCCGGCCGCGGTGGCCGTGCGGTTCTAGGCGCTGCAGTCCGGAACCGCGGGACTGCCACGGCCGCACGTTCGAATCCTGCCTCGGGCATCGATGTGGGTGATGTCCTTAGGTTAGTTAGGTTTAAGTAGTTCTAAGGGGTGCACCCCGTGGTCTAGGGGTAGCGTCTTTGATTCATAATCAAAACGCCTTCGGTCACGGTTTCGATCCCTGCCACTGCCTAAATTTTGATAAATAATCAGCATTGGCGGCCGAGGACTTCCGGCATAAGAAGTCAGCCTCATTCTGCCAACGGCCTTGTCAAAGAGGGCGGAGGAGCGGATAGAGGTTCAGGGCACTCTCTTGTCCTAGGGGTGGGAAATTGCCCCTAAAGGCGGAAGAATCAGCAATGATCAACGACATGAGGATGCAGAAGGCAATGGAAACGACTGCATTAAAGACACGTAACGTGTATCCACAGGACATGTGGCCTGTAATTGAAGAAGTGTCATGACGATCTCTCCATTGGCAAAAGATTCCGGAATAGTCCCCCATTCGGATCTCCGGGAGGGGATTGCCAAGGGTGAGGTTACCATGAGAAAAAGATTGAATAATCAACGAAAGGATAACGTTCTACGAGTCGGGGCGTGGAATGTCAGAAGCTTGAACGTGGTAGGGAAACTAGAAAATCTGAAAAGGGAAGTGCAAAGGCTCAATCTAGATATACTAGGGGTCAGTGAAGTGAAGTGGAAGGAAGACAAGGACTTCTGGTGAGATGAGTATCGGGTAATATCAACAGCAGCTGAAAATGGTATAACAGGCGTAGGATTCGTTATGAATAGGAAGGTAGGGCAGAGGGTGTGTTTCTGTGAACAGTTCAGTGACCGAGTTGTTCTAATCAGAATCGACAGCAGATCAACAACGACAACGATAGTTCAGGTATACATGCCGACGTCGCAAGCTGAAGATGAACGGATAGAGAAAGTGATTGAGGATATTGAAAGGGTAATGCAGTATGTAAAGGGGGACGAAAATCTAATAGTCATGGGCGACTGGAATGCAGTTGTAGGGGAAGGAGTAGAAGAAAAGGTTACAGGAGAATATGGGCTTGGGACAAGGAATTAAAGAGGAGAAAGACTAATTGAGTTCTGCAACAAGTTTCAGCTAGTAATAGCGAATACCCTGTTCAAGAATCACAAGAGGAGGAGGTATGCTTGGAAAAGACCGGGAGATACGGGAAGATTTCAATTAGATTACATCATGGTCAGACAGAGATTCCGAAATCAGATACTGGATTGTAAGGCGTACACAAGACAGATATAGACTCAGATCACAATATAGTAGTGTTGAAGAGTATGCTGAAGTTCAAGACATTAGTCAGGAAGAATCAATACGCAAAGAAGTGGGATACGGAAGTACTACGGAATGACGAGATACATTTGAAGTTCTCTAACGCTATAGATACAGCAATAAGGAACAGCGCAGTAGGCAGTACAGTTGAAGAGGAATGGACATCTCTAAAAAGGGCCATCACAGAAGTTGGGAAGGAAAACATAGGTACAAAGAAGGTAGCTGCGAAGAAACCATGGGTAACAGAAGAAATAATTCAGTTGATTGATGAAAGGAGGAAGTACAAACATGTTCCGGGAAAATCAGGAATACAGAAATACAAGTCGCTGAGGAATGAAATAAATAGGAAGTGCAGGGAAGCTAAGACGAAATGGCTGCAAGAAAAATGTGAAGACATCGAAAAAGATATGATGGTCTGAAGGACAGACTCAGCATACAGGAAAGTCAAAACAACCTTTGGTGAAATTAAAAGCAACGGTGGTGACATTAAGAGTGCAACGGGAATTCCACTGTTAAATGCAGAGGACAGAGCAGATAGGTGGAAAGAATACACTGAAAGCCTCTATGAGGGTGAAGATTTGTCTGATGTGATAGAAGAAGAAACAGGAGTCGATTTAGAAGAGATAGGGGATCCAGTATTAGAATCGGAATTTAAAAGAGCTTTGGAGGACTTATGGTCAAATAAGACAGAAGGAATAGATAAAATTCCATCAGAATTTCTAAAATCATTGGGGGAAGTGGCAACAAAACGACTATTCACGTTGGTCTGTAGAACATATGAGTCTGGCGATATACCATCTGACTTTCGGAAAAGCATCATCCACACAATTCCGAAGACGGCAAGAGCTGACAAGTGCGAGAATTATCGCACAATCAGCTTAACAGCTCATTCATCGAAGCTGCTGACAAGAATAATAGACAGAAGAATGGAAAAGAAAATTGAGAATGCGCTAGTTGACGATCAGTTTGGCTTTAGGAAGAGTAAATGGACGAGAGTGGCAATCCTGACGTTACGGCTAATAATGGAAGCAAGGCTAAAGAAAAATCAAGACACTTTCATAGGATTTGTCGACCTGGAAAAAGCGTTCGACAATATAAAATGGTGCAAGCTGTTCGAGATTCTGAAAACAGTAGGGGTAAGCTATAGGGAGAGTCGGGTCATATACAATATGTACAACAACCAAGAGGGAATAATAAGAGTGGACGATCAAGAACGAAGTGCTCGTATTGAGAAGGGTGTAAGACAACGCTGTAGCCTTTCGCCCCTACTCTTCAATCTGTACATCGAGGAAGCAATGATGGAAATAAAAGAAAGGTTCATGAGTGGAATTAAAATACAAGGTGAAAGGATATCAATGTTACGATTCGCTGATGACATTGCAATCCTGAGTGAAAGTGAAGAAGAATTAAATGATTTGCTGAACGGAATGAACAGTCTAATGAGTACAAAGTATGGTTTGAGAGTAAATCGGAGAAAGACGAAGGTAATGAGAAGTAGCAGAAATGAGAACAGCGAGAAACTTAACATCAGGATTGATGGTCACGAAGTCAATGAAGTTAAGGAATTCTGCTACCTAGGCAGTAAAATAACCAATGACGGACGGAGCAAAGAGGACATCAAAAGCAGACTCGCTATGGCAAAAAAGGCATTTCTGGCCAAGAGAAGTCTACTAATATCAAATACCGGCCTTAATTTGAGGAAGAAATTTCTGAGGATGTACGTCTGGAGTACAGCATTGTATGGTAGTGAAACATGGACTGTGGGAAAACCAGAACAGAAGAGAATCGAAGCATTTGAGATGTGGTGCTATAGACGAATGTTGAAAATTAGGTGGACTGATAAGGTAAGGAATGAGGAGGTTCTACGCAGAATCGGAGAGGAAAGGAATATGTGGAAAACACTGATAAGGAGAAGGGACAGGATGATAGGACATATGCTAAGACATGAGGGAATGACTTCTATGGTACTACAGGGAGCTGTAGAGGGCAAAAACTGTAGAGGAAGACAGAGATTGGAATACGTGAAGCAAATAATTGAGGACGTAGGTTGCAAGTGCTACTCTGAGATGAAGAGGTTAGCACAGGAGCACAGGAAAGGAATTCGTGGCGGGCCGCATCAAACCAGTCAGTTCTGACTTCTAGGGGACTGATGACCTAAGATGTTAAGTCCCATAGTGCTCAGAGCCATTTTGTAATGTCCTTAGGTTAGTCAGGTTTAAGTAGTTCTAAGTTCTAGGGGACTGATGACCACAGAAGTTAGGTCCGATAGTGCTCAGAGCCACTTAACGTTCATTTCACCTCAGCGAACGAATAACCATTCTTGAGCAATGTTTTGGTGAGTTGTTTTAATTCTGCTTCAAACAGCTCTGGTTCGCACATTTTCGTTGCTCTATCAGCTAACGTTTTTATGAGGCCTTGCTTTTGTTGTGTGTAGTGGTTCGAATCCCAGTGTAGGTAACAGTCTGTGTGCGTGGGTTTTCGGTAATGCGCGTGGGTTTTTGATTAACCTTGTGGCCCAACTAACACAACAAGAGAATTTAGTCTTTCTCATGCCTCCTCCTCCATGGTAAATTGAATCTTCGGATTGATCCCGTTCAGAGGTTTGTGAAATCGATCCAATTCCTCCACGCCATGCCACCACAAAATAAAAGTATCATCCATGCAACGGAACCATATATCCGGTTTCTTGTTCGCAGTTTCCAATGCCTGGTCCTCGAATTTTTCCATAAAGAAGTTCGTTGTAACTGGGCGTAAGAAGCTCCCCATAGCGACACCATCTGTCTGTTCATAGAACTCTTCGTTCTATTTGAAATACTTGGTTGTGAGGCAATATTTAAACAGTTCTACAACATCAGGAGGAAAAAATCCGATCCAGCTGTTGCAACACTTCATTGAGTGGAACTATATTAAATAGCGACACCACATCAAAACTAAGTAATATGTCCTCCAGCTGTACCACAATGCCGTTCAATTTACCGATAAAATGTGCCGAATTCTTGGTGTACGAATCAGATCGGCCCACATACAGTCGCAGTAATAGTGTCGAGAACTTGGCAATCGAAAAGGTGGGCGAACCAATAGCATACATTATGGGTCTTAGAGGATCTTGTTCTTTGTGCACCTTCGGTAATCCATAGTCTTGGTGCTAGCGGAACTGGATTGAACAGAGTTTTCTGAACGCTCTGTTGGATAGAGAACTCCTTTATTAACCGCGTAACAGTTCTAAGAACTTTGTCAGTGGGGTCTTTACTTAGTTTCCTATATGTTTGCGTATCTAGTAAGTCGCTGTTCTTACTATAATAGTCGATCACTTTCAAAACAACCGTTGCATTTCCCTTGTCAGTGGGGAGAATGATAACACTATCGTCCTCATTCAGGCGTTTTAAGGCATTCCTCTCACCCAAAGTTAAATAACTTTTGGGGGCTTTGCACGAGACGATACTCACTCAGCTTCTATACGGACTTCTTAAAAAAAAAAAAAAAAAAAAAAAATGGCTCTGAGCACTATGGGACTCAACATCTTAGGTCATAAGTCCCCTAGAACTTAGAACTACTTAAACCTAACTAACCTAAGGACATCACACACACCCATGCCCGAGGCAGGATTCGAACCTGCGACCGTAGCAGTCCCGCGGTTCCGGACTGTAGCGCCAGAACCGCTCGGCCACCCGGCCGGTGGACTGCTTCAGCCGTAACCTTGTCCACACAACGAATGCATGCTTCTATACTGGCTATTATTTCCTCCGTGGGCACATTTCGCGGGACAGTGACAAAATTTCCAACCTTGGGAAGCACAGATCTCTCGTTGTCAGATAACGAACGTCCGGATAAGCTAATAACCGTGCGGGAAGCGTTTAGAAGGTGGATCGTCTTATTAGGTAGCAAGTTATGAAGTTTCCTCTTCTGTCTATTAGACGTTGTCAACGTACGCTTCCTAATAGTATCGTGCAACAGTCTCTCAATTCTGTCCCAGTCACCACTACACAGTTTATTGGTGATAGTATTATGAAGAGACATTAACTTACAGTCTGTGCTATCCAGTTCCCGGCGGGTTTGTCGAACCCGCTCTTGCAGTAAAGCCTCTTCCATCAGTTTGAGAATCCGCTGCGCCTTGGTCGAGCTGCGTAGTCGCTTAATCCTCAAAACCTATGGAATAACACTGACCGCTCTGCAACGAGACAGGAATGTGAGGGAACACAAAGGCAGCAATCACTTCTTCTGGAAACCTTCCATGCATCACACATTTCTTGACATCTTCTCAACGTAGAGGCGTTTAATTGTAAAATGTAAACTTTCCCGGCCGGAATTGTTAAAATTAATAAAACATTCCAGGCTATCATGCCGTGGTCGAAGGAATCTAACTTAAATAACAGTGAGGAATATTTTATTAATTGTGACAATTCAAGCAGTGAAAGTTTATATTTTACAAATTTCTTCTTTGTTTATTTTTAAGAAACAAATCAGTTACTGGTTCACACTTTTACTATTCAATGAAAAGTTTACCCATTAGAAAGTTAGAGTTAAATTTTTAACACACACAGACAGATACGGAAGTTTTCCCCTCTTCTTCCGTAATATTAGGTATTTTTTGATCAAGGAGATCGTACGTTTCAGTCGGTTCTGCGTATTATGGTCAAAGATCATTGTAACGCATTCATTTTCATTTGTCACGATCAGAAACTGAAGGAGAGAAACAAAAATCTGCACTTGTCTCAGATCAAACGCACACGTACAGTTGTAGTATACTACATTTAATGGTCACATGAATCTCAGAGCATTTACTGCGAAGAACAAAACACATAATTTGGTCATTCTCTGCTTTTGGTCAATTGGATCAACAAATATGTGATGCTGCGAACATGAAAGGAAATCGATCAGGACTCTGATCAGGGTAAAAATAATCCAGGACAATTTTCGCGTGTAGAGAAAAACTATAGTTGCACAAATTCCTTTATTACTAATAACAGGAAAATAAAACATCAACCATACCAGCTACAGACCTCTTTCTCTCTGAAACACTTCACGTGGTACATTTTGGATGCTGTATTTAACGAGGGCATCGAGTTGCGTCCACAGTGCATTGTATGTTGAAGCGTTACGTATTCAGCCTTCAGAGGCACCATATTGTGCCTGAGCCGGTGCTATATGGCGCGTGAGCTTGTCTCGAGACGCTAGATATACACAAACTTCTCATTCTGCTTCTGTCCGTTTCAACAAATCGAATTCAATAAAACTTTATAATGCAATACGGCAACCGTAGTTCTCCAAGTCTATTGAAGTTCATATCTTTAATAGTTTCTGAGATGCGCTAAACTGCTTAAAAATCAAACTTTCCCACAATGGATAGTAATATACCGTTTACACGTAATTTAAATGTCTGTCAAGTAAATGGGAAGTGTAAGTAAAGAACAAATCCTGAAACTGTGAGAGAGATTAAGACTATCTTAGCGTGTAAGTTATCTTGTGCAATAGGCAAGTTACAATGTAAAACAGCCGGTAGTCACAGCAGAAAAGAAATATCTTCACGTCTGCCCTTAAGACACGTACACATACAATTCACTGATTTTAGTTTGGCATTTTTGAAAATATACTTTAGCAATAGACGTAAATTTCAACTTAAGGCTTGTGGCTGATGAAATAGTGGATTTCCCAATTTATACAAGAACAAACACTAATCTACCTGGCCACAGCTGCGATGAGCCAATCAGAGGAGAACACGGTGCAGCGTTCTTGACGCGGCAGATATACTGCGTGGGCGAAGGCGTCGTGGAGTCTTAGTCCAGACAAAAAACACCTCTGACTATCTTAATAATATGTTGAAGAATGGTTTTCGTGCCGAACAATGTGACCATGGGTAGGATAAATCGGTCATGTACATTTAAATGTGAATATTTTAAGTTAGGCTTTATGGTGACTATTATTGTTGTCGAATGAAACGAATTTACTGTTACCAATCGCTGTTTATTTGTATCCATCAACAGGTGGATTTTCATGTGTTATTACGACATGTGTGTGCGTATTTAGTGTTACGACTTTAGGGTAACCTGTAGCACTCTCTCCAGTGGTCACAGGCTCCTTTCTTTGTCGTAATACATGGTATGTAAATTGTCATAATTTTTAAACAAAGATGGTTTCTCGAAACTGTCTACTGTAGTTTACAGACACCATCATTGTTTATAATGTATGACAGTTTACATGTGAAGTATTGCAATAGATAAAGGAGCCTGTGACCACTGAAAACAGTGCCACAGTTTACCCCAAAGTTGTAACACAACACACACACACACACACACACACACACACACACACACACACACACATGACGTACAAACACGTGTAAATGTACGTGATGATGGAGGCTTAAGCCTCCGAAACGTGTTGAGTGTATAAATAGAGTGGCTGGTAACAGTAAACTTGTTATTTCATTCGACGGTGATATACAATTAGAGATTATCTCCATGACGTTTCTGAAAATTAATTTGATGAAGGGAATCTACCTTTTCGCACTACATGTCGTAACAACGTCTGGCATATTATGCACACTTTGCTCAGAGACATCAGATCCATACTAAGTAATGAACTATTCAGTACTTTGGTGAGCACAACGAACTACTGAATATCGTGTGAAATTTAGACTTTTAGTAAAGTGACTTTGACGTGATTTCTCAACAGAAGGCCGTGGGTTCGATATAGATGCTGAATGTTAGCGTGACCGTCACGTAAGCAGTCTGAAGAGTGTAATAACAGATGGACATCAAATTCCATGAAAGGTGCGCGAGAAAGATTTACCTCCATTTACAGTAGGGACTTGGTGGTATTTTTCATGACCTTACTATTTCAAAATATACATAACATACATTAATTAGTGGTGAACCTAATCCTGAGGTGTGGAATGAACGAGGCATTTTGTGTGTCACCCAAGATAACGCGGCGGTGCGACTACATGTGCAGCTTACGGACCTAAGTGAAATTATCTTAGAACAACGTTTTCTGAGAGTTACAACAACAAACCGCTCTAACGAAAAATTCTCTTTTGGTTCCAAGTCTGTGACTACGGCTTGACAGAGACTATTTTCATGCATAATTTGCCTTAATGAATTGCTGTCCATTAACAGTACATAACAAGCGTTTTCGTTACAAGGTTTCAAGTTATTTGGAGACTGGGAGACTGGCTACTACAGCCATTTGTTACTGCGAGGCTTACACAATTAAATACCCCAATGCCACAAAGGCTCAAATCTACTGCTGGCAGATTATCAGCAGATAACCTTATGTGATACTATGCAGAATGAATTCATAATCAAGAGTCATCCTGGTATGGGTCAGTGTTGAATTAATATTAAAGGATTCGAGTAAATATGATAGATAGATATAATGTACGGCGCACACAAATTGTGGAGTAAATTTACTCAATCGCTTCGTTACACTAACGTAAGATATTGCACTCATAACGAAGAATTCGGTTAAAAAAAAGTAGTCTTCAGCCGTACATGCCTTACATGATGTACATTCACTGGCAAATAGAAACTGCAGGCTATGTGCTCACTATTGACGCATTCGTACACAGACGGAATTCAGTTAACAAATTCCGAGACTAAGAATTGCGGCCTTTTTGTTTACGTCCATTAACCAACGACGTATTACTTTGAAGGAATGACTACAGAACAGTACTGTATAGAGTATCCGTGCAGTCACAAGCAGATACGAGTCCACAGTGCAAACTCAGTTATGGCCGACGAAGGTTATGAAACAATAACTGGCACCGTCGTGTAGTAATTGGAAGCAGATTGCGAGATAGTTGCAGAATTGCGGAGGTGAGGTATGGGCCTTTTATCGCTTCGATCGTTGTTTCCTCCGGAGGCTGGATGTGGCTGCAGATAACCGCCCGGCGTGGTCGAAGCTAATCAGCATCTGTTCCAGTACTCCCAGGAGTTTCGGCCGCTTTCCTGCTGATTAACATGGCCATCTGCAGCCCCCATTGCCGGCGTTGTGTGTAGCCAGAAAAAAAGAAATCTTCACTTTTTACCTAGTTTAATCGCATCACTGTCGTGAAATATAAAATTACACAGCTTTCGGAATAAACGCCCTTGTATCCATTCCCACAAACGGTGCCTGCAACTAACAGGCGAGATGAGAGAATCTCAGTGAAGCACCGTATTGCTGCAATGTCCTAATTTCTAAAGAGCATAAAGTTACCATAGGGCTCAAATCGTTGCAATAGCCGTATACCTGAGTATTGCTCACGTTACTCTCACCCAGCTATGTACTAAATGCAAAGGCTTTATCTCAAGTATCTATTGACACAGATACGTGTAAAAGGATACTACAGTAGAAAGAAAACATCCCATCAAGGTAAGGAGCCGCTTGCGAGATAATTGTGGATGTGTGATTACAAATTGCCCCTGACTTCAATACGAAATAATATCGTACTAGTTGCTACAAATGTTTGTGAAATGTAAAATTTTCCACAAAGTTCCCATTAAATTTCACACCAGGGGTGTGGTATAGGTGTGATGGAGAACATAGGCACTATTTCTGCTCATGTAAGAGGACACTGAACGAGCCGATACTGTCCAAGATAGCAAGATGGAGGTGTCGGGCAGGGCCTCTAGTTGTGCCGGGAGATGACCTAACCTCAGTCCACAGCATTTTCTGTCTGGCAGTCATCTCGAAAGTTCACAGCACTCCCACTGATATGGTTGAGCACCGAATCGTACAATCTTATCGAGCTTTATACCATGATCAAGGGTGAAAGAATCGTAACTAGCTGGAGACACAGGTGTATTCTTTCTTCTACTTACAAGGAGAACACTTACAACATGTCTTTAACACATAAGATTGCGCAGTAAGCTGTAACATTTGACGTGTTGATGTAGTACCGTACTTCTCATTAAGGTAGGTCTTGGCTGAATTTTGAGCCCGGTTAGATTACAACTTAATTGCCAATTCCAGATTTCGTATCCATCTGTAGTGACTAGGAAAACATTTCAGTGTAGAGTCATTGAGGCTTGTATCCTCACATTCGCAAATGACTCGCTTTCGGACTTACGATTACCGAAACGTCTTTGCTTTTATTATCATACACTTTCATCCCTGTCGGATTCTGCTATTAATTACTTTCTAAATCAGCAACATGACGCATACACTTCGCTGTTACAACAAGCGAAATAACGTGCATAAACTCACATAGCTACGAAGCCATTCGCGACGAAGGCCTTAGATAAAAAGTCGTAGGTAAAACTACAGCGTCATATTCGGATAAAATGCCAAGCTTTCTATGACTACCTGCATCATCTTCGTCGTAGGCTATGCCTGACTGTCGTAAAACTGGTGCTCCTCCGAACATTTTGCACAATGGACGACATTTGATTGGCTGGATAACGTCAGGATGACACCATGGAACTGGCGCGTACCGAAGCGGTGCCCCCTACGTCTACACGTGATGTCTGCACTCTATTTGCAGTACCAACACTCGAATCGCGGTTTCGAGTTCCGGTCGGGGCACACATTTTTCAACTGTTCCAGTTGATATCTATCAACGCCTGTAAGCAGCGAAAGATTTAGATTTCATTGTAACTTCATTCTTCGAGAGCTGCAAGATCACCAATGATATCAGTACGGGTACCAGCTTCACTAGAAGATTTTTCCCTCCCCCCCCCCCCCCACCCCCAACCGTCCAACCCCCCAACCCCACCACCCTTGAGTTCCTTCTTTAGCAAGTGGACACATTTATTCACTGACAAGTGCACAATCGGTGTCTCTATTGAGGCTTTTATCACACAGTCTAATTTTCCACTGCTCCCCCAATTACAGACATACAGTAATTTGAAGGGTGGGCTAGAATTCTCGCATGTACAAAAAAAGTCTTGTGTTTTTTTTAATAGGCTGTACTCAGCCACCGGTGGTTTTTCAAAATCCCTGCACTTCCGGTGGCACTGATTTTCACCACAGCGATTTTGCATAGATTCTGCATAGAATGCCCCGCGTAACTCCTGCCACACTTGCAAGGAACATTATAAATCTCCAGCAATCTCAGGGCCAGATTATCTTTAACAGGTGGAACATTTCCTTAATGGCCAAACACAGGTCAGATTCTTTGCCTGTTTAGGACTGTACCAATCTCCCTAGTTGCTATGCCACAGACGGTAGCCGCACTATGGGTCGGTCCTCCTGCCTTTGTTGAACGGCGTCGCATTTTAGTTTCCTCGACAACTCTGACTTAATGTGACGCACTGAATTCGCTCGTCAGATGATTCTTCTCGGAGCCGAGGCGCTCCTTGCCCAAAACACTACTGGCTCTGTGCACTGGGGTGTTTAGCATAGCTCTGTTCTGAGCTGCACAGTTTAAGCTACACCCGTTCATATACAGGTCAGCATGCTTCGGTTTTCGATACACACAAAGGCCCAGTCGTTCATCTGTTTACCGTTAGACCAGCACACCTAAGAAAGGCAATATTCAAGCCTGTTCATTTCCGCCGTAAATCTTATGTTTGAATACATTCGCTTGGCGCCATTCCTTCCCAACTAATTGATTCACCGTAGACCGTATGTGACTTCAAGGAAATACACTCATGCTCATAAATTAAGGATAACGCTGATACATGGTGAAACAACACTCTGATGGGCGGTTTGTGGGTTTAAATCACCTCGGGGTGTGACCATGCGGTGCATTTGACCTCCGGTTGTCGCACGGTGATGCTAGCAGCAGTCCACATACGCAGAGGTGTGTTGATGCATGTCAGAGTACGGAGCAGCGAGTAAGTGTCCAGACGTTTTCAGACGTGCTAATGGTGATTGTGTGTTGAAAATGGCTCACAGAACACATATTGATGGCGTTATGAGCGGTAGAAGACAAGGACGACTGCAGGCTGGTCAAACACAGCAGATCGTAGCACGGGCCCTCCGTATGCCACAAAGTGTGCTCTCAAGAGTATGGCAACGATTCCAGCAGACACGAAACGTGTCCAGCCGCTACAGTATGGGACGTCGACAGTGTACAACAGCACAAGAAGACCGATATGTCACTATCAGTGCCCGTAGACGGCCACTGAGTACTGCAGGTAGCCTTGCTCGGGACCTTACCGCAGCCAATGGAACAGTTGTTTCCAGACACACAGTCTACAGACGACTGAACATACATGGTTTATTCGCCCGGAGACCTGCAAGGTGCATTCCACTCACCCCTAGTCACACGACAGCCCGTAAAGCCTGGTGTCAAGAACACAGTACATGGTCGTTGGAACAGTGGTCGCAGGTTGTGTTCACGGGCAAGTCCAGGTATAGTCTGAATAGTTATTCTCGCCGGGTTTTCATCTGGTGCGAACCAGAAGCCAGATACCAACCCCTTAATGTCCTTGAAAGGGACCTGTATGGAGATCGCGGTTTGATGGTGTGGGGTGGGATTATGACTGGTACACGTACAACCCTGCATGTCTTTGACAGAGGAACTATAACACGTCAGGTGTATCTGGACGTCATTTTGCACCAGTTGCAGCCTTTTCAGGGGTGCAGTGGGTCCCATCTGCCTCCTGATAAATGGTAACGCACGGCCCCACCGAGCTGTCATCGTGGAGGAGTACCTTGGAAGAGAAGATATAAGGAGAATGGAGTGGCCTGCCTGTTCTCCAGACCTAAAGCCCATCAAGCTCGACTGGGATGCTCTCGGTTCACGTATCGCTGCGCATCTTCAAACGCCTACGACACTTCAGAAGCTCCGACAGGCTCTGGTGCAAGAATGGGAGGCTATACCCCAGCAGCTGCTCGACCACCTTATTCAGAGCGTGCCAACCCGTTGTGCGGCCTGTGTACGTGTGAATGGTGATCATATCCCATATTGATGTCAGGGTACATGCTCAGGAAACAGTGGCTTTTGTAGCACATGTGTTTCGGAACGGTTTTCTCAACTTATCACCAATACCGCGGGCTTGCAAATCTGTGTCGTGTGTGTTCCCTATGTGTCTATGCTATTAGCGCCAGTCTTGTGTAGTGCCACGCTGTGTGGCATCACATTCTGCAATAATCCTTAATTTATGAGCATTAGTGTAATATCTGCGGCAATTGAAAGTGTAATACCGAATAACTTAATAAAAGATGATACTGTTCCACTATGCGACACTAAACATGTCAGATTGCAATCGAAGAAGGAACGAAAAAGCACGTCAAATTTTAGAGATCAAAAAATCACCAAGGTGGCCAATGATATACTGAATCTCGAAACTAAGCGCGGGCTTCAATGCGAGATGCTTTTAATGGCTTCCACAACGAAACTCTGACTCTAAATTGAACGAAAATCGAAAGAGATTCTGGTCGTATATAAAGTATTCCATCAGCAAAACACAATTAATACCTTCATTGCGCGGTGCCAATGGTAATATTACGATGACAGTGTCACTAAATCGGAGTGATTATACTTAGTTTTACGAAATGCGTTTACCAATAAAGACGAAGCAAATATTACAGAATTCCAATCAAGAGCAGCTGCCAACATGCGAAATTAAGAAGCAGCATAAAGCACTTAATGAATATACAGTAAATATAAATACAGAAAACTGCAGCCAGTCACTTTTTCGAAATGTTTATTGCACAAACAGGTTCCCGAACCTTTTTAGGCTCATCTTCAGATGTCGTGAAGGAGATTATGTGACTGTTTCAAAGCGCAATACTTGATGCTGGCTTTGTGACTAGAAGATGGAACTTGCTTTAATGCATCACCGTAAGTATCGTTTATATGCTGATTTGGACCCAGAAATGAATTCTGTAGTTACTGCGGCAATATGAGCGGCTTTGTTATTAATATCCACCTAACAATTCCCATTGTGATCGACATTTGGTAACATATTACTCAATTTTTACAGGACATACATATATACGTATACACCATAGCTACGAAACTTTGCCAGTATATTGCATGTACTGTACAACTGTTGTTTGTTACAAACATCTTCCTTACAAATATATAACAAAGGTCTACTTTGCTCAGAGACATCACTTGTTCTTGTTTGAACGTAATAAAGTCGATGTATGGGCAAATTCTTTAATTTAAACCGGCGTTAATCTTAGCGGCCAAAAAAAAAAAAAATTAAAAAAGTGAATTACATGAACGAACTTCAGATGATCTGGCGTCTTATTTCTGCTCTTATTCTAATATGCAATGCGTTAATTTATGAGCAACTACAGCAAAGAAAATAGCTTTAGCATGAATGCCCAAACACAAAATACTATAAAGTTTTAGAATTTGCAAAGAATAGTAGCTGTTGTATGACCACGAATTTTACATTGAAAAGTAACAAGAAGAAAACTTTAAACGAACTGCTGACTCACTTGTAATCTAATATTAACATAATTTGGAATAGTAGTAAAGGCAGATTCTGTTTATTACAGCTGTAGGTAATATGTATACAATCACTGATTCATTTAACAGTAGAAGGCTTGAACATTTAGATATATAGTATAATAGTTATTCTGTGTAGGGCATTTACGTTGAGTATAATAGTTATTCTGTGTAGGGCATTTACGTTGACGTCAATGTAGGTAGGATGTAAAGAGAGGGATAGTAATGGGGAGGAGGGCGAATTAAGGGGTGGGGATGCGTTACTTAAATGATTGGCTGTTTTGAACTAATAGTTCTTCGAAATTCTGAAGGACAAATTTGTTTCTCGGTGCAGTATATACAATGAGTAGCTAGTCAGGAGTTGTGTGTGTGTTGATAAAGATTTAGATTTCTTCAAGAGTGTCAAGTATCTCACCTTTGTTGGCAAGATGAAATTTTTGGAGGTTTTGTTCTATGCTGTTTGCAGAACGATTGTGTTGGGCAAGATGGGTAGTAAAGATGGATTGGTTCAGGTTGTTAACATTGAGTGCATACATGTGCTCTTTAAAAGTTGTGTGAATCTTTTACCAGTCCGTTCAATGTAGAAGCTTGGACATGAGTTGCAAATTAATTTGTATACATCTGACGTTTGACTCTGTTGTATGTTGGTTTTGGTACTTTGTATGATTTTCTTCTGTGTTTTACGGTTGATTGAGAAGCTTATTTTAACGTTGTACGTCTTGAACAGGTTGGAAAATTGGCGAGTATTCTTACCTAGAAAAGATAGAATTACAAAAGTGGTCTTCTTGTTTGTGGTTGGTTGTTCAACAATCGGTTTCTTTAATTTTGTTGCATGGGTGGGTTTATCTATTATAGCAGGATTTTACCCATTGTTGGAGGCGACTGATTTAATACTTTTTGCTTCCATATGTGTTTCACTTATGTCCTTTGGGATTTTAAGCATGTCATTAACCATTGTCCTCAAGAACACATTTTTATGTTGGTCTTGGTCGCAAGAAGAGTTATATGTATGCCAATGTTAGTGGCTGTTGGCTTCCTAAAAGTTTTAAAGTTATGCTTTTGAGTTTTATTGGAGAGTTTTAAATGTCATCTGGTCTTTCATACACTAAATCAATTGAAGCTTGTAGTGTAATGTGTAAAGTTCTATGGCTAGATATACTATTTCTTACACAGAATGAAAATGTCATCAACATAGCGTTTGTATTAAAGCAGCCTGTCTTTCAGTAGTGTTTGGGATCTGAAAATGTTGTTTTCAATACTGTTAATAAATACGTCAGTGAGCAAGCCTCCAAGACTACTACCCATGATCGATCTGTCTTCCTGAATGTAATGCTTGTTGTTGGACAGGAAGTAGCTGTATGATAATATAATTTCTAGATCACTAAGAGTTTGTAGATTTCAGCCCTACTCATTATTCCATATCTGAGTATGTTATTTCTCATTGTACTGATTGTTTCCTTCACAGATATGTTTGTATGTAAGTTATCTATGTCAAGTGATGCAAATCTATCTGTGGCTGGGATGGGGATGTCTACTGACGAGCCTGTGTCCGTTTTCGACAGAGAAGTTATTTTCAAATACGTATGCCATGCGAATAATAGCATTAAGTTTCCTGGTGGTTTTATAGATTGCACTATTAATGGAATGCACATTGGGACATAGCAGACAAACTGGTTTATGGATCTTAGGTTGTGATTTCAATTATGGTGCTGATGAATTCACCTCTATATAATGCTTTACTTCTACTTGTGTCAACAGGAAATTGCAGTTTTTAACTAATTTTTTAATCTTGTCAAAATTTGGGACTAGGGTCATATGCTATTTCTTTTACGCTATTATTTCTGAGAATTTCATGTGCTTTGATAACGTAATCAGATTCACATATGGTAACAGCTATGTTGCCACTGTCCGAACTGGCAACGAGGGCATTTTCCGTTGGAAGTTCCTTTTTATGGCGCATACTGTCCTATGTTCATTATTTGTCGTACTGCACCTTCTGGTCTATATTTCTCATAATAATGTTGTTCATCTCATGTGTTATAAGCTTAATGAAGGCGAGGCTTTCAGTCCAGCTTGTTTACCGACTACGTTCCCTTCAGAGTATACTAATACGATAATCCCAGTCATATGCAACCGCTCACTCGACGAAAATCCTCGCAAAAAGACAGAAAAATTGCAAGGGTGTCACCAATAATCAAGAAAGTAAGTGGGAATAATCCGACCAATTACAGTCCGATGCCACTGACGAGAATTTGCAGTTAGGATACTATATTAACTGTGTTCAAATATTATAAATTACCTTGAAGAAAAGTCTATTGACAAATAGTTATCACAGATCCAGAAAATATAGTTGTTCTGAAACACAATTAGCTCTTCATTCGCACGAAGTAATGGGTGGTGTCGACATGGAATCTCAATCTGATTCCATATTTGAAGTTTCCAGAAGGCTTGTGACGTCGTCCCGTGGTTTCTTTGCATCTGGCAATCAAAAAGATGAGGGAATAGTAATTATAACATAATATACCATCCTTAATATAGCCCGCGTTCGCTGTCATTGGGGTGACTGAGTACATGTGTTGCTTACGAGAGCCGAGATTATTTTGGCACTAGATCACGCCCATGAGCCATTACATACTATTCGTGTGAAACAGCAAACAAACAAAAAAGTCTTTTTTTTCTAGGTGATACAACTGTATGGCTATCTCTACTATGCCACGAAATTTATTCAGCTGCTTTCTAATTGGCAAACACACGTGCCGTATGCTGTTCATGTCCGAAGAAAAATATCAGGGTATTGTTCGGTTCGAAAGCACTTCTGTCGTAGTAGCTTACAAATTGCGATCAGAACCACGTTTATTGTGAAAATCAGAGACAATAAATCCGGCTCAGCATGCATCAAATGCGACTGGAATAGCTTTTATCAAATCATATCAACCAACAGTACCGTTGTGACGTTAGAGTGAATAATGTCTATGCCGTGCAGAGGAAGAGAGATACTTTTTACTCGACAGCGGACTTTTTGTGCCGCGGGAACTGAACTCCAATAAAGTTTCGTGCCGTCCTATACACCAGTCGCTATTTGCATACTCCTGTAATGCTGGTTTGAGGGGATCAATGCGCTTTCGCGTCGTTTCGCTTCGCAGATTTCCTCACTATCTGTATAACTGACAAAGCTACGAATCTAATGCCAAACATTACACGATAACTGACCGCATAAATTTCGATGGTACGTGAATTTGGTAAACCGGATGGTAGGGGACAGTTTAAAAATCAGAACGCTCAGTAAGTTTTATCTATTACACTGTCTATTATTAACAGTTTATCAAAGCTCTGAAGTCGTTGCAAGCAACAGCGATAAATTTCAAATAAGGTACGGGAATGCAGCCGGGTTACGTTCTCGACAACCACTGATATTTCTACTGGAGCGCACCCTGCAGTTTTCGAGGCAAAACTGCAGCAAAAAAGCGCTGTGCAAGTGAATTTTAAACTGAGTTTTCCACAGAAACTCCGTAAAGAAGTTTTAATTCGCTTGAACAGTGCGAACTTTGTGGCTCTTACTTGCAACGACTTCAGAACGTCGATAAACTGTTAAAATAGACAGTGCAGTAGATAAAACTCATGAGATTTGAGCGTTCTGACTATTAAACTACAGGATTTCAAGGAAGATTTTCGTCATGGAAACTACGCAAAATCATCTTGCATTGGAGTCTCTGCTAAGTTAACATTCAATGACACTTGAAACCACGTTATAGGTTTATAACTTCTTTAACACTCGCTAACTGCGCAGTGAAATATGTCGTACATATGACCGAAAATGTGCACACTGTGATGACGCGGTTCTGTTTCAACTCCATAGCAACTTGAACAATGGACAATGTAACCGATCCGATTCTGCGACCCTTGTCCTTGGCAAATATGCTTGTTGTTGCTGATACAGACTTGCTGAAAGGTTAAAACAAATATTACATAACTGAACATACACTTCCTAAATTCTCATATGAAAGTAATCAAGTCACACAGCACCACCGAAGAAACTATTGCTTCAGTACACACGTAAATGTAAACGTTACGATAATTCATCACAAATTAAATCACGCCGAGCGATCTGAGGCGCCTTGCCACGGTTCGCGCGGCTTCCCCTGTCGGAGGTTCGAGTCTTCCCTCGGGCGTGGGTGTGTGTGTTGTCCTTAGCGTAATTTAGTTTAAGTTAGATTAAGTAGTGTGTAAACCTAGGGACCGATGACCTCAGCAGTTTGGTCTCATAGACACTTACCACCACCACCAATTACTCCGGTACCATTCCTCGCCATCCTTGCCGAACTATTTCTTAATTTAACCTGCAGCCCACGAGCCTACCCCATTTTCTGGGTGTACGTCCTCGGCATCTGAACAGAGGAACCCACTCTCAAAAAAATGATCCACTATGTTATTCTGACTCTTATTATTGCTGCCAACGGAAGAGCGGCTGTAGGGGGGAGATCAGTCGCCAGGGAGTGACGATGGGCCGGACGTCATCAGCTGTTGCTGCTGTTGCTGCCGCTCCCAACGCCGCGAAAGTGCTGGGCTGTTGGGCAGCTGGCCTGCTGGAAACGGCTGGGCTGTTGGAACCCGCTGGGCTGCCAGAACAAACTGCACTGCCGGAACCAGATGGGCTGTCAGAACCGGCTGGGCTGCTAGAAGCAACTGGGCTGCTGGGCAGCTGGGCTCCCGGAACTGATTGAGCTGCTGGGACCGGCTGGGCTATCAGAATTGGCTGGGCTGCTGAAAGCATATGGGCTGCTGGGCAGCTGGACCGCTGGAACCAACTGGGCTGCCAGAACCGGCTGGGCTGCCGGAACTGGCTGGGCTGTCAGAACTGGCTGGGCTCCTGGAAGCGACTGGGTTACTGGGCAGCAGGGCTGCCAAAACCAACTGGGCTGCTGGAAATGGCTGGGCTGTCAGAACCAGCTGGGCTGCTGGAAGCGACTGGTCTGCTCGGTAGCTGGGCTGCCGGAACCAACTGGGCTGCCGGAACTGGCTGGGCTGTCAGAACTGGCTGTGCTGCTGGAAGCGACTGGGCTGCTGGGCAGCTGGGCTGCCTGAACCAACTGGGCTGCTGTAACCAGCTGGTCTGTTGGAACCAGCTGGGCTGCCAGAACAAACCGGGCTGCCAGAACCAGCTGGGCTGCAGATCCGGCTGGGCTACTGGAAGCGTCTGGGCTGCTGGGCAACTGGGCTGCCGGAACCAACTGGGCTGCCGGAACCAGCTGGGATGTCAGAACCGGCTGGGCTGCTGGAAGCGACTTGGCTGCCGGAACCAGCTGGGATGTCAGAACCGGCTGGGCTGCTGGAAGTGATTAGTCTGCTGGGCAGCTGGGCTGCCGTAACCGACTGGGCTGCCGGAACCGGCTGGGCTGTCAGAACCTTCTGGGCTACTGGAAGCGACTGGGCTGTCAGATCTGGCTGGGCTGCTGGAAGCGACTGAGCTGCTGGCAGCTGGGCTGCCGGAACTGACTGGGCTGCCGGGACCAGCTGGGCTGCCTGAACCAACTGGGCTGCTGTAACCAGCTGGTCTGTTGGAACCAGCTGGGCTGCCAGAAAAAACTGGGCTGCCAGAACCGGCTGGGCTGCAGATCCGGCTGGGCTTGGAAGTGACTGGGCTGCTGGGCAGCTGCACTGTCTGATCTGACTGGGCTGCCCAAACCGGTTGGGCTGTCAGAACCGGCTGGGCTGCTGGAAGCGACTGGGCTGCTGGGCAGCTGGGCTGCTGGAACCAACTGGGCTGCTGGAACTGGCTGGGCTGTCAGAACCAACTAGGCTGCTGGAAGCAACTGGGCTGCTGGGCAGCTGGGCTGCCGGAACTGAATGGGCTGCCCAAACTGGCTGGGCTGTCAGAACCGGCTGGGCTGCTGGAAGTGATTGGACTGCTGGAACCTGCTGGGCTGCTGTAACCTGCTGGCACTGCTGGAACTCGAACTGGAACTGGCACTGGCGTTGCTGCTGGGGTGCTGGTTGTGACTGCTGCTGCACATATTGCAACTCCTAACACTTCAACAATTGTACACAACAATTCTTGAAGGCCATAACTCTTTCGAGCTAAGCAGAAGATGTCAAATGACCTCAACAAGGATGGCCTATATGAAACTACAGTTCCACTCTCGTGTTTTGTTTAAGAGAAATAATACTCACATAATCTTGTGTGTTTATGTACATAGATGGGCATAACAACAAAAACTTGTATTTTAATGTAACAAGAAATGGCTTACCTCTTAGGAACTAGAGATCAAATATTAGAAGGAGCACACTCTTGCTTCTTGCGCCGACAACTGCCGTGTAACGGTTCCCACGTTCCGTTTGCTTGAATGTACAAGGGATCAACAGATGGCAGCACCAGTCAGATAAGATTAGCTCTCACAGTTAAAGACGTATTTACACGTGTCGTTTTCCCACTATGCCATAGGGCCTGCTCTCATCGCAGTGCTTCCACATGAGAGGTAACACATGAGGAACCACGATGTCGGCGACGTACCATTGTCCTTCCGGAGTTCCCCTAATCGCTACCAGACGGTTCCCCAGAACATGACGCCAGGCGTAACAGTGATGTGCCACTCCAAAACACTGGAAGAACGGGATCTTCTCTAGGTTGCTGCCTCACTTGCCCACGATGATCATCCGAGTTAGTGCAATACTGCAGTTCATCAACGAACACAATGCGACGCCAGTCATCGGCAGTCCATGCCTTCCGGTCGTTTGTGTTGTGGTGCTGATGGCAGCCTACTCATGGGACAGCAATTCCCTACTCCAACTGATGCTGATCTCGAATCAGTGGCGCTGGATGACACACTATCTTGCAGTGAAAACATTGCTCTCGGACAGCAGGCACAGTTGGTTACGATATTATTATTGTACAATACGATGACCCTCCCTTGTGGTGGTCAGATGGGGTTCACCGGGTACTTTATGTTGTGTATGCCAGTCCTCACGTTCCCACATAGCATAACGTCGGGCCACTGTCACACACACATGTCCCAAAAATCTGGATGTTGTACAATAGTGAAGGCCAAACTTCTCTGACCAACAAATATTGTCACATCAAGCGACATGAGTTTCCCATGCAAGTTGGCTCTTAAACTGACGAAGGAGAAAAGAACATTATCTCTCTACCTCTGAGCATTTCCATGGCCAGTGTAACTCTTACATGTCTTTCGTTTATTCACTATTACGATTCTTACAGGACTACTGTGTACTCATAGATGTATTTCATCTTGTGCTCAGTCTTGGATGCAAAATATTATCCGCATATTTCGCGTAAAGTCGCCTTATGATGGAATCAGAAGTGCCTTATCTCTGAATGTTGTTCGCAGTCCTACCAAATTATAATGTTTCGTAGTTGTTGACGTGTACATTCCTTGAGTAAATTTTTGTATATTTATTTATTTATACGAATCCAGAACATAACACATAATACTTGTATTGTTAAATATTTTAACAACATAATACTTGTATTGTTAAATATTTTAACAATACAAGTATTATGTGTTATGTTCTGGATACGTATTCTGCTCGCACAAAATGTATTGTTAAATATTATAACAATATATTTTGTGCGAGCAGAATTCCACTGTATGAACTGCCTTATGATTGGCGACAATCAGATCGTCCATCGAGACAAGTTCTGGCAATTCCCGGCAGTTTAGCAGTGTTGGAGGTCTTAAGGTTCACCACACTCACATAGGTCGTCCTCTGAGGTGTATCCCCTTTTCTTCATGTTTACCTTACACTGACGTACTCCAGTTTTCAGTGTGCTGAGGACCTTTAAAGTTTCGTATGGGAGGTGGTGAGCTGCAACAAGTTCTTCTTCGGGGTCATCTTAATATTCTCTGATGATGAACTTCGCCAGAATTGTATTATACGCATTGCAGGTGGTGTCGGAATTGGTTGCGTTGTCTGCCAGAAACTTTTGCAACGATTTCAGTCTTGATGACTGATGTTCATGTCCAAACAGGGGATGTCTTGGGTCTGTATCCGCTTGATATGTTTTCCAACAACATTTAAAGAAAGCGCAGTGTAGACTCCATCACAATGTGGTCCTAGCGAGCGATGTTTGAACAAGAAATTGTGCATACAAGATTTAGCATATAATAAAGTGGTATGCAATTGGCCTATATGAATCATAAAACTGAGGGACTCAAGTGGAAAGCATCAGCTAGGTTGGCTATGCTGGTTCTAGGGTAGTATTCTTTTATTTACCATATGACGAAAAATTTATTCCACAATAGCACTCTACTATTTGGCAAGAGAGCACCCTAGAGAATTTGAACCCTTGATAGACTTGCCCCCTCCACCCCCCCCCCCCCCCCCCCAATTAGGCGTGGGACTCGGGGATCGTGGCCCCACATCCTGCACCCTCCCTCCTCTCATCTGATTACACTGTTCAACATACATTTTGGTGCCAAAAAGCTGAGAACCATTTTATAGTCACTTTACTTCATTGAACATAGGTATGGCTTCAGTTTTTCTAGACTGTCTCTAGTTTTTGAGTTATTTTGTTCGTCCAACCAAGAAATCTCGTAAAAACTTGAAGATGAACATGAGAATTATATGTGTCTACTAAGAAACAGCATGAAACAATACAAAATCACTATAAAGTAAAGACCTGAAAACACGATGATACTGGAGTTAGTCCTTAACAGAAAACAACACAGCCTTTCTCAGATTTGCACGAAAAAACTCCGTTTGTACGATAGTCTCTTACGTGATTGAGGAGGACAGTCACATTGTAGGTTTCAAGTGTGATCTGCCATCATGTGACTGTCACATTTTCCTTGATAGCTTTGCCCCATGACACCCAACAATGAAACCTCAGGACACGTGGTAAGTACTGGCACTGGAGTATCTCTGCTATCTGGGACAGGGCTGTCGCCTTGCTGATCCCAAATCAGGATTCTTCCACTTCCTTTTCCTGTATGTCTTGAAGACTTTTATACTCACGACTCAAAAATAAAAGTCGACGTGGTGGTTTCAAGATTCTCAGAATACCACTGGCTGTCCAAAGTTTAAATTTCTCTCTGTCCCTTTTGACCACTTTCGATGACCCTCCCTCAAGATGGATACTGAAATATGTAAATATGTTTGGTTGTCAAAGTTAATGATAATCGTTCTATTTTTCAATAAAATTTAAAATGTATTCACCACACACATAATAGAACTCATCTAAATCATACTCCGCAAGCCCTCTAATGGTGTGTGACAGAGAGTACTTTCGGTACCACTATCTGATGCCTCCAACCCTGTTCCACACGTGAACGGTGCGTGTGAAGAATGATTGTCGGTAAGTCTCTGTATTGGCTCTGATTTCTCGAATTTCCTCCTCGTGGTCAACGCACGAGATGTGTGTGGTGGTAAGTAACATGTTGTCTGACTCCTGCTTAAAAATTCTGTTCCGAAATTTCAATAGTAAATATCTCCATGATACACAATGCCTCTCTTGTAACGTCTGCCAATGGAGTTTGCTTAGCATCTCCGTAACGCTCCCTCGCCAGCTAAATGATCCCGTGACGAAACGCGCCTCTCATCGTTGGATCTTCTCTATCTCTTCTATCAGTTCTGATAGAAATCTCAGATACATGAACAAAACTCAAGAATCGGGTGAAAAAGCACCTTATAAGCCACTTCTTTCGTGGATGAGTTACATTTCCTTGAGAGTCTTCCGATGAATCTGAGTCCGGTATCTGATTTTCCCACTATCTGTTTTATGTGATCGTTCCACTTAAGGTCGCTCTCGATAGTTACGCCTGGATATTTTACGGCAGATGGCGTCTGCAGCTGTTTGCCATCAATAGCGTAGCTGTACAGTAGTGGACTTCTTTTCCTATGTGTGCGCAATATGTTACATTTATTTACATTCAGGGTCCACTGCCAGAGCCTGCACCATTCATCAATTCTCTGCATTTCGTTCTGCAAAATCTTGCTCTCTTCTGGCGTTGCTACTTTGGTATAGACAACAACATCACCTGTGAATAGCCTTAAAGAGCATTCGACGGTTTCTACTAGATCATTTAGATATATTGTTAACAGCAACCGTCCTATCACACTTCCCTGTGATACTCCGGATATTACCTTTATTTCTGTCGATTTTGTTCCGTTAAGGGACGTCAGGCAACTCCGTCTCAAAGAACTCATATTTCGTTCTTCACTTTAACTAAATACAGAAAATGTGAATTTAATATTTAATTCAACGCAGACAACTGTACATGACAATAAACAATCAAAGACAAATTTAAAATAATGAAAAATTGCCCTACATGGGCATGCGGAGACAAGTGAAGTCAGAGAACAAGGCTTAGTTGATAAACACCATGTCTCTTAAAAAATAGAATAATTTGAAAGAAACTGATAGATTCGAATTAAACTGCTCCAAAGTGCCTAGCATTCGTTACAACGTCTGTGGTACCGGTAACTCATTTTTTTTTTTTACCTGCGTTATCTACTCTGAAGTACCCAATGACATTCAGCTAATGACGTAACTGAGTTTCTCTCACAGCATATGGTTTCCTAAATACAATAGTTGGGCGGTTGAGGGTTGAAGGAAGAGGATGTGGAGCTCACGAGAAATACTGCTAGGTGCTGCAGAGCCCGTACCACCGTTGAGGTTGGTCGGGTACATGTCTGTCTGATCCTTATTATCGGTCGCTGTGGAGAGAACCGCATTGACCTCATACGTCTTCTGAAAGCCCTCGATGACAACAAACCCAGTCCTGCTCCCTTTTGTTGTATCTATTAAGACGACAGGGTATTATATGTCGGGACTTCCGAAGCAGAAAGCCCTCAGATAGAAGAAATACAGAAAAACGGAACAGGGCCCAACGCGACAGTCGTTAACGAGGAAAAGCTCCTTTGTAGTGCTTTCAAAACTGAACACATAACGAGAGTACCGAAACGTTCTGGTATCAAAGAACAGCTGCAAGCTATACCAGTAGAAGACTGTCGGTTTTCTTGACACGCCAAGCTATCGATATACACTACTTGCTCATAATACTTTTTCGGAATAATCCTGATATCGCTCTCTTTGAAGCGTGCCTGCGAATGGAGATTGTTAACTTAGTCTGATAAGTTATTCTGTCTCCAACTGTTTGACAATGACGTAATTTCTTTTCCTTTCGTTTCATCACGAAGGTAGCTTGCACATTACTCTTCTAGGTTGTACACGGAAGCAACCTCGTGTATCAACATTCCGGGCACTGTCGGAAGTGGAACACCCATTTATAACAGGACGTGGTCTACAAACAAGAAAAATTGCATTGAAATTTTCTACGGCGAAGAAAGGCCAGGAATTTACATAAAGAAACTTGCTTTTGATCTTTAGTCCAGAGTGGTCTGGGAAGTATATATCGCGCACTTCGCAAGATAGCAGTGGTTATGTTTATAGTAAATTACTGGAGGCTCGAGCTCAATTGAGAACGCAACGGCACTTTTGTATAAAACATTGTCAGACTTCTTGTCGCGTCAGTTCAGCGCAAAACTTCGAGATTTTGACGACTACCTCCATCGTCTCCGTCAGGAAGAACTGACTGTCAAAATTGCTGCTGTGGTGGCCTTATACAGTCCAAAGACGGCTTCCGATTGGCCGAATATGACAGCATGCTATCGCAGATGGTATTAACGACTGCGTTGATGTGGTGCCACTGCTCACGCCGTGGCGTAGTATCTCTGGCTCTTCTCTGCATAGGGAGTTCGCATACATGCACTGCTAAGATTAATTCCGCTGTCACGGTTGAAGATGTTCTCGCACATTCTTTCTTCCACAGCCTCATTAATTACAGAGTGCCAGTATATGGGAACCTGGGACAAAATTTTGTTTCGTCAAACAGTATTTTATTTTTGTTTTTGAGGTCATTCTCAGCAACTGTAGATTTCTCCTGTCCTCGATTTTCAGTATGCCTTTGATGTTCTGCAGAGAGATCGAAAACGGTGCGGATGCACTAACCGATGTAAATGCCTTCACATTCGCAAGGGTATGTTGTAAATCCCAGGAATACTAAGGCCAGGAATGTCCTTAAAAGAGCGTAGCACCTGCTTCAGTTTCTTAGTATGTCGATCTAAGACCTCGTCTTCGAGGTGTCTGCTATTTTGCTGGATGTAGCGCCACAGGAGGGAAGGAATGCAATTGATGGCTCGTCACATGAATATTTAACATTTTTACGTTTCCGTTTCTTCGAGAACGCCGACTTCATATCGTGTGACCCAAAGCCGTTCTTTCGGAACACATATTTCAGATTATTAATTTCGGAATCCAGATGGTTCCCGCAAGAAGCGGTTTTTGCTCTGTGTACCAGTGTATTTAAAACTGCTCTCTTCTGGACTGTATGGTGAAAACTCTGGGCCCTAAGACATAAATCAATGTGCGTCAGCTTTCGGTACTCTGAGGAACCGAAAGGTCTATCCGACACTGATTGTACTAAAACATCTAAAAATTGCAGTCTTCCCACTTTCTCTCTTTCGACTGTGAACTGGATATTTGGATGCATGCTGTTCATATGTTCTTGGAAGTGCTCAAAAGCTTCTACACCGTGTGGGCAGGCCATAAACATGTCATCAACATAACAGTAAAATGAAAATGGACGAAGGGAAACAGAATTTAACGCCAATTCCTCAAAATTTTCCACAAAAATGTCGGTCATTGCTGGAGACAACGAATAACCCACAGCCATCCCGTCCGTCATTTCATAAAATTTACCGCCGTACAAGAAGTGGGTGGTCGTCATGCGATGTTGGAACAACTTTATTGTTTCAGGAGAAAAATGCTCTGCCAACAGTTTCTGTGTGTCCTCCGCAGGAAGTTCTGTACATAGTGAGACCACATCGAGGCTGACTAAAATATCCTGCTTAATTTTCTCAATGGACATATGAGAGATTTAAATGTAATGTTCACAGTGGAAAACAATCGGAGTCATCAACTTAGTTACATGTTTGTCCTATTTGTCCAGCCTGTAGGTAGGAGAACCAACAGCGTTAACAATTGGCATCAATGGAATACCTTCTTAGTAGACTTTAGGTAATGTCTACAGCCTGGGAAGTCTAGGAGCTCGTCCTCTAAGGTTTTTTATGGCATCCTCAGGAAGACCAGAATTCTTCATGAGCTCCAACGTTTTTCTTCTGTATAACTAAGTTGGGTCCCCAACAATGATGCCAATTTGCTATGATACCCAGTGGTATTAAGAACAACCGCGGCATTTCCCTTGTCAGCCGGAAGTACTACAAGATCTTCATCTTCTCGCAACGCACGAAAACCCTCTCTCTGTGCTCTGCTGATGCTCGATTGAGGCGACTCGCCTGAGTCTAAAATGCGACTGGTGGTATCTTACGTCGTCGGCGTTGTCTTGTGAGAAATTCTACACCACCTGTTCCACTCCACGACAGGTAGCCAAGATCAGCGAAATTCCGTCCACTATTACGGGCCGAGCTGGTTCCTTCGTCCAGCTTCTAGTCCGACAGGATGATGACAGTGCGTGCCGTTTGGAGAGATGACACCGATCTTTGAGTGGTTGTAAGTTTCTCAAATTTTCTTGGCTGTTTGGCCGTTGTTTCATGTGGTGAGCTCTCTCATGAGATGCCGTCGACATATCGACCCACTCCTAGTCGAGAGATGAAAACACTGCAGTTAAAAAGAGATGGCAATTATATAAACTGCATGAGTTAGTATCCAGATCGCATCTCTTACGTCGTATGCTATCCTATGGACAGTCTCGGCTTTAGGATTCCTGGGATTTACAACACCCCTGGCAAGTGCAAAAGCAATTACATCTGTCAGTGCATCCGCACTGTTTTCAACCGCTGTGCAGAACATTAAAGGGATATTAAAAACGAGAACTTGAGAAATCTGCAGTTTCTGATCACAGCCTCATAAATAAACAGAAAATACTTTATGACGAAACAACAGTTTTGTCTCCGGCTGCCATATAATGGCGCTCTGTAATTAAATATGCTGTAGAAGTAAGAATAGGTGAGAACATCTTCAACCATGACAGCGGATATAATCTTAGCGGTGCCCGGAAGTGGGCCTTCGATGCAGAAAACAGCCAGAGATATTACGCTACGGTGGGAGCGCTGGCGCCAACAACGCAGACTTTAACACCATCTGTGACAGCATGACGTTATTATTGACCAACAACAAGCAGTTTTTGGGTGCAGAAGGCCACCACAGAAGTAGTTTTGACAGTCAATTGGTCATGACGAAGATGATGAAGGTAATCCTCTAACGCTCCACGTTTTACCCTGAAATGGCGCTGCAAGAACTCCGAGAATGTTTTGTGCTCAAGCCCTATTACTCAACATCTGCCTTAGCTTGTCCTTGGTAACTAATTTTCGCAGAGAAGTATTAAATGGTTTCGACATCGAACTACCACACTTTATACTGTAGCGGATGAAATTAATATGCTAACATTTAAGCCATGAAATTGTGACACATGGACCCGAAAAGCTTAATTTAACAGTGTTCTTCCATCCAGGTATTGTTCATGTAATACACATCTGGAAGCAATGTGTAGACATGCAATCCCATATCAATATACTGACAAACAAACAAAAGAAGATAGGTCCTTCACTGCAAGATAAAATCATACTGGTTCAGAATCGGATGAAGGTACTTGAGAATAAATCAAAGAAACGTACTGGACGTGATCAGTTAGTGCACTGTTCGTAAACTTACCTTGCGATACCAAAAGATACGGGTGATTGAAAGTATCAGCTAAGCAGGTACCACTGCTAGGCATCTGGGCAGGAGAGCAGAGTTAGATAAGGTCAAATGCGTAGCTCCGCGAATTGCTGACTTCTGGAGTCGTTGGATAGCTGGTAAAGGAGATATGCGGAGGTAAATCTCACCTAATATCATTCACACTGGGGCGAGGTATGTTTGAGCTTCCCTGTATTTAGTTCGTAACACTTTGCAAACATGTCTGACATATAAAGAGGACTCGCTAAGTAATAGTACAATTAATACGAAAAATGAATGCGAAAGTCCGCAGAAATTTATCCAGGAGTTGATAAGATTCCGAAAATGCCGTTCCAGGTATAATTGATTCTTTGAGCCTGAGAAGTAAATAGGAAACGTATTGAAACTGAATCGATTGGCAGTTTCAACATGATATTTAATGAAGATCGGTTTCTTTTATCTCATACAATTATAGTCGGTGGTGATTTTAATCTACCCTCGATATGCTGGAAAAATTTCCCGGTTATTGCCGGCGGCAGGCATAAAACATCATACGAAATTGTACTGAATGCTTTTTCAGAAATTTATTTCGAACAATTAGTTCATGAGCACACACGAAGCGTAAATGATTGCGAAAGCAAACTTGACATCTTAGCAAGAAATAATCCTGGACAAATAGTGAGTATTGTGAAGAATACAAGGATTAGCGACCACAAGGCAGTAGCTGCTAGGTTGAATACCGCAATTCCTACAACCATCAAAAAGAAACGCAAAGACATCTACATAAAATTTGTGATAAAAATACTCTTAACACTGTTTTAAGGGACATCTGCACTCCTTCCGATCTGATCATGAAAGCGTAGAAAAGTTGTGGAATGATTCCAAAGAGATAGTATCGACAGCAATTGAGAGATATGTACAACATGGTACACAAAACTGGTCAAATCACTGTTGCAGAAGCAGCGAAAAACGCGTGCCAAATTTAAAAGAACGCAAAATCCACAAGACTGACAAAGTTTTGAAGAAATTCGAAATATAGCGCGTATATCAATGCGAGATGGTTTCAATAACTTTCACAACGAAACTCTGTCTCTAAATCTCGCACAACATCCAAAGAGATTCTGCTCATCCATTAAGCACGCCAGTGGCAAGACGTAATCATTACCTTCACTGCGCGCTAACAACGGCGAAGTCACTCATGACAGTGACATTAAAGCGGAGTTATTAAACACGGTTTTCCGAAACTCCTTCACCAAATAAGACGAAGTAACTATTCCTGAATCCCAATCAAGAAGAACTGCCAAGAGGAGAAACATAGAAGTAGATGTCCTCGGTGCGGCAAAGCAGCTTAAATCACTTAACAAAGCCAAAGCCTTCTGTCCGGATCGTATACCAGTCAGGTTCCTCTCAGAGTATTCTGATACAATAGTTCCATTTTAACAATTGTATACAACCGCTCGCTCACAGAAAGATCCGTACCTAAAGACTGGAAAATTGCTCAAGTCACACCAATATCCAAAAAGGGAGGTAGGAGGAATCCGTTGAGTTACAGGCCCATATCTTAACGTCGAATTGCAGTAGGGTTTTGGAACATATACTGTACTCGAACATTATGAAGTACGTAGAAGAAAACGACTTATTGACACGTAATCAGCAAGCATTCAGAAAACATCGTTCTTGCGAAACACAACTAGCCCTTCATACTCGTGTAGTAATGGATGCTATCGACAGGGGATATCAAATTGATTACGCATTTTTCGATTTCCAGAAGGCTCTCGACACATTTCCTCAGAAGCGTCTTCTAACCAAACTGCATGCCTGTGGAATTTCGCCTCAGTTGTGTGACTGGATTCATGATTTCCTGTCAGAACACTCCCACAGAAAGTCATCGAGTAAGACAGAAATAATATCCGGCGTTCCCCAAGGAAGTGTCATAGGCCCTCAATTGTTCCTGATCTATGTCAACGACATAGGACACAATCTCAGTAGCCGTCTTAGATTGTTTGCAGATGATGCTGTCATTTACCGTCTTGTAAAGTCATCAGATGACCAAAACAAATTGCAACGAATTGCAAAATGATTTAGATAAGATATCTGTATGGCGCCATAAGTGGCAGTTGACCCTGAATAAAGAAAAATGCGAAGTTATTCACATGGGTAGTAAAACAAATCCGCCAGATTTCGATTACGCAATAAGTCACACAAATCTGAAGGTTGTAAATTAAACTAAATACTTATGGATTACAATTACAGATACCCTAAATTAGGACGATCACATAAATAACGTTGTGGGTAGAGCCAACCAAAGATTGCGATTAATTGGCAGAACACTTAGGAGGTGCTACAGATCTACTGAAGAGACTGATTACACCACGTTTGTCCGCCCTATTCTGGAGTATTGCTGCGCGGTGTGGGATCCGCATCAGATGAGACTGATGGGTGGTATCGAAAAAGTACAAAGAAGGGTAGCTCGTTTTGTATTATCTCGAAGTAGGGGAGATAGTGTCACAGACATGATACGTGAATTGGAGTGGCAATCATTAAAACAAATGCGTTTTTCGTTGTGACGGGACCTTCTCATGAAATTTCAATCACCAATTTTCTACTCCGATTGCGAAAACATTCTGTTTGCACCAACCTACATAGGGAGATATTATCACCATGATAAAATAAGAGAAATCATGGCTTGCACAGAAAAATTTTAGTGCTCCGTTTTTTCCCGCGCGCAGTTTGAGAGTGGAACGGTAGAGAGACAGCTTGAAGGTGGATTTTGTTGAACCCTCTGCCAGACACTTTATTGTGAATAGAATAATCACGTAGATGTAGATGTAGATGCCTACGGGGTAAGCATACTTCACTCATATTTCACTGATATGTACAATATAAAACTTTTGTAGTATCAATAAATAGATAGGTTTTAAATTTTCTACTTAACAATATGTAATTACGTTAGTCACATAATTAAATACAGAGCATCAGACGAGTCAGAAATTAACGCTAGAAACTTTCAAAAAAGATGTTTTTTTCATATAGCAATAAATAAAGTTATTTCGATTTTGAAAGCTGAAAATGTGAAAAGCGAAAGAAATTTGAAAACTTAAGAATTTCCTCTGGATTATTAACATAAGCAACCAGCAGAAATGTCGCTGATCGACACTCTTTGAAACGGAATAAGAGAGGCAAACTTTCAGAACGGTTATTCAGCATTGATGTCATCCATATCACTTCGTTTATTTTTCTTTTATTTCCGCCAATGACAACACAACTTTTCGTCCTTAGAGTACTGCTTTCGGTGAGAACGAAACATATCCTAATATAACGAAGTCAAAATTGCATCATCACAAAATGTACATAGAATCAACAAAGCACCGTCGTGCATTTTTAAAAGGTAATGTCAACTAGGCTACATTTCTGATAGAGTGATACTGTCTCTGCTTTATTGCATTAGGACGTTTTATAAAACAGACCTGAAGGTGATCATTGCTGAATGAAACCAGTAGTGTAAGTACCAAAAGTTTTGTGATCATTGGCGGAATAAAAGAAATTCATTCTCACTTAACTATTCTCACGCCTTCTATTTCTTGAAGTTCACTGCCACAAGTAAAGTTTAGTAAAACATGTTTTCAAAACTATTTTTTTTTTTTTGGTTGTTTGGGTGATCTGTCACCCAAACCAGGGTGATAGAGATGAATGTGGAAAACCTCCCAACACAATTGCAAATTTTCCAGTGTAACGAATTCTTAACAGCGTAAGACTAAAGTAGGATGACCATTGTCTTATCCGTTTGACACATTATTACGCAACAATAAAAACTTGACTGTTGTAATTCTACATTTGTTTCTTAAGCTGTATTGCACTCCACGAAGTTATGGAATATCTTACCAAGTCCTTATCTGCTTTGGAAATTCACCATTTTTCCTCTCTTTTCTACAAAGTATTTGGGTCCACATCTAGGGTATCGCAAAACTATACTTTTCACAGTACATTGCAGACGCTCTGCAATTGTGGAACGTAACATCGTATCAGCAAACCGTGAGATTCTTCTTTGACCAACGATAAACGGTAGAGACTATTACATTGAGCTGTGCAGCAGCAAAGGGGGGGAGGGGGGAGGGGGTGAGAGGAGGGGAGTGTCCTTGTGGAAACAAAGGAGGCATTCTGCAGCCATACTTATTTCGTGCTGGGAACAGACAACAAGATCCGCGCTCTAATTTATTGGAACGGTCACTTCCTGCAGCACGGTAAGGGCTCTAACAAAAAAAGTAAGAGAATACACTAGGGACTGTAAAGGTAATGTTCCGCAAATCTTCACATCCGCTATGACTTCGCCGAAACCACTGCCGCCCAAAGGAAATTCCCCTCGACCAGTCTAACAACAAAACGAACTAAATTTCAAATTAAAACCTACAAAAACCGTTGGACCATCAAGTGTGGCATGAGCTGTGACTGATTTAATAGGTATTTTATAATTCTTATCACCAGAGGTGGTAGTCAGCTCAGTATTGCCTACAGACTTATACACTGTGTGTCTTGAACGATGACGAAATCTTCTCCGAGCAGGCTTGTTGGCGTTCAACTGGGTACACTTCTGCGAATGGTTCATCCAACAATGTGTCAATCCTCGTTTCAGTGCAAATGTTCTCGTTACGGATGAGCATTCATTCCAACGTGATCAAATCGTAAATTTTCACAGTCAACATCTATGGGCTGACGAGAATCCGCACGCAATTGTGCAATCACGTCATCAACACAAATTTTCTGTGAACGTTTGGGGAGGCATTGTTGGTGATGTCTTGATTGGGCCCCATGTTCTTCCACCAACGCTTAATGGAGCACGTTATCATAATTTCATACGGGATACTCTACCTGTGCTGCTAGAACATGTGCCTTTACAAGTACGACACAACATGTGGTTCATGCACGATGGAGCTCCTGCACATTTCAGTCGAAGTGTTCGTACGCTTCTCAACAACAGATTCGGTGACCTATGGATTGGTAGAGACGGACAAATTCCATGGCGTCCACGCTCTCCTGACAGCAACCCTCTTGACTCTCATTTATGGGGGCATTTGAAAGCTCTTGTCTACGCAACCCCGGTACCAAATGTAGAGACTCTTCGTGTTCGCATTGTGGACGGCTGTGATACAATACGCCATTCTCCAGGGCTGCATCATCGCATCAGGGATTCCATGCGACGGAGGGTGGATGCAAGTATCCTCGCTAACGGAGGACATTTTGAACATTTCCTGTAACAAAGTGTTTGAAGTCACGCTGGTATGTTCTGTTGCTGTGTGTTTCCATTCCATGATTAATGTGATTTGAAGAGAAGTAATAAAATGAGCTCTAGCATCGGAAGTAAGCGTTTCCGGACACATGTCCACATAACAAATTTTCTTTCTTTGTGTGTGAGGAATGTTTCCCGAAAGTTTGGCCGTACCTTTTTGTATCATCCTGTATTTCAGTGGGTACGAGATTAGGACACGTTCCCTATCTGTACAGAGTATCATTTCTCGCCTCTGACTTGGTTGCCATTCACCGACAAATTACAAATTTTCTTCGTATTGTGTTTCCGGATGGTGCCAAATAGCGATCATATATGGGAGTTATGTGGGG
Source organism: Schistocerca americana (assembly GCF_021461395.2). NCBI lineage: Eukaryota > Metazoa > Arthropoda > Insecta > Orthoptera > Acrididae > Schistocerca > Schistocerca americana. The sequence goes on along the minus strand of NC_060123.1, from coordinate 92,686,923 downwards.
ATAGTGCAGCACATCCAGTCCTCTTCATCCGTCAGCTTTGGGCATTCTTCCGTTACCACTCATGGGACGCAACGGTGAAATTCGCTGCTTTGTAGAGTTTGAGAACCTTAGGCTAACGACCCAGATCAGAATCATGGCACAAACATCTATATAATACCCTCAACTTCAAGGTGAAGAGCGTTCTGCAGGGAGAAGTGGGCGGGGCGATGGGGATTAGGGATGAGGTTGATGAGAGAAACAGTCACATTGTGCAACCCCTGGCGAACCTACCGCAACTCATTGTTACCAATCTGCGCGACACGGCGTTACAAACGTCATCTAAGGTCAGTAACATTTAAATAACCGTTTATTCAGTATTTCTGAAGGAGCACGTGGTCCGATATCTCCATGTGATGTTCTTCGTAAAGTTTGCGACCGTGCAGAAACCATGTCATTGTACCTGACGCACGACCCGTTAGCACGTTCACTAACGAGGACCCCTCAGTGCTCACTATTTTGTAACCGCAACTGCAATTTGCAACAAATTACACTCGCACTTCCGGAATAAGCATGGTTTTGACGTGGATGCCGGGCAGCTTTGTTTACTCGAAGAGAGAATTATCAGGTCAAAGAATCTCTTGTAATATCACTCGAACAGCAATTACTGTCATTCCACACGGACGACCAGCAATTTCAGTACTGTTAGAAGTCAAGTGGAATATAATATTGCCAAAAATCAAGTATGTAATGTAAACACGTGATTAACTGATAGTTAATGCGTGATTCAAATATTTAAAGTCATAGCACAACTTTAAACTTCACTGACAGTAGCAACCGTAAATAAATTTTCAGTATATGAAGAATAAAGCCAACCGGTTTAGAAGTTTAGTGGACAATCCTTGACCTGGTTTCCACACCACTACTAGTATCTTATCACAAGGAAAATCACTTACAATGTTTTAAGTATATTTTAAAACAAACATCTAAAATACTTGATACTTGACAACATTGAAAACGAGAACATCGGATAAAAATATATACATACCGGGTGATCAAAAAGTTAGTATAAGTTTGAAAACTGAATAAATCACGGAATAATGTAGATAGAGAGGTACAAATTGACACACATGCTTGGAATGACATGGGGTTTTATTTGAACCAAAAAAATACAAAAGTTCAAAAAATGTCCGACAGACGGCGCTTCATTTGATAAGAATAGCAATAATTAGCATAACAAAGTAAGACAATGCAAAGATGATGTTCTTTACAGGAAATGCTCAATATGTCCACCATCATTCCTCAACAATAGCTGTAGTCGAGGAATAATGTTGTGAACAGCACTGTAAAGCATGTCCGGAGTTATGGTGAGGCATTGGCGTCGGATGTTGTCTTTCTGCATCCCTAGAGATGTCGGTCGATCACGATACACTTGCGACTTCAGGGAATCCCAAATCCAATAATCACACGGACTGAGGTGCGGGAACCAGGGAGGCCAAGCATGACGAAAGTGGCGGCTGAGCACACGATCATCACCAATCGATGCGCATCTGTCGGACATTTTTTGAACTTTGTTTTCTTTTTTTAGTTCTAATAAAACCCCATGTCATTCCAAGCATGTGTGTCGATTTTTACCTCTCTATTTACATTATTCCGTGGTTTATTAAGTTTTTCAATTTGACTTTTTCCCCCCATGAACCATGGACCTTGCCGTTAGTGGGGAGGCTTGCGTGCCTCAGCGATACAGATGGCCGTACCGTAGGTGCAACCACAACGGAGGGGTATCTGTTGAGAGGCCAGACAAACATGTGGTTCCTGAAGAGGGGCAGCAGCCTTTTCAGTAGTTGCAGGGGCAACAGTCTGGATGATTGACTGATCTGGCCTTGTAACATTAACCAAAACGGCCTTGCTGTGCTGGTACTGCGAACGGCTGAAAGCAAGGGGAAACTACAGCCGTAATTTTTCCCGAGGACATGCAGCTTTACTGTATGATTAAATGATGATGGCGTCCTCTTGGGTAAAATATTCCGGAGGTAAAATAGCGCCCCATTCGGATCTCCGGGGGGGGACTACTCAAGAGAACGTCATTATCAGGAGAAAGGAAACTGGCATTCTACGGATCGGAGCGTGGAATGTCAGATCTCTTAATAGGGCAGGTAGGTTAGAAAATTTAAAAAGGGAAATGGATAGGTTAAAGTTAGATATAGTGGGAATTAGTGAAGTTCGGTGGCAGGAGGAACAAGACTTTTGGTCAGGTGATTACAGGGTTATAAATACAAAATCAAATAGGGGTAATGCAGGAGTAGGTTTAATAATGAATAAAAAAAATAGGAGTGCGGGTTAGCTACTACAAACAGCATAGTGAACGCTTTATTGTGGCCAAGATAGACATAAAGCCCATGCCTACTACAGTAGTACAAGTTTATATGCCAACTAGCTCTGCAGATGATGAAGAAATAGATGAAATGTATGACGAGATAAAAGAAATTATTCAGGTAGTGAAGGGAGACGAAAATTTAATAGTCATGGGTGACTGGAATTCGTCAGTAGGAAAAGGGAGAGAAGGAAACATAGTAGGTGAGTATGGATTGGGGGGAAGGAATGAGAGAGGAAGCCGCCTTGTAGAATTTTGCACAGAGCTAACTTAATCATAGCTAACACTTGGTTCAAGAATCATAAAAGAAGGTTGTATACCTGGAAGAATCCTGGAGATACTAAAAGATATCAGATAGATTATATAATGGTAAGACAGAGATTTAGGAACCAGGTTTTAAATTGTAAGACATTTCCAGGGGCAGATGTGGATTCTGACCACAATCTATTGGTTATGAACTGCAGATTGAAACTGAAGAAACTGCAAAAAGGTGGGAATTTAAGGAGATGGGACCTGGATAAACTGAAAGAACCAGGGGTTGTAGAGAGTTTCAGGGAGAGCATAAGGGAACAATTGACAGGAATGGGGAAAAGAAATACAGTAGAAGAAGAATGGGTAGCTCTGAGGGATGAAGTAGTGAAGGCAGCAGACGATCAAGTAGGTAAAAAGACGAGGGCTAATAGAAATCCTTGGGTAACAGAAGAAATATTGAATTTAATTGATGAAAGGAGAAAATATAAAAATGCAGTAAATGAAGCAGGCAAAAATGAATACAAACGTCTCAAAAATGAGATCGACAGGAAGTGCAAAATGGCTAAGCAGGGGTGGCTAGAGGACAAATGTAAGGATGTAGAGGCTTGTCTCACTAGGGGTAAGATAGATACTGCCTACAGGAAAATTAAAGAGACCTTTGGAGAGAAGAGAACCACTTGTATGAATATCAAGAGCTCAGATGGCAACCCAGTTCTAAGCAAAGAAGGGAAGGCGGAAAGGTGGAAGGAGTGTATAGAGGGTTTATACAAGGGTGATGTACTTGAGGACAATATTATGGAAATGGAAGAGGATGTAGATGAAGACGAAATGGGAGATAAGATACTGCGTGAAGAATTTGACAGAGCATTGAAAGACCTGAGTCGAAACAAGGCCCCGGGAGTAGACAACATTCCATTAGAACTGCTGATGGCCTCGGGAGAGCCAGTCATGACAAAACTCTGCCATCTGGTGAGCACTATGTATGAGACAGGCGAAATACCCTCAGACTTCAAGAAGAATATAATAATTCCAATCCCAAAGAAAGCAGGTGTTGACAGATGTGAAAATTACCGAACTATCAGTCTAATCAGTCACAGCTGCAAAATACTAACGCGAATTCTTTATAGACGAATGGAAAAACTGGTAGAAGCCGACCTCGGGGAAGATCAGTTTGGATTCCTTAGAAATGTTGGAACACGTGAGGCAATACTGACCTTACGACTTATCTTAGAAGAAAGATTAAGAAAAGGCAAACCTACGTTTCTAGCATTTGTAGACTTAGAGAACGCTTTTGACAATGTTAACTGGAATACTCTCTTTGAAATTCTGAAGGTGGCAGGGGTAAAATACAGGGAGCGAAAGGCTATTTACAACTTGTACAGAAACCAGATGGCAGTTATAAGAGTCGAGGGGCATGAAAGGGAAGCAGTGGTTGGGAAAGGAGTGAGACAGGGTTGTAGCCTTTCCCCGATGTTATTCAATCTGTATATTGAGCAAGCAGTAAAGGAAACAAAAGAAAAATTCGGGGTAGGTATTAAAATTCATGGAGAAGAAGTAAAAACTTTGAGGTTCGCCGATGACATTGTAATTCTGTCAGAGACAGCAAAGGACTTGGAAGAGCAGTTGAACGGAATGGACAGTGTCTTGAAAGGAGGATATAAGATGAACATCAACAAAAGCAAAACGAGGATAATGGAATGTAGTCAAATTAAATCGGGTGATGCTGAAGGAATTAGATTAGGAAATGAGACACTTAGAGTAGTAAAGGAATTTTGCTATTTAGGGAGTAAAATAACCGATGATGGTCGAAGCAGAGAGGATATAAAATGTAGACTGGCAATGGCAAGGAAAGCGTTTCTCAAGAAGAGAAACTTGTTAACATCGAGTATAGATTTAAGTCTCAGGAAGTCGTTTCTGAAAGTATTTGTATGGAGTGTAGCCATGTATGGAAGTGAAACATGGACGATAACTAGTTTGGACAAGAAGAGAATAGAAGCTTTCGAAATATGGTGCTACAGAAGAATGCCGAAGATAAGGTGGGCAGATCGCGTAACTAATGAGGAGGTATTGAGTAGGAGTGGGGAGAAGAGGAGTTTGTGGCGCAACTTGACTAGAAGAAGGGATCGGTTGGTAGGACATGTTTTGAGGCATCGAGGGATCGCAAATTTAGCATTGGAGGGCACCGTGGAGGGTAAAAATCGTAGAGGGAGACCAAGAGATGAATACACTAAGCAGATTCAGAAGGATGTAGGTTGCAGTAGGTACTGGGAGATGAAGAAGCTTGCAGAGGATAGAGTAGCATGGAGAGCTGCATGAAACCAGTCTCAGGACTGAAGACCACAACAACAACAACTGACTTTTTGATCACCCGGTATATATCAAATGACGCTATTTGTAAACATAGATGATGAACTTAAGAGCTCAAGTCAAACAGTAGCCAATATGGAATAAATTCCTCCATGGAAGCAGTAAAAATGGTTGCAAAGGTAGAGACAGTTAAAAGAGCTGACATTGGACTGAAAGTGTGACAACCTGTTATGATGCCAGGTAAAAAGCTTTCCAAATTAGACTATAACTGAATTTTTGAAGTTGTAACTGTTTTTGTATGTGTATGTGTATGGACGTAAGAATGTGTGTGTGTGTGTGTGTGTGTGTGTGTGTGTGTGTGTGTGCGTGTGCGTGTCGACACTCACTTTATTTTAAACCTTTTAACAGAGTAGATTGGTATAAAATGTAATTTAATACTTCGATTACCGTACACAGTTTGAATCCATAGATTTCAGTACCTAATTATGATAAATGACATGAGTAACTATGACAACATAGGCTACACTAATTACATAATACACTGCAAAATCATTATTATGATTTCTTCACTGGGGATGGCTATTCAACTTATGTAAGCACTCAGTCAGCTGCCTACAAGCCCAAAGTTTGATTGAAGTTGTGTGTTGTTTACTTTTATAACTGTACTGTGTTTATTTGAGATAGAATTTTTTTAGCGTGTACGCGCTTGCACGTTTCAGAAGTTTTAATTCGGTGGTTTTATAACATTTTAGTTTGGTTACTATTACTATGTAACGAAATAATAATTACAATGAAATGAATACCCCTAGCTGCATACAGGCGTTGATATAAGTCAACGGGGACAGTTGAAAATATGTGCCCCGACCGGGACTCGAATCCAGGATCTCCTGCTTACATGGCAGACGCTCTATCCATCTTTTTTTCCATTTTGTTCGTTTTGGATCATTGTGTTTGGTCGTTGCTGGCGTCACATGATATCCGTTCAAGTTTTTCGTTGATCCTTTTACTCAGTTTTTTATTGCAGAGGCCAACCAGCTCTCTGACCGAACACGCTGAGCTACAATGCTGGCATCCATCTGAGCCACCGAGGACACAGAGGATGGTGCGACTGCACGGATTTAGCTCTGGCACATCACCTGTGAGGTCCACACTCGCAACTTATTGTGCTGCCTAGATTCATAGTGCCCCAGTCCAATACACATTACTCGCGGCTTTACTGACGATTCCCGTAAGAGTTCGGGCACTGTTTGTGCATCCGCACAGAAGAAGATGGTGAAATAGCCGGTGAGCCTTAACTATCTATATATATATATATATATATATATATATATATATATATAATATATAAAATAATTATCGTCAGTTTCGGCTCCTGCCAAGGTTTATCGAATTTTCTTTTTTTTTTTTTTACCAATATGACGTTCTGGGCATACAGTCAATCAGAAAAATCGATAGACAAAAACTCTACAGTATCTAGAGCCTGTAGCATAATGTCCTCGGGCAGTAAAAGCAGATAAAGCACTAGAGTTGCTCCAAGGGCATCGCTCTCCATCATAGACTTCTCCTTTCACTCATGTGCCTTCGCTGACACAGTGCACTGCGAAGTGGTTATCGACGATCTACATTCGAGTGCCAGTATCCAACCTTCTTACGTCTTCCGCAGAGAGTGTTGTTTGAAAATCAGTCGCCAAATGCATGCTCGGTAATGAAGACTGGACATCGTACACCTAGCTGTCGATACTTCAACGCCGCAACTGCATCCAGAACCCAGTAAATGAGACCACGAGTGCTGCTGATCAGAACATATAACCCTGGGTGGAACAGCGAAAGTTGTTCTACTCTCGGAGAATAAGTTTCGGCATGGTGAAGGTTCAGACCCAGGCCACCGCGAAGTGCGAAACAAGTCATCGTCGATAGTGAGGGCAAAGACTCTGCGAATAACAAAAGATAACAAGAAACGATTAGTACAAGAGTCCCTGAGTTCAATGTATTCTGCCACTTTCATCGCACAGACTTGAGAGTCAATCGGTCGGGTAAAAAGGAGAACAAGTGAAATACCAGCCACACTGAGAAATGATGCTGTCACCACCTAAACTGACGGGAGCACCGACTGTGGGAGAATATTTGTGCAACATTCCGTTTGATACACGAAACCGTATTCCAACGAAACCCGATAAGCCTGAAAAACATGGCTGGATTTCAAGTTGACTATGACAGAAACTCATGAAGCAGCCTTACTTCATCCAGTAGGGAGGCAATGGCTTGGCTTTGAGAAGAAGAGAAACTCCCGGGCCTGATGAAAATTGGTATTACAAACTGCAGAAACTGAGTTCTGCACCAAGAGAAATCCCGCCACAACGCTCTGTTCATGGCAAGAGTATCGCAGCATAACTAAAAAAGGAATCCCGACCCGTCTCCTAAAATAAGGAATTATCCACACATATCCGACTATATAGCCCAAATCGACTTACTCGTACATACTTCCATATCTACGAACATGTGTGAGCTTTTATCCTCCACTGTCCTGAGATTAGATTTTATCAAAGATACTTAATATACTTGACCAGTCCATTGTTTTGAGGAGAAAATAAGATGTAAGACAGTAAATTTCAAAATTGATGTGTGTCACATAAGTTTAAAAGGTGCTCAAAATGGAACCTGTTTACGTTAGAAAGTAACTCAAATATGTGCGACAATCAGAAAATTCAGTATCACGTCAAAATTATGAAAACAGTTAAACTGCAACGTAGAAGAATAGGTCGTTTCCAAATTTCTGTGCTGCATCGAAAACATAAATGCCTCTGCTGTTGTGACGAAATAAATATTTACTTATACGACTGTGTCGTGTGTATTAGCACGTAGCAATACATTCTACACACATTTCACTTCAGACTTACTAAAAATAAACATATTCTACAACCAACCACAGCGTGTTTAGTTTATTCCTTGAACTGGAAAAAACCGTACAGGGTGTGGCAGCAAACGGATCGATTTAGATATAACGAAACTGGCCAAGGATTTTATTGTAAGACATATTCATTCACAGCAACGAAATATTTCCACATTGGCACCTCTCGCACTTTCATGTACTAAAAATGATGTCTTGTAGGTGGTCATCATTGTTAAGTTGACACTCAGAAAATCTGTGATGCAAGTCGTTCACGGCCTGTTGAAGCATCTGCATGGGATTGTTTCTGATTTCTGTACGAATGGTGTTCTGCAGTTCCGCAGTTGTGTCTAGATGTCTAGCACAGATCCTGTGTTTCAGTAACCCCCAAAGGAACTGATCACAGACCGATAAGTCGTAAGATCTGGGAGGCCACGAAATATCCCCATTCCTTGAAATGATGTGGGTACCAAACATTCTGCACTCTGCTGCCGTTAAAATTTGAGCGCAGTGAGAAGTGGCACCATCTTACTGAAACTATTGCTCATTTGCAGGAAACTGCTCGAGTTCACGTGCGAGGAACCTATTAACCATGGCAGCATGCCGCTTAGATGTGACGGTAGTTGCTCGTCCACACTCATCCTCAAAACTGGAAGGACCAATTACGCCTATTGCAGAGTGTTACGAGACATGCTCCTCTAGCATTACTTTTCCTCAACAGTAGTTGTCGATACCAGCATTATTTTTCGAATTTGAACAGGTCAGTATTATCTCAGATGCTTTTCTGACAACTTTCATATAATTTTGTACACAGCATGTTGTACTTCAAGCTAAAATTTATGAAAAGAATTTAGTTTATAAAAAATTTTAGTCTCGATGTCACGCTCGATAAGTACTACCTCTGAATGTACATTAAAATTATTTTTTAGATACATTTGAAATTACGGGATATCTGAAGACTTAAAATTTATGTTATTAATTACGCAATCCTGAACTGTTTAATATATTTATTTCTGGATTCATTTATGAAGCAATTATTGCAATTAATAATGTAACAGAAATAGTAGAAATTGATATGTTAAGAAAAGCTGTAAATCCTTTGGAATATTGTTATCTCCGCTGAGAGTGAGAGTCGTAAGCATGCCTCTGATGTGATCGGACGAAATGTTGTATTCTGTGGGAACAACGTAATTTCGGCTTTATTAATGTAAAGAATCAAATGACTGTACGATACACTAAAATGTGAGAAAATAGATTTACGTAAAAACAAAAATTCCACAACAACAGTCTTCAAATTTATCCATCCACTGAGAGGACCTAAAATGGGACATTTTCAGCTTCAAGAATCAGACCCCTAGACAAGAAGAACTGGAGCCAACTTTGTATGACAAACTAAGTAAACTGGAAATTTATTGTAGTCTTCACTCATCTCGAATCTTCGTAACAGACTAATGTGGACTATAGACGGAATAAGGAAGGAGTGGGGACATTAGAAGAGAAAGAACGCCATACAGACTTTCTGGCTGTGGAACGGGCGTTGATAGAGCTCTTGAGGATAATCTTCACACCAGTAACGGCAGTCTGTTTGTTAAGATAAAAACTGAGATAAAAATGTGCGTTGTCACTCATCCATAGCAAATTTAAAAAGCCCTCATTGTCCCTAATTTTAGTCAACTGACAGTGTCATTGAACAATGTAGGAAAAGATAGATTGGTACTTACTTTGAAGAAGTCATGTTAATTTGCAAACAGGCACAATTAAAAGCTGCGCTGGGTAGCCGAGCGGTTTGAGGAGCTTGCCACGGTTCGAGCGGCTCCCCACGTCGGAGGTTCGAGTCCTCCCTAGGTCATGGGTGTGTGTGTGTGTTTGTGTGTGTTGTCCTTAACGTAAGTTCGTTTAAGCTAGATTAACTAGTGTGTAAGCCTAGGGACCGATGATCTCAGCAGTTTGGTCCCACAGAAACTTACCCATCACCATCATCAAAATTAAAAGACACGCAAATCTTTCGGCCACATCCTTTATCAGCAAAAGAGAAACATGAAGACACACACACTATACATACACGCGAGCAAGCATACCTCTAGCACATCTGAACAGCAACTCCAGCAGCTTAGACCGAAATGCAACTACCACATGAGTTGACAGCGGCAGTGGGGAAGAAGAATTGATAGCAGTATATGGGTGGTGGGACAGAGGAACACTGCCTGGCGGAGCGTACAGGACTAGAATGCGAACAGGGACACCGTCAGGAGGTTGCGGGGCAGGTAGGTGGGGGAAAAAGGAGCGAAAAGGAGAGAAATCGTGAAAAATGGGGAGATGCGTTGGCAGAGGGTGGCAAACCAAGAGGCTGAGAGACGAGAATGGGGAATAGTAATAGGACGGAGGGGTGGAAACTATTGGGTGGAGGGTGTGGGTACAGTATGTTATCTAGGTTGAGGCCGGGATGGTTAAGGGAGCGGGGAGACTGTGTTCTAAATCCTGTCTGATATATTCAGAATAGCTGGTGATGAAGGGGAGGGTCAAGTTGGCTCAGGTGGTGAAGCAGCCGCTGAAATCGTGCTTTCGCTCAGCTGCATGATGTGCCACTTTGCTCTTCACCACGGTTTGGCGATGGCCATCCATCCTGGTGGACAGCTGGTCTTTAGACATACCAATACAAAAAGCTCTTCAGTGGTTGCAGCAGAGCTGGTAAATGTCACAGCTGCTTTCACCAGTGGCCCGGCCCGTGATGGGGTAGGATAAACCCGTCACAGAACTGGAATACGATGTGCTGGGTATGTGCATTGTGCACTTGCTGTGTTCTATAGCACCTAAAGTCAAAATGGATTCCTAAATTAATAACATCCTAAAAATTCGTTTCCGTAATAAGATGTCTGCAGTAACCACTGTTACTACCGTCGGCGGCTATGGCGGAAGAGTGGGGAGATGTCCGATTCTCACAGTGTGTTAAAGAGGCATAGCAGTGTCACTCTTGACGTCTTGGTGTGAAGAGCCAGGTGGCGAGAGGTAATCATTAAGAGAACTTTAACGGCGCAACGATACATCAAATTCATGTTACCTCTTAAGCGGCAGTATCAAAGTGTTATTTTTATGCCCCGGCCGGTGTGGCCGAGCGGTTCTAGGCGCTACATTCTGGAACCGCACGAACGCTACGGTCGCAGGTTCGAATCCTGCCTCGGGCATGGATGTATGTGATGTCCTTAGGTTAGTTAGGTTTAAGTAGTTCTCAGTTCTAGGGGACTGATGACCTCAGATGTTAAGTCCCATGGTTCTCAGAGTCATTTGAACCATTTTTATTTTTATGCAGGACAATGCTCGTGCATGCATGGCAAATGCTTCTGTGAACTCTCTTTGCGATGCAGAACTACAGTCGTCGTCAGCAAAGTCCGCAGATCTATCCTCAATAGAACATGTCTGGGATCAGCTTGCACGCCAACTCCGCCCGAAAGCCAGTATCCAAATTATGAAGGACCATTCATAACAGCTGTGAGCCAGCTAATCTTAGGAAACAATACAACTGCTTTATGGCACGATTCTGAACCGAATCAGAACTTGTTTCCGGGCAGAAGGGGTGTAAAGTCATTCACGTAAGTGAGCTCAAATTGTCAAATTCTTTGAAAATTTATCTCGTCTTTGTAATCATGGAAATAACATCATATTCCCCCCCTCCCGTGTGAGCTGTAGTAAAATTTGCTGTTTTGAAGAGCGCGCCGCAGCGCGTTTTGTGGAGCAGTCTCCTTCCGTTTATGGCGGTGGCGCCACTGTGGCAATCGCAGCTTTGGTGTCTCCCTCTGGTGGGAAAGGGGAAAAGTTGCCTGTTCACGTGCATTTAAGGGGCGCTATGAGCTCAGTAGTCGGTCAGTCAGTCAGTCAGTCGGAGGCTGCTCGGCTGTCTGTCAGTCTGAGTCTAGTCAGTTGGTCAGCCGGCTCCGTGTCGGGCAGTCAGTGTCTGTCTGACTGTCGGTCTGCCGTACGTTAATGGGGTCAGTCGAAGTGAGGCTAAGTCAGTCTCGCGTCACCAGTTGCTGGTCTGTCTCTCGTTTGCATTTGTGCGGCAGTTAGAGTCTGTCTGTCGTTGGAGTGCTAGTATGTCTGTCGTTTGGATGAAACCTTAAAGCCAGAAAATGAGAGTCTTGCCGCTCCACCACTAACAGAACTCGCCCGGTCAGGGCTGAGTTCCTGCATCTGAGTCTGCGCGTTAGGCCGCCAGTCTGCTCGAGTTGCTTGGGCAACGGTCATTGGCGCTTGGATTGGTCGATCGGTTGGTCGCGTACTGAGACAGGAGATGACTTGTCCGCCTTCAGCGTCGGCGCATCTGAGGTCCCCACGTGAGTCCAGCGCCGTATAGAAAGGGGTAGTGGCTTCGCGGTTCACAAGAGAGCAACAGGAGCGAAACCACGACATCAGGCTGGCCGGGGTGAGCTGCGACGCAGTGCGACGGGAAATCGGCGCGCCTACCTTCGTCCGTTGACCGGCTGGCAGCGGACGGCTCGGGAGAGCGTTTGGGGGTGCTGCGCCAGGTCTTCGCCAGAAATCGCAGTTTATTAGAAGTTAAGTGATTGGTGATATGTTGTTTCATTTACTTGTTAAATTCTACTTGTTTTCCTGGTGAGGTCACCAGCCGCTTGTTTTGGGGTCGTCCCTCCATTCTTCTCCGTTTATCCACCCGCGGGAAGGTAGTTATTGTGAATTGGATGGTCCGTTTTTCCCTTGTGGAATTGGGGAGGTTTACAGCATTCTGCGGTTCGGGTTGTTTAATAACCCCCCCCCCCCTCTGTCAATCTGCCATACGTTAATAGCTGCCTCTGTCATGTTTGTCGGATTCGATGTTAACTAATTTATTGCTTATCATCTTGCGAGGTGGTGTATGTGTAATGTAGAGCATGTTGTAAATTTTATGTAAGTCTGCATTTTATGGGTTTTATTAAAACAGTCATTTTAGGTTATAAGCTTTCTACCCTTCCACCATAAGAGTCCTTTAAAAAAATAAAAAAACAAATTGCACTTTCGTTGGCATATAATTTGAAGGTTGTACCATTCCCATTCCTCTTACAGGGTGCATAGTTTGCATGTTTGTATGAGTTGTTAAAATTTTGTTTGTTTAAAGTAATCTGGTGTGTTGCAGATTTGCACCAGCATACTCTTTCAGAGGTTGTTGTGAGCGGTCATGACTACGGCCGTGTTGAAAGGGAGCAGGCAAGCTTCTCAGCCCGAAGGCTCCTACTGTTAATATTGTTCATGCCTCTAAATAAAACTTTAACTTGACATTTCGAGGGTGCTTTTCTGCTTATAATTTTAAATCTGTTTTGGAAAAAGCTTTTAGGAATAAATTCACATTTGTTAAGGGTAAATTTTCCATCAGTTACTTCCTGGCAACTACTTCCACGCTCACCTAGTATGATTAAATGTGTTACTGTTCTTGATGAATCGCCAGTAAATTCTTTAAGAAAAGATTTTGAAAGTAAAATTACGGTTCACTGTGAAGTTCCATTTCGCTTTATCCTCCCCTTCTGGATGCTTGTTCTTCTGTCTGGCAGTGTAGTTACCCTCCACCCTCTCTCACAGCCCACACTTCCGCCACCGTATCCTCCGTCCCCAGAAGCCCTAGAACCTTAAATGATTGCACCATTTCTCCACTGTTCCACTACGAAGTGGTATTCAGAAATTTATTTAGATTAATTAATTCTCAGTGATCGTTACTCAAAATCTGGACAAATCAGTAACGCCAAACATGTAACTAATATCCCTGGTGTAACACCCCTGTATCAGTTTTCGCATAAAATCGGGTCAACCAGTAACGAGATGTTTGTATCTTTTCTAGACTAAAAACGAATTTCAATAAACTGGCAGCTGTACACTACCAATGGCTGCGAGTTCATATGCCTTCCTTTTGCAGTACCTCGCTTTTATTGCTCGATACGATACTCCCGTTCCAGCTGCAGTCCAGAGCGACATTTTAAGTGACAAATGGCGTAAAGCGGAAAAACTAGGGGCGCGATATACTCGTGCATTAATACTTCTGTGGAACAGCCATTAGAGCATGACATTTATTTATGACCAGTTGTACCACACAATCTCGTTAACATTTTGTTGTAGAACTGTCAAATGCCATCTCCTTTCGTACATGTACTGCGTTGTCAGTTCAATCTCCTATCGTACATGTATTCCGAAGTCTGTTAATATTCACCGATTTTTATAAAACAACGTCTATCGATTATTTTTTTTGCAGAAGCACTCGTTGTGTTATGTTGTATGTACAGGGTGTATACAAAAGTGTATATATTCATACAGGAGTGGTGGGTGAGACTAGAAAAAATAGTGCCATAAACACATGACGGAAGACGAAGAGTTGCTAAGTTGAGGGCCATTTCACTTCTGTCGCTAACGCTCTCTACTCAGTGGTTTTGTAATTAATTGTTCACTCCTTGTTGTTTGTCTCTGCAGTTGATTTGTATCTGTTGGCTCTGGCTGGCCGGAGTGGCCGTGCGGTTGTGGGCGCTACAGTCTGGAGCCGAGCGACCGCTACGGTCGCAGGTTCGAATCCTGCCTCGGGCATGGATGTGTGTGATGTCCTTAGGTTGGTTAGGTTTAATTAGTTCTAAGTTCTAGGCGACTGATTACCTCAGAAGTTAAGTTGTTGTGGATTGGCAAGAGAGCCAACCCACTATGAGAGGAAGCCGAAAGGCACGCGTTTTAGCTCACGCAGGCTGGCGTGAGGTCTGGAACAGGTCAAGGAAATGAGACTAGCAAAAAAAGGACGTAGCTGTGGAATACTTAACTTTAATCCATAAACGGTGAACATTGCTCTTGACGGTACATGTTTTACAGCATCAATATTAACTGGTAATGGCGCCTTGCTAGGTCGTAGCAAATGACGTAGCTGAAGGCTATGCTAACTATCGTCTCGGCAAATGAGAGCGTAATTTGTCAGTGAACCATCGCTAGCAAAGTCGGCTGTACAACTGGGGCGAGTGTTAGGAAGTCTCTCTAGACCTGCCGTGTGCAATCACTGATAGTGGCGACACGCGGGTCCGACGTATACTAACGGACCGCGGCCGATTTAAAGGCTACCACCTAGCAAGTGTGGTGTCTGGTGGTGACACCACATAAGTCGCATAGTGCTCAGAGCCATTTGAACCACTTTTTTGTTGGCCCTGAGCACTATGGGACTTAACTTCTGAGGTAATCAGTCGCCTAGAACTTAGAACTACTTAAACCTAACTAACCTAAGGACATCACACACGTCCATGCCCGAGGGCATGTACGATCGTTTAGGCTCAGTTGTAAGTTAAGCAGGTTGCACACTTCAGTTATACAATACTGGTAAAATACAGTGACTGAAATGCTAATTGCTGAGAAAACTGCTGTGAGACTCAGACTACAATAATGTTCGTAGGTCTAGGACCCGTACCAAATAAGATTGAAATGGGATATTGAACTTACACAATGAAGGGCTGCACGAATCTTCACAGGTTTGTTTGATACGAGGAAGAGAGTCACGGAGACAAGACAGACGCCATCTATATTCCTAAAGCCTATTCAGGATTGAGGTACCAGTGTTAAATGTGGAACCAGTATATATAAAGCAGCCACCTAAGTATTGTTCTCGTAGTGATCGCGAAGACTTGCTTAGATTAATTACAGGGTAAAGAGAAACATTTATCAGCCACTCGCAGCTAAGGTCACTAACGCACAATAGTGCAGTGGCACTCGATTGGGATCAAAGCCGCTTCGAATTCTGGCGGAGGAAAATTTTGACAGCCAGTATTTGGCCGGCAAGGGGACTAGGGCGTGAAGTCTTACCACCAGTGTCCTGGGTTAAATTCCAAATCTCTTTGCAGTGTCTCACGGCGTGAGGGCATGTGACGGCGTGGTGATCAGTTCGTGTGGTGCGGACGATGAACTCGGTTGTCCCCTTGGTGCCATTTGAGAAGAGAAGGCTACGCACCGGCAGCGGGTTTCATCCTCTCTCTTCCCTTCATCCATAACAACGCAGATGCAACACTAAACTCAACAAGAACTCATTACAGCCCTCCACGGGACACGGATAGACACTTCATTCTTCTTAACAATTGCAAACCACCGTCACTAGGAACCTGCCGGGACACCTGCTTACGCTCATTCCCTGAATGTGTGGGACTACCAAGACCTCACAGAGACGTTTAGCCCTGCACCAAACAGGAACCGAAAGGGAAGAGAACGTAGTGCGTGGTAAAATGGGAATTAGCCTCTGTCATGCGTTCCACAGTCACTTGAGGACTGGAGATGCACATGTGCACATGGGTACACTTAGTCCTCTGACTGTGATGCTATTATCAGACGTAGCTCCTACTATTATCTGCTACATTAGCCATTCCATACGAATCGTTTTCCGGCTGTGCTTGTTACACAAGAAAATTTGTCGGTCCATTGAATGTGAAGAACGTGAACAGTAAAGTGGAGTCCTTTTGTTCCTGGCTGGAAATACCACGCATGTAAACCTGCTACGGTCTTGTAAACGACGTCATTCTAAACGCACGTGCCATATAAGTTGAATGGCATCCTCGAGTCTGCACTGCGCCTTGTACAGGGTTCAGCAGTCAATCGCAGCAACATGCAGAGTCGCGAACGTTGCGCAGTTCAGACGTCGGACGTCCCAAAAGCTGGTGTTGATCTGGACCAGAACGGCCCAAGTGTACCAGCGGCACATGTGGTCAGTTTCCGATTCCGTTGATTCGCCAGGCACCGCATTGTCCCCCTGCGGAACAATGGGGTGTATCCTCTGTACACCTGATACTGAATTTCCGCATGATTCCCGCCCCAGCCCCCCCCCCCCTCCCCTCGCCAAATACAATATTGCCCCCTACGGCAGTCGCCTTTCCGCACAGCCGAAACAAACGTCGTTTTCAACTTGATCGCGCGGTATCGCTAAAAAAAGGACGGTGGAAGGCAGGTATCCATCTCTTTACATTCAGATTAATGCGCTAACTCTGCCATGGACTTTTAACGGTCATTTACAAGTAATCAACTGCATAGTTTTGGTAATTAATAGAGCACGCCTAATACCTTGCTTACCTTGAAAGTGAACAATGCTAGTTCCGAGCTTAGACTTGTGGTGTTGCGACAATTTATTTACGATTTCGGTGCTGATGTGATATCTTTGCAAGAAGTGTTATTTGTCAATATTTGTCCTCCTGGCTCTTCTACTTTCTTTAATGTGGCGTCTGGATTATCTACTGTGGTGCGTTATTCTACAGTGAGAGATCAGCACTGACTGATTTCGATGTTCTTGATAACGGCCGAGGAAAAGACTGCACCTTTTGTTTAGTTTAATTCTTCTTTATTCCCCTTCAGGATCTGGTTGCTTCATAGATCGTGCGCCATTTTATAAAGAGGATATCGTTTATTTATTTCGTTAAACTGTACAGAAACTTGTGGTTGGTGGCGATTTTAATTGTGTTTTGCGTCCTGATTACAGAAGTCAGAATAGTGCGCCCAGCCACACAGTTTGGAGGACATGAAGAATTTTCTCTAGTAGTATCGGTAGACGTCTTGTACCCGCCCGGGCGACAGTTTTCTGATCGAAAGTAAGTAGTGTGATCTGGCGGAATTTATCAATATCTATATCTCCGGTTGTCTTCGTAATTAGAACGATTTTACCAACCTTGAAGAGGTGAGGAATCAACCTCCCCCCCCCCCCCCCCCCCCCGATTACCTCATTTACCAGTCACGTAGTGGTATCATCTACAAGAGGTATAAAATGTACGTAAGATTCCTTAGGAATACCGTCGAACCCCGGCGATTTTTGCGATGGTGAACCAGCAATACGGCGATATGTATAATCGTAAGTCAGATTTGTAAACCCACGAGGCGAAATCGGTGAAGCAATTACAGATCGCTGTGGAAATGTCACGTTGGGATGTCAGTATGTGAGCCGGCTGCGGTAACCGAGCGGTTCTGGACGCTCAGTCCGGAACCGAGCGACTGCTACGGTCGCAGGTTCAAATCCTGCCTCGAACATGGATGTGTGTGCTGTCCTTAGGTTATTTAGGTTTAAGTAGTTCTAAGTTCTAGGGGACTGATGACCACAGATGTTAAGTCACATGGTGCTCAGAGCCATTTTTGTCAGTATGTGACGGTGGGTATGATTATCGTTTGCGACGCGTCCGCAGCCGGATAAGGTGGTGTAAGGAGGTCAGTTCATCCTGTAGGAAGAAAAGGGATTTTGATCGCACTCTGAGTCCTTCCAGTTGTTGCCTCTTTAACTGAAGCAGTTTCGCCTTAACATGGCGGACATACATAATCCGTAACGGAGCTTATCTGACACCGTCATACAGTTGACGCAAGACTGGTTTCGACGGAGATCACTCGGCATCTCAGCGCCGTAACGTATTAACGCATTCCGGAGCGAACTGTTGGGCATGCCCTGACCACCATTCCATAAGAGAAGGAGTAACGGTCCTCCAAACGCACGCTACGGGCCCAAGCCTCTCTAACGATAATCTCGAGGGAAGGATCCTGTAAGAGGGATGTGTTCAACATCCAGGGGAGGAGGTACACTTTTACTGGATGTGGCACATGATTTAAGTTAAAGCTATGGCACAGTGATCAGTGAAACAGAAGTTTTATCCAATATTTTTGCTGGTATTCACGCATGCATCGTGGGGATTGTACAGCTTACTCTCCTGATGTCCATCCGACGGGGCTTACCACAACGGAGTACCCTCCCCATGTCACTTTTTGTCTTGTTCTTAGAACCCGTGTTTCGCCATATTACTCATCAGTTACGTGGCTGTAAGATATTAGGAGAAACTTTCTCGGTACGAGCGTACGCGGATGATGTTACGGTACTGCTACGTCACATCGGTGACTTATCCTTGCTCAAGCACTTACTGGTCTCCTTTTGTTCTGAGGCCCGCAGTAATGAACAGAAATGTACTCTATTACCATTGCAGGGTTTTCAACACGTTGTCGTTCCATGGGCAACGGTTGTCGCTCGCCAGAAATCGTTGGGAATTACCATGGATCGCTGTCGGATGAAAAAGGCTGCACTCAGTTGGCGGGAGGTGACGAATCTAATTCAGTGGGCAATTCGTGAACACGAACGCCGCTCCCTTATCCTTCTTCACTAAGTGCGGGTCTTAGATTTCTATATTTTCTGCGAAGTGTACTATGTTGCACAAATATTCCCGCTTCCCACAATGACGGCGCGCAAATTGATGCAAATGTAAGGTCGTTTCCTTTGGCAAAGTCATATTTTTCGACATTGGTATGAAGTGGTTGCAAGGCCCCATTCCCTTGGATAGTTGACACTACCTAATATCAAAGTGAAGGCTTCAGGTATTGTTTATACCGCGTACCGTTTTAACATGTAATCGAGTAACTCATTCTCTTAATGTCGTTTATTTACGTGTTTTCGGCGGACCAGTCTGACTCTGCCTGCCGATGTTCTCGGTATCAGCTCTAGATTACGGCATCTACGTGAATTTTATATTATAAAAAGTTTTCTGGGAGCTGGCATTTTATGAGTGACACCTTACCACCAGATCCTTGCTTTCTCGCCGAGGAGTACAATCATCCCTCTCCCCAATTGAAATGGCAGCGCCGTTGGTATTCTGGAAAACAGTGTGGTTTCACGTTGGTCTTCCTATCCTCGTAATCGAAGTCGCATCACTGTGGTATAGGGTCATTCACAGTCTGATCCTGACCAACGAACGCCTCCATCGCACTGGTCCAACTGGTCTTTGGGGCACACGACGTCAACCTGATACATTACCACACTGTTTCGTTTGTTGTGGACGGGAACACTGACATTGGATTCGCCGACAACTGGCTTTCCTTATCCGATTAGCTGAAGCTGCTTTCACGGTTGATCTTCTTCTGTGTCCCGACTTTTCCGTTTTCCCTCGGACCAAGACTGATTTGATCGTACGGCTCCTCGGACACTAAGCCCACTCCGTAGTTTGGTGTGACAAAGATCTCGACCCGGTGTTTTTCGCCAATACATACTGAATGCTCATTGGAAGTGGTAGAGGCCTCCACGTCATCGTCCGATATTTGCAAGTATGCTGCACCTTGTCTTTAATCGTCAAGGAATTGGAGCTTTCTCTCATTGTGTTCCTCCTAGAAAAAAAAATGGTTTTGAGTCCCGGAAATGTGAAATTTGTGTCTAACAAGTTTTCTTTTCATAAAGCAAATAGCAACAAAAGTAAAGAAAAAATTAAGAAAATAAAAAAATTGAAAAATACCAAAAAACATGAAATGAAAAACCAAGCTAGTACCATGTCCGTGTGATAGACCAGCACAGTAACAGGCAGGGGTGAGGCATCGTGACCACGCCTCGGGTTTGGACTCCTGCCCAGCTTGTCTTCACCCAGCCTGAAGCTAACTAGGTGCACATTCGCCGTATGTTAATATTTTTTCCTCTATTTGCATTCGTAACGAATAATGTCACTTGATTATTAATGAAATAAAAGTACATTCTTCAATAACAAAACCTGGTAGCGTGTTTGCCTACGTTGCAATGGGCCCGGTTTCGATTTCCGGCCGGGTTGGAGATTTTTCTCCGCTCGTGGACTGGGTGTTGTGCTGTCCTCATCATCCTTTCACCATCAACGACGCGCAGGTCTCCAAATGTGGCGTCGCCTGAAATAAGACTTGCACTGGGCGGCCGAACTTCCCCGGATGGGGTCTCCCGGCCAATAACGCCACACGATCATTTCATTTCATTTCTGGTGAAGACATCCTTCGAGGTGTCGAAACCTAGGTCAATGTATTATACATTATTTGGAATCGGTTGGCTGTGGTATTTCTCCCTTGATAATTATCAGAAAATATGAACTTGAGCGTCGATTCCCACAAGTCTATTTTGTCTGAAGACACCGTATGTTGGTAGAATTAAAGTATTAAGAAATGAATTTTCACTGTGCAGCGGAAGGTGCGCTGATATGTTCCAGGTAGTTGAAACTATGTGTCGGATCATCACCCGAATTTCTAACGTTTACCTTCCGCGCGCACGTGCTGTGCCGCGTGAGGTATCCAACCACGACACGCTACTCACCTTCAAGACTTTTACTTCTACATGTCCGACCTTCCGAACCTCACAGAAGTTCCCCTGCATGCATTCGGGGACTAGCAGAAAAACGCATACTGCGGAGAAATGGCTTAGCCTCAGCAAAGAAGATGGATTCGAGAGTTAATTCCCACTCAGGAGCAGTTCTGTGAAGTTTTGAAGGCACCAAAAGCGGTTCTGATGGAAGCGAAATTGCGAGGGCGAGTCGCGACTGGTGCCTGGAGCGATCTGTCATAGAGCACTGTTCTACAAAAAGTAACGTGAACAGTTTATGCATTATTTATTGATGACGCCCTCCACACAGCAGCGGAGTGGTAATTGCCGCTGTGCAGTCCATGTCTGATAAGCACTGTGTGACGCGCTCGCGACCGACTGCTGACCTAGTGCCGGCCGGGTAATAGTGGCTGGCTGTGTTGGCGTCGTGCCTGACCCAGTAATGTGTCAGTCCAGGTGGTGTAGGGCCTGTTGTTCCATGAGGCTTGCAGAAAGCGTGCGGACACTCCGTGGCGAACCCAGGAGCCTCGGAGACTGGCTGGAGGCGTTGGCCTCACCTCGGCGGATCGCGTACAACAGCCGGAATCATCACACCTGGCTGCATGTGGCACAGAACGCTGCTCGGTGCGGCCGGTCTGGTCTAGCTGTACATCTGACCGATGACTGGTCACCCGTCTGCACCGGTGCAGTGCGGGGTGCAGAAACGTTCACAAAGTATTTACACAACCTCCGTCTGGGTGCCCTGTAGCAATAGTACGGCTATCATTGCGCACTTGACAGTGGAAACGCAGCGTCTTGCTACACCATGTAACAATATAACCAGCCACTAACAACAAATTGCAAGATTCTTGGTTTGTTGCACTTCCACGGCCACTTTCTCCAGAGCAATGCCTTTGCACAGCTCATATTATTACATGCGAAGGTCAGCTGGCAGACAAGATCATTTTACTGTGTACGTATGTACAATTCAGACCCTCTATTCCCACCTTCTGGGTTCTAGTCATGGACGACCTTCTCTTTGTTGTAATACAGGGTGTTACAAAAAGGTACGGCCAAACTTTCAGGAAACATTCCTCACACACAAAGAAAGAAAATATGTTATGTGGACATGTGTCCGGAAACGCTTACTTTCCATGTTAGAGCTCATTTTACTACTTCTCTTCAAATCACATTAATCATGGAATGGAAACAAACAGCAACAGAACGTACCAGCGTGACTTCCAACACTTTGTTACAGGAAATGTTCAAAATGTCCTCCGTTAGCGAGGATACGTGCATCCACCCTCCGTCGCATGGAATCCCTGATGTGCTGATTCAGCCCTGGAGAATGGCGTATTGTATCACAGCCGTCCACAATACGAGCACGAAGAGTCTCTAAATTTGGTACCGAGGCTGCGTAGACAAGAGCTTTCAAATGCCCCCTTAAATGAAAGTCAAGAGGGTTGAGATCAGGAGAGCTTGGAGGCCATGGAATTGGTCCGCCTCTACCAATCGATAGGTCACCGATTCTGTTGTTGAGAAGCGTACGAACACTTCGACTGAAATGTGCAGGACGAGCATGAACCACATGTTGTGTCGTACTTGTAAAGGCACATGTTCTAGCAGCACAGGTAGAGTATCCCGCATGTAATCATAACGCGCTCCATTGAGCGTAGGCGGAAGAACATGGGGCCCAATCAAGACATCACCAACAATGCCTGCCCAAAAGTTCACAGAAAATCTGTGTTGATGACGTGATTGGACAATTGCGTGCGGATTCTCGTCAGCCCACACATGTTGATTGTGAAAATTTACAATTTGATCACGTTGGAATGAAGCCTCATCCGTAAAGAGAACATTTGCACTGAAATGAGGATTGACACACTGTTGGATGAACCATTCGCAGAAATGTACCCGTGGAGGCCAATCCGCTGCTGATAGTGCCTGCACACGCTGTACGTGGTACGGAAACAACCGGTGCTCCCGTAGCACTCTTCATACGGTGACGTGGTCAACGTTACCTTGTACAACAGCAACTCCTCTGACGCCGACATTAGGGTTATCGTCAACTGCAAGAAGAATTGCCTCGTCCATTGCAGGGTCCTCATCGTTCTAGGTCTTTCCCAGTCGCGAGTCATAGGCTGGAATGTTCCGTGCTCCCTAAGACGCCGATCAATTGCTTCGAATGTCTTCCTGTCGGGACTCCTTCGTTCTGGAAATCGGTCTCGATACAAACGTACCACGCCACGGCTATTTCCCCGTGCTAATCCATACTTCAAATGAGCATCTGCCAACTACGCATTTGTAAACATTGCACTGACTGCAAAACCACGTTCGTGATTAACACTAACCTGTTGATGCTACGTACTGATGTGCTTGATGCTAGTACTGTAGAGCAATGAGTCGCATGTCAACACAAGCACAGAAGTCAACATTACTTTCCTTCAATTGGGCCAACTGGCGGTGAAACGACGAAGTACAGTACATACTGACGAAACTAAAATGAGCTGTAACATAGAAATTAAGCGTTGCCGGACACATGTCCACTTAACATCTCTTCTTTATTTGTGTGTGAGGAATGTTTCCTGAAAGTTTGGCCGTACTTTTCTGTAACACCCCGTATAAATGGGGAAATGGCAGGGAGCGCGTTGAGAATTGGTTTTGGCCTCAACCTAGCGAAAATTACCAGAGAATTCCGTCAAATAACACTGATTTAATAATATCCCAATTCCAGTGTGAAACATGGTCACAATCAGAAAATATAAAAAATGCAAAACAAACAACCTTTAATAAAACAATCCTCACCTTATTCAAAAATGCGAGATCATGACAGCTGCAATAAACTCGATTAATAAATACTCACTATACTTTTTTTCTTTTTAAATTGTTATTATACAGAGTGACTTTAACATCTGTATGCATGATTATGGCACCACAATACTTTTAAATCTATGTTACTTGGAAACTTCAGAAGAGTCGGTGGTTGACATTCTACAAATATTTGCTAACGACAGACAGCCGTTTTGCGAAGTTAGCGTGCTTAGGGGGAAAGTGAGGGGCACAATCTCTAACCGGAATACAGAATGAACAAACCAATTGCGACTTTACGTCCAGTTCGTATTCCTTGGGTCAGTGAGCTGTGAATGGCTCTGATTAAGAAGAATAGCTCGATGTAGTCGTAGGGCCAAGCAGCGCACGTCTGCTTTCATGCCCAGCAGCCAGCTCACTGGAAATAATAGCATGTGCATGAGATCCCATAGGAAAACAGTCTATGCATTTGCTAGAATTGTGAATTAGAAAGTTAAACGTATATCTGTAATAAATTTATACGAATAACAATAAAACCCCCGGCACTGCCGGTCCCAAGCCCAGAGCCTCATCTCTCAAGCGATTAGGAACGAGGATGGAAGGAGTAACACCTCGTAAAAAAGTGGATTCATCTGGCTGCTTATGGTAATACCCTTTGAGGGCCCCTGCCTAGGGTTACAGGTGAAACCCGGTAACCGTCTCAAAAGCGGAAAAGGAACGCTAACCCCCGACGGCAGAGAGAGCAAAAGAACCTAATGGATAAAAACATGAAAAATAATCATTTAGGACTAACAGTCCGATCTCATCTTGGAATTTATTTATTACAATGTACAATTTCAGCTGCAGAATGGAAATTCCGCCAAAATCGAGCACTAGACAGGTGACAAGGAGGAATCCACAATTGTTTTATGCAATGCATCGGGACCTAGGGTTCTGGGGAGTCCCAACATCTGCAGTAAGAATGAGTCGGAGCATCCTTTCTATCCTTCCAAACTCAGACTGAAAACAAATTTCTTCGCAGGCACCTTGAATGTAAATTCGTTACTAAAAATTGATAAATAGAAAGAACTTGAAATTCTGTTAGGTAAGCACGAAAGACAAGTTCTAGCCGT
The DNA here is from genome assembly GCF_021461395.2 of Schistocerca americana. NCBI lineage: Eukaryota > Metazoa > Arthropoda > Insecta > Orthoptera > Acrididae > Schistocerca > Schistocerca americana. Next base: position 92,662,183 of record NC_060123.1, on the reverse strand, counting down.
GTAAGAAACAAGACTTCTGGACGAAAATGTTACAAAAACCAAAAACCACAGAATTTTTAAGGGTAAACTAGCAATAAAAATTACTAAAGGCATGCTAGTTATTAGTACCGCCTTCAGTATTCATAAAAATTTTGTAGATAACGTTACAAAATTGCCGCGCGGATGGCCGCGCGGTTTGAGGCGTCATGTCACTGACTTCGCAGCCCTCCCGCCGGAGGTTGAAGTCCTCCCTCGGGTATGGGTGTGTGTGTGTTGTTCTTAGCGTGAGTTAGTTTAAGTTAGTTTAACTAGTGTGTAAGTCTAGGGACCGATGACCTAAGCAGTTTGGTCCCTTAGGAATTCATACACATTTGTTACAAAATTCAAATCCAGTTCAGAACGACTCTCTCTTCTAACAGTGAAATGCAAAAATAGTATGCCTCTGTTAATAACCATGCTCCAATTAATGATGACAATAAGAAAAATCAGAATGAAGTAGAAGCATTCTGGGAACTTTTGGAAAACGAAATATCAAAAATTCCAAAACTAAATGTGCTACTACTGTGGGATTTTAACTCCCAAATAGGGAGGGTAAAAATCTTTTCGAGAAACAGTAGAATATCCAGCCTATAAAAGAACAAAAAAATTGTGCAGGACTAATTAATCTTTGTGAAACATTTCAGTTGAAGTAAATGACAACTTCCTTCGAAAAATTGCCAAGAAAAGCAAAAAAATGGGTATCTCCAAATATAATACTAGGGGACTTCCAATTAGATCATATGGCTATTTCTCAAAGCAATATTAAAGAAATCATGAATCTGAAAGTAAAAAGAAACGGGGATTTGACTCTAATCATTGCCTACTAAAATTAAGTTTAAACTTCTCCTTAATAAAACGTAAAGAGATAGCAAAAATTGATGAAATATAACACAGACGGGCAGAACGTCGCAAAAGAGGCAAAAAAACATTTTCTAGAATAAATTAAAATAGCTAACTCTGGGAAATTTAAAGAATTATCCAAACAGATTAACAGAGCAACGAAGACTGTATTTGGATCAACAAAAATGAAGAAGAAAGTCTGATGGACTCAAACCTGTGAAAAAGCAGTTACAGAAAAACAAAACAGTGGAAAAACTGGAAATCTTCTGGAAAGACAGAGCACCCTAATGAATTTAAAATGCGAAGGGAAGAAACAACAAGAACAAAAAGGGTCCCAAACGATCTTTTGAGAAATCACAACTTCTTGACATACAAAACAGCTCTGTTAAAAATAACTCCCGGAATTTCTATCAGACGTTTAAAAATTATCTAAAGGGCTGCCAAGCCCCAAGTATTTGCTTCTGATATGAAAATGGTGAAATAGGCCTAAGCAATACCCAGAACTGTGAAATACTTAGAAAGTAATTTGAATAATTCTTGAACTGTGAAGAACCGAAGTGTAAGCTAAAGTTTTCAGACCTTCATAGAAACCCAGAAGCAGGTCCACCACCCACAGCTAAAAAAATGTAAAACCAAAAGAAAATAACAATGCCAGTGGAGAAGACTGTATTACAGCCGAACTTGTAAAATGATCTCAACGAGAAATTGTTACTAATCTTCAGATCACGTTTGAAGAATTATGGGAAAGGATTGCACTAGGCTGGAAAGTGGCCCTTTCCATCGTTTGCACAAGAATGGTGATAAGCATAGTGTAAGAAGCTGCAGAGGTATATTTCTGTTGCCTGTATGTTATAAAATATTTTCAAAAATATTACTAAACAAGGTAGAAGCAACATTTGATAGCCATTTTGGAGAACATCAGAGTGGATTTAAAAATGGCAGATCTTGCTCAGAACAGATTTTCAACCTAAAGTTCATAATCTGTCACAGACTTAAAAACTCTAACGAGTAGTTGTAACATTTATAGAATTTAAAAAGGAATTTGATTCGGTTGATAGGGAAACACTAGATAAAGTGATACGAGAATTTAGCATTAAATCTAAACTAGCGAACCTTAATTGTGAAACGCCCACAGACACCAAACAAAAAGTAAAGTTTTGGGATGAAATATCTAAGCCATTCAAAATAAAAACAGGTGTAAGGCAAGGTTACGATCTGTCTCCATTCCTCTTCAACTACGGCCTAGAGAAAATAGTAAGAGAATGGAACCAAAAACTAAAAGAACGTAAGCTGTCGCCAATAACACTGGGGACCAAGACCAATGGCATTGAAATTCACTGTCTAGCATATGCTGATGATTTTACCATTCTCCCTGTAAACCTTACGAATGCGGCAATATAAATCAATCTCTTGGACGAAACAGCCAACAAAACAGGTTAAAGAATTTCTGCAGAAAAAACAAAATTTGTGATAAACGTGCTCCATAAATCCTAGTAACAGATACTTTATAGACAAAGAGGGTTAATACATTTAAATATTTGGGAGAAAGTACTCAAGAAAATTCGCTGTAGAAGAATGATTACGTAAAATGGAGAGAACATATGATACCACGGATAACATTTACAATAAGAGGTCCCTGTGTAAAAATTTGAAAATTCAGTACTGTAACACAGTAGGAAATCCAGAATGTCTTTGTGTAAATGAATTTTTAGTACTGAATTAGAAATTACACAAATTTGAAGACCTATAAAAAAGAAACATTCGAATAATACTTGGTCTGCTAAGAAATACAGAGGTATGTAAGTTGAGAAGTAATGAAGAAGTACACCACAGCGTAGAAAACATATCTGAAACGCTACGGAAGAGGCGACTACCATTTTTTTGGGCATTTATGAGGAATGAACGTCAACAGATTAACCAAAGAGCTTTTTAAATATCTTTAGGGCAGGAAGTAAACAATGTCCTGGATTTAACAAGTTAGGAAAGATGTAAAAAGAAGCAACATCAGTGACAAAGACGCAACGGAAAGAGATTTTTAAGAAGAATGTGTTAAAAATGGAAGGATTCCAAGGCAGGAGGGAGAACAAGATACAATCAAAATGGTCTTAGAAGATGAAAGAATACTGGAGGGACAAGAGAGAAGAACAAAGGAGGAACCATTAAACGAGGAAGCATGGTCCTTAGATGACCCAAATGGAAAAAGAAGAAGAAGAATTAATAAAAACGAGTTCTATTCTAGCGTCTGAAATTGACGTAGATAACTCTAAGCAGTCTTACTGAATAATGTGTAATGAAGACGTCACTTCAATAACTGCAGAGTGGTCCTACTATTAACAATCATAAAAGAGACAGGAATATTGTCTTAATAATCTGCAATAGAGTTGCGTTAAATACGATACAAGTATTGTAGCTGAAACCCCCAGTTAAACTGTCGTTCAACACACGCGAAAACTGTTTGTTTCGAGAACATTATACGAGGAATATTCTCGACTCAAATTAGTTCAAAGTACAGCAACACGATTTACTAATCAACACACGAAATGCAAAGAGCAGCAACTCAAACTCTATCTATTCTCAAATCCGCAACTGGAGAATATTCAAACCTCGCGAAATATAAAGTCCCTTCAAAAGCTAAAATATTGTAGCGGCTGTTCACCGGCCAGAATCGACGACCCAAAAGACCGAATAGTCCACGTTACTGCCAGGAAGCCTCGTTACGCAAGTGTCCTCTTCAAGATTTCCACATAACGAGCCCTTTAAAGTTAAGATCTTGCGACGGCTGTTCGACACCCGAAATCACCTGCACGATCAAATACTACACTTAACCACAGGCAAGCCTGTCTTCTCCCACAACTCGACACAGAGTGTCCAGAATCACTCCCTAGAGAGCTCTTCTCTCGAGAAGAGAGAAGTGCCTGTCTCCTCTTGACTCCAGAAGTGTTCCGCTGCCGTCCAACTCTCACATCTACTAGGATGACGCAGTCGTTAGCGCCCTGGACTTGCATTTGGGAAGACGATGATTCAAACCCGCGTCCGGCCATCCTGATTTAGATTTTCCACGATTTCTGTAAAATGCTTAAGGCAAATGCACGGTTGGCTTCTTAAAACGACACTTCCGATTTGCTTCTCCATCTACTCTAATCCGAGTTTGTGCTCCGTCTCTAATGACCTCGTTGTCTACGGAGCGTTGAACACTAATCTCCTCTTCCCCCTCCATTTCTCTTTGGCTGAAGGCCAAGCCCCACCAAAATTTACCTCTTTTTCAAGTTTTACAGACATGATTTGACTCAACGTCACCGCTTTCGACACTAAATTAATACAATGAAACGCCAAAGAAACTAGTATAGGCAAGCGTATCCAAATACAGACAAATGTAAACAGGCAGAATATGGCGCTGTGGTCGGCAACCCTTGTATACGACAAGAAGTGTCTGGTGCAGTTGTTAGATCGGTTACTGCTGCTACAAGGGCAGGTTATCAAGATTTAAGTGAGCTCGAACGTCGAGTTATAGTCGGTGTACGAACGATGGAACACAGCATCTCCGAGGTAGCGAAGAAGTGGGAATTTTCTCGTACGACCATTTCAGGAGTGTACCGTGAATATCCGGAATCAGATAAAACATCAGATCCCCGACATCGCTGGGACCGGAAAAAGATCCTGAAGAACGGGATCAACGACGACTGAAGAGAATCTTTCAACCTGACAGTAGTGCATTCGTTCTGCAAATTGATGTAGATTAAGTTGTAAGTTGCTGGGCCATCGACAAGTGCCGAAGGCTCACTCGTGTGCCGTTGATGACTGCACGACACAAAGCTTTAAACATCGCCTGGGCCCGTCAACACCGACATTGAACTGCTGATGATTGGAAATATGCTGCCTGGTCGGGCGAGTCTCGTTTCAAATTGTATTGAGCGGATGGACGTGTACGGGTATGGAGACAACCTCATGGACTGTTCAAGCTGGTGGAGGCTTCGTAATGGTGTGGGGCGTATGCAGTTGGAGTGATATGGGACCTCGGATACTGTATGATACTTTCTTTCCGCAAAGCGTTGGCACGCATCCTCGATTTCAAAATGGCACCTGTGTCTTTTGTGAAAGACGCCTACGACCGTTTGCGTGAACGAACATCACTACATGGGACCCCTGATGCGTCTAGATACGAGTCTGACAGGTTCCACGAACGTAAGCATCCTGTCTGATCACCAGCACCCATTCATGTCCATTGCGCATTTCGAAGGATTTCGGCAATTCAATCAGGACAATGCGACACCCCACACGTCCAGAATTGTTACGGAGTGGCTCCAGGAACACTCTTCTGAGTTTAAGCACTTCCGGTGGTCACAAATTTCCTAGACATGAACATTATTTAGCGCGTCTGGGATGCCTTGCAACGTACTGATCAGAAGAGATCTCCAGCCCCTCGTACTCTTACAGATTTATGGACAGTCGTGCAGCATTCATGGTCTCAGTTCCTTCCAGCTATACTTCACACGTTAGTCAAGTCCGTGCCACGTCGTGTTGCGGCACTTCTGCGTGCTCGCGGGGGCCCTACAAGACATTAGGCAGGTGTACCAGTTTCTTTGGCTAGTGCAGTTATATTTTAAAAAAAGAATGTTATAAGTATTTGGTCACATTCAAACCATACAAAATAAACACAATCCCTTCATTGTTGCGTATATGTAGTCACATATTGTTCAAACAGTTATTTAGGGCTGCTTGACGGAAGCGTCCATTGTCACTCATATCAACAGCGGTGTCAGCTAACACGTGCGACTGACCACTTTTAAATCGCTTTGTGAGCCCTGCTGGCCCGTTTCGAGTCGATACATCTCTGCTTGTGTATCTTTGGTTCGCAGCCGTGCCGCGATGCTAGGTGGCGCTCCGGGGCAAGGAGGAAAGCCAGGCGAGAGAGAGACGGCTTAGCAGCAGTGAGGCGAGTGCACCGAGCTGAGCGAGATGTGAGGCCGCCATTGGCCATGCTGTACGCCGGTGGGGGCTGGCAACCTGTTGATGTGCTCACTATCCTGGTAGTCGTGCCGTATTTTGCTTGCACGCTGGCCGACAGGCAGAACTGATATTTTGCGCCTTCCGTTTGTCCATGAAAATCTTACTTAACGAGGACGAACAACGTTTTCTGGAGGCGAAGGCATTACTCTTCCTAGCGCTGGATACAAGCATTTACATTGCTTCCTTCTGCATTTTTATAGCCAGCGCAGCCGAGTCCTGGGTTGAGACTGTATTTTAAATGGCTGCCTTCACATGCTTTGCCTCTGTCTATGTCACATTACATTATTTAAGTTTGCTTGTGAGCGATTTTTTTTTAAATTCATGCTTTTATTTGTACTGAAAACTGATGGAGATCTTGGTGTGTTCTGGTATTGCCCTCGTGGACCGCTAAGTTTAAACTAAGGTTACGCGACTGGACGGTAGTTCTGCTGGGTGCGTAGGACCTGGTTTTTTGCTCTCCGGTGCACTGCTGGAACTCTGGTAAGCTGCAAGCTACAGAAGCTTAATTTGCCTTGCTTTATGTTCTGGAATTTTACGCGTAGGATGCAGTGCAGCATTGCAGGTCCTGGTGATACAAATTTCCGACCTAGCAAATATTTTATTGCAAATTATGTACTTAAGATTTCTGTACATTTCTTGTGCTGTCTATCCAGCAGATTAATTTCATGTCATAATATATGCAAGCTTTTTCGTGTTAATGAGATTTCAATTGAAAGGTCTCTGTTGGATTCCTTTCATGTTAATTTCTTAAATCTGTTGTCATTTACGACATAGATTCCTCTTCTAAATTTACTGTGGCGTTTCTGACTATCTGGGAGGAGACTTAGTAGTGGAACGTATTACTTTTACACATAAACAAGAACGATCTGTCACACTACTACACTTTAAAACACATTTTATATGTAATTCATGTCACACATTCTCATACGGAACCTACATCCGCTTTCTTTTATATACTGTATATGATAAGATACTGTCATCCCCCTTCCCTTCTGTGGGAGAGGATGAATGAGCAAATGTATTTCTAGTTGCATGCTGGATGGTAGCAGACAAGCCTGTCTGCTAGAGAACAGTAGGACCAACGTCGGAACAGGTAGCTACGCTTTCTAAAAGCAAAGAGGTTTCTATCCTTAGTACGGTCCTGTCCATCCCTTGTCATGTTGGTATAGGAAGCTGCCCCTCTGGCCACGTCCGATTGTATTTGTGAGCCACCCTCAGGAAGGGACCACGTCATTCTGTCCGTGGCGAGCGTCTGAAGTGGTAAGATCTCCGGCTAAACGCGTGTCTGCTAAGTCCGTAGGACAACGGATTTCTTAAGTTCAGCCAAACTGAAAATTTAATCACCTTTATTTAAGGTTTAGCTCTAAAATATCTAATGTTATCTTAAATTGCAGCGCAGTGTAATTCGAGTGTGAAGTTCAGAATATATTCCTGTAGTTGCTTTGTCACTAATTTTTGAGTAAAGTGGAACCACGTGTTGATCAGTAACTCTAACTAAGATCATCACTCTTAAATGCGAATGTGCGTGAGATTATAACGTCTCGTCTTGGCAATATTTTTCAATATAGCAACTTTTCTTTATGTTCAACCCACGTGGGATGTACTTTGTGAGACCAGTACCACGTGCTCATACAATGGTTTGACCCATCAGGTTAATAGTAAGACGTTAGTAAACAGTTCGAGGTTTTTCTTCTGTAAATTGCTTTTCGATCTAATTTATTTTAACTATCAAAATTATTGTGGAGTTACACTCTTTGTGTAAATCAAGTTGAACACGTGAAGCATGTGGTGTAATCATCAAAGTAGCCCTCAGCTATTCTTTTCGGGAAGATTTCACAGAGAGTGAGTATGAATTTAGTATACCAGTGTGTGGTAATTAAATGATGGACAGGATTGTGCTACGAACGTAACTTCTTTGGGTGAAAATTGAATCGTTTGGTTGTGGTTAATTTCCTCTTGCATATGTTTCAACGTTCTTCGTGTGTTATTTTATGAATGCAGTGTCGTATGCAGTCTCCCAATCTTGGCTCCATATTTGATGTGTTCCGTAAGATTACAATCACATATTTTCACAATCCTAAATAAGGCACCAGCTTAGTTATGAATCGAGTTTAACATGCTGAAATTTCAATGATCAATGTTAAAATAAATTTCCAAATATAAACTAATTTATTTCTTTTTATTTAAATTCTCTTTTTATATACATATCACCGGTTGTCGTATGACTATTAAAAGATTATAATTAATGTTAGTCTGGTTGGGGATTTGGTAAACTTGACTGGATACCTGTTGAAACAGTTGCTCAGTAATGCAAGGTTAACTTCGCCAGACAGCTCACAGCTTTTAACCCGCTTTTATTATCTATCAACACCGCTTTCATAGCAAATTAAAGCAACAACGTTACACAATGTAGTAAGTTCCGGCGAGATAGTGATACGGCCTACTCTCCTGAAAATATTGTGTCCAGACCACGATATGTTCCGGCTGGAGACCCGACATGAAAACAAGGCCAAGGTATTTCGAGCGACTGCTTAAGTTTGACAGTCCCACTGTAGCGGCCTTGTGCAAGGTTTTCCTAAGAAACAATTTAATATTCATACAGCAGTTCAAATTTAGCATACCCCTCTGTGCAGTTAACGCGAGTTTTCCCTCTTGTGTGTCGACTAATAAGTTTTAGTATCCTAGGTCTGCCCCCAATCCTAGTTGTTACTGTACTTGCCTGTGTGGGGCTACCTTGCTTGCGTTAATCGTCCGCGCTTGGTCAGCTCAGAGGGTCGAGATGGCCAGCCCGCACACACGCGATCTGGAAGGGACACCTAGACATCAGGCGACACACTATGTTGTGTGTAACCATTCTAGTGGGACTCCGTCTGTGAATTGTGCCTCTTCTTACTAGTCCACGCAACTAATTAGTAAAGTTAAGTTGTTGTTCATTGTGGTTGGAAATTGGCCTTGGGCCTTTGATATCTCACATAATATCGGAAATTTATTTGTTTCTCATGTTGCAAGAAGTTGCATACAGTACCGTTTAAACTTCTTGCATCTGACCTGTTACTTTGTGCTGAATAATACACTCCTGGAAATAGAAATAAGAACACCGTGAATTCATTGTCCCAGGAAGGGGAAACTTTATTGACACATTCCTGGGGTCAGATACATCACATTATCACACTGACAGAACCACAGGTACATAGACACAGGCAACAGAGCATGCACAGTGTCGGCACTAGTACAGTGTATATCCACCTTTCGCAGCAATGCAGGCTGCTATTCTCCCATGGAGACGATCATAGAGATGCTGGATGTAGTCCTGTGGAACGGCTTGCCATACCATTTCCACCTGGCGCCTCAGTTGGACCAGCGTTCGTGCTGGACGTGCAGACCGCGTGAGACGACGCTTCATCCAGTCCCAAACATGCTCAATGGGGGACAGATCCGGAGATCTTGCTGGCCAGGGTAGTTGACTTACACCTTCTAGAGCACGTTGGGTGGCACGGGATACATGAGGACGTGCATTGTCCTGTTGGAACAGCAAGTTCCCTTGCCGGTCTAGGAATGGTAGAACGATGGGTTCGGTGACGGTTTGGATGTACCGTGCACTATTCAGTGTCCCCTCGACGATCACCAGTGGTGTACGGCCAGTGTAGGAGATCGCTCCCCACACCATGATGCCGGGTGTTGGCATTGTGTGCCTCGGTCGTATGCAGTCCTGATTGTGGCGCTCACCTGCACGGCGCCAAACACGCATACGACCATCATTGGCACCAAGGCAGAAGCGACTCTCATCGCTGAAGACGACACGTCTCCATTCGTCCCTCCATTCACGCCTGTCGCGACACCACTGGACGCGGGCTGCACGATGTTGGGGCGTGAGCGGAAGACGGCCTAACGGTGTGCGGGACCGTAGCCCAGCTTCATGGAGACGGTTGTGAATGGTCCTCGCCGATACCCCAGGAGCAACAGTGTCCCTAATTTGCTGGGAAGTGGCGGTGCGGTCCCCTACGGCACTGCGTAGGATCCTACGGTCTTGGCGTGCATCCGTGCGTCGCTGCGGTCCGGTCCCAGGTCGACGGGCACGTGCACCTTCCGCCGACCACTGGCGACAACATCCATGTACTGTGGAGACCTCACGCTCCACGTGTTGAGCAATTCGGCGGTACGTCCACCCGGCTTCCCGCATGCCCACTATACGCCCTCGCTCAAAGTCCGTCAACTGCACATACGGTTCACGTCCACGCTGTCGCGGCATGCTACCAGTGTTAAAGACTGCGATGGAGCTCCGTATGCCACGGCAAACTGGCTTACACTGACGGCGGCGGTGCACAAATGCTGCGCAGCTAGCGCCATTCGACGGCCAACACCGCGGTTCCTGGTGTGTCCGCTGTGCCGCGCGTGTGATCATTGCTTGTACAGCCCTCTCGCAGTGTCCGGAGCAAGTATGGTGGGTCTGACACACCGGTGTCAATGTGTTCTTTTTTCCATTTCCAGGAGTGTAGTTTTACAGGTCCACTCTTCCCTTAATTACATATTTTGATTCTTATCTCTCAAAAGCTATATTATTGATAAAGTGATAATTATTCGTGCAATTTTGATCCAGTTAATTTTCATAAAGGGTGCAATTTTTTATTCACCTAGTTGAGCTTAAGGTGCTAGTTCCCGTGGAAAATGAATATGATTTGCTTTTTTTGAAAGGAAAAAAATTGTAATGTGCAGTTTCATTTTGATAATCAGCTAACCTGTGAATCTTGATTTTGATGTTATTGATTAGTCATACTACATAGTCCTGTAACTACATAGTCTTGTAACTAATGAGGAGGTATTGAATAGAATTGGGGAGAAGAGGAATTTGTGGTAAAACTTGTCTAGAAGAATGGATCGGTTGGTAGGACATGTTCAGAGGCATCAGGGGATCATCAGTCTAGTACTGGAGGGCAGCGTGGAGGGTAAAAATCGTAGAGGGAGACAAAGAGACGAATACACTGAGCAGATTCAGAAGGATGTAGGGTGCAGTAGTTACTTGGAAATGAAGAAGTTTGCGCAGGATAGAGTGGCATGGAGAGCTGCATCAGAGGAGTCTCTGGACTGAAGACAACAACAACAAGAATATAGTCTTGAGAATGGTAAAGCAAATTCTGGGTTAATTCATGGTTTAAAGTACTCTGCTCTTAACTGATTAACTGTTTAATTAAATAGTTGTATCATGAATGGTTATGATAAATATATATTTGTTTGAAATTAAATGGTGATGCTGTGGATTAATTTGCGATCAAGGTGTTCCACATTACTGTTTTTCAAGGAAATCCTTGGAGCATAATTTGCCCATGTCATATGGTTGTCTCGAAGCATGGTTGTTCTGGTAAGAAGAAAGCGGAAAGGGTGTAGCACTTCTTCCCCCGTTGATAGCATTCACCGATGTTTTATATGTGTATTACTACATACACTGAAGAGCCAAAAATACTGCTACACCTGCCTAATATAGTCTAGGGCCCACGCGAGCACGCAGAAATGCCGCCAGACGACGTGGCATCGTCTCACCTAGTGTCTGAAGTAGTGCTGGGGGGAACTGACGCCATCAATCCTGCCGTCCGTAAAATCATAAGACTACGAAGGAGTGGAGAGCTCTTCTGAACAGCACGTTGCAAAGCATCCCAGATATACTCAATAACGTTTATCTCAGGGGAGTTTGGTGGCCAGCGGAAGTGTTTAAACACAGAAGAGCCACTCTGCAGCAATTCTGGACGTGTGGGGTTTCGTATTGTCCTGCTGGAATGCACAATGGACATGAATGGATGCAGGTGATCAAACAGGATGCTTATGTACGTGTCACCTGTCAGAGTCGTATCGAGACGTATCAGGGGTCCCATATCACTGCAACTGTACGTGCCCCACTCTATTACAGAGCGTCCACTAGCATGATCAGTCCCCTGCTGACATGTAGGAACGATGGACTCATGTAGTTGTCTCGATACACGTACACCTGCATTCGCTCGATTCAATCTGAAACGAGGCTCGTCCGACAAGGCAATGTGTTTCCAGTCATCAACAGTCCAATGTCAGTGTGGACGATCCCAGATGAGGCGTGAAGCTTTTTGTGGAGCAGTCATCAAGGGTACACCAGGAGGGGCTTCGACTCCGAAAGCCAATATCTATGATGTTTCGTTGAATGATTCGCACGCTGACTTATTTATGTCCCAGCATTGGAATCTGCAGCAATTTGCGAAATTGTTGTAGATTAGATTAGATTTACTTTCATTCCAATTGATCCGTAGTGAGGAGGTCCTCCAGGATGTGGAAAATGATTGTCACACTGAACGATTCTCTTCTGTCGTCTTTGGTCCCGTTCTTGCAGGATCTTTTTCCGTCCCCAGCAATGTCGGAGATTTTATGTTTTACTGGATTCTTGATATTCACAGTACACTCGTGAAATGGTCGTCGGGAAAATCACCACTTCATCGCTACCTCAGAGATGCTGTGTCCCATCGCCCGTGCGCCGACCACAACACAACGTTCACACTCACTTAAATCTTGATAACCTGCCGTTGCAGTAGCAGTAACCGCTCAACAGTTACGCTTGTTTTTTGGCGCTTCAGTGTATTAGACATTAATGCTAATTGATTGTGTATTTCAGGAAGCCATTACAGGCATGGAGGCCAGACGTTGTCCGGGAATTTCTTTTGTGAGGCACGACGAGTTGCTGTATGAACTTACAATTCGTCAGCAGGTGGCCGACAGTACCGTAGCAGAGTTGGCTGCTCGTCTTCACTCCGCCTTGGATGATCCCTCGGGCCTTGCCCCGGACACTTCTTGGTACTTGTTCGGAACCTCTTTCAGCGTTATGTCCTAATATCGAATTTCTGGAGGTTGGCGTACCTACCCGAAAGCTGGGGTATAGGAATCAAGCTCAACTCGTTCAACTGGGTTAATCCCCTTGTGGATCTAAAGCAACTTCATGTGAGTGCCGGACAGTTTAGTTTTATTGATAAGTTACTCAGTCTGTTTAGAGAAATACAGAGGTATAAATGATACATTGGGAGATAGCGAGGAAAGTGCTTCGGCCATTGGTCAGTTAATCCAACTGTCATAACAGCGGCAGCAAGGTGTAGACCATAAGCTGAATGTTTTGCTTGACTACCTAATGCCATTGTTGATTTCCTTCAGGGAATTAGTGATCTTCCCACTGAACAGGTTTCTCAGGTTGAGCTTATCTTTCGGTTGACCATTCATCTTTAATTTAATGCCAGTACCTTTGGAACTTCACACAATTTCTCCAGCACTTGTACTTCTTAACCCATGGGCTATTAATCAGCATACTATCTGAGGTTTTACAGGAGTAGGGATTGTTTCGCGATTTGAGAACATTATCTCCCTACGTTTGAAACGAACGTGGATCGTAAGCATTAATAGTGTCTACAATCCCCAGTTGAAACAGTGGCAAGATACGTTAAGGAGATTTGCAAGGGGAAATTGTTAACAACGTATTGGGAGGCATTGCGCACAATCTTCTTACGGAAGCCCATTTCATAATTCATCCGTGGAGCTTGATGCTTTAGTCTCTGACATGGAAGGCTTTGGGTTTGTGGATGAGCAACGAGGCGTGGGTAGTGAATCTCGACTTTATCCCCAGATCAATCAGGGGAATTTTGTGAGTATCCCTTTGCGTCTATCCGAGGTGAAGCTGTGTTTCCGATGTGGGGACAGAGGGCATTTTTTACAAGACTGTCAAGTAAGGCGTGTCCCTTGTCCCGATAGCTGACGCCATCAGAAACAAAGAAAGAAGGGGTACTCCTGTCCCACTGAAGCGCTGTACCGTTATTAGGGCGGTTACCAGCCATGTGCTCGCGTATGTTTGTGCTTAGCTTAATTCAGAAGAAAGTCTGAGCATTGCTCGACTCTGGTAGCACCATTTCCCTGTTGGACCACAGTTGGTATCTTGAGTTTACAACCATTTGTTTTCCTTGTGCACTGCCTCTGAGGGATGTTGGGCCTTCAGCGGACAGGTGTTGCCTCTTCTGGGGGAGCTACGGGACAAGCGTCGTGTACTCAAGTTTTCATGGCCTTTCGATTTAATTGTGGTTAATAACCTGTCCGTTAACCTCACTTTGGAATGTGATTTTATCTAGTAAACTGGCTCTGCTCTGCATTATGCTGGTGCAGAACTGTCTTTAAACTGCTAATCTGGCGCCGAATTCCAACAAAAACATAAGTTCACTATACACAGAAATAACACTAGACAGCTCATCACTCCATCCGACCCTTACAGAAACATTATATATTTAAGTACATGCTACACAGAGTACACTCTCTTGATTTAGAAGAAAACTGACTCAGGAATGACATATATATAACAAAGAGCGTTGCCATAACCAATGGCTACATAGCCAAAACTATTGACAATTTAAGTAGACAAATACACAAAATTATGACAAGAAAGGAGAGAGAATATTTGCAAGTATCCCACACCTGCGCCCCTCATCACAAAACAACGCTAACCTTTTTGGGAAAAAAAGTCCAAATGTAACGGTATCATTCTCAACAAATAATAAGTTAGGAAATTTACTCGCCCATAATATTAAATCAAATACACAAAAATTCAACAATAGTGGAGTGTACAAAGTATCATACCCCAATTCTCCTGCCTGGTATGTAGGTAAAACAGGCAGTAACTTCGAAACCTTCTTTTAAGAACATATAATTGCATTCAGGCCGAACCACTTTAAAAATCAGTTATTGCACAACGTATGTTGGAAACGAAACATGTCATCAAGAGTCTAGAAAACAATTTCCTAATACTACATAATGAAGCCACTGGTAAGACCCCAAATCTCTTAGAACAACTGGAGATACCCCTTCATAACATCAAAAAACCAGAGTGTGTTTTTTCACTGATTTTATATAGATTAAAAGGTCGCTGTTCCCAAAAAGTTACCAAAACAATGTAACAATCTAATGGGGACGAGCGAAGATGGGAGGAATTAGGCTATATTCGTGTTGGCTCTAACACTTTGGCAACATATCATGGTGTTAATCGATAGATTATTATTATTTTGAGCTTTTCCTCATTACAGAAGCTTATCTCCAACATAATAATTCACTCGAAAATTATAATACAAAGAATAAACGTTCTTAAACTATATTTTCAAAATATTCCTCCAGGTGTTTCGATCTTGTGTGTCCTCTTCCTCTGCCCCCATTCTCCTTATTGTGTGCTGTACCTTTTGGAGCCAGGTGGTCATAGGCCGTCCTGTTCTTCTTCTCCCCTCCGGTTCCCACTCCAGTATCAATTTTAGTATTCTGTCTTTCTCCATTCGTCGTACACGCACCTCACACTGTAATTTCTTCCTATCCATTACGTCATATATTCTTCCTTTTCCATTCTCCTTATTGTTTCGGTGTTCCTTATCTTTTCTTTCCCGGAGATTCTTGCCGATCGTCTCCAAACGTCCATCTCTAGAGCTTGTAATTTTTTAATGTGCTTCAGGTTAATTGTCCAGGTCTCCGTTCCATATAGAACCACACGCTCTAATATGGAATTGTATATTAATTTTTTAGTTCTGCTAATTACATTCCTGCTCCATAAGACTGAGTTAAGCATCCCAATGACCTTCTGTCGGCTACTAATTCCTTTATTGATTTCTGACTGATTTTCCCTCGATTTATAAAATGGATCCCAAATAACAGAAAGTTATTATCTTTTTGATTTTCTTTCCTTCAATGTATAGCTCATCTAAATCATAAGTCAAGTATTCTGTTTTTTTGGTAATTAATCTTCAAACCCTAAGTATTGTATGCTACTGCTAATTGATTGCACATATAGTTAGCATCCTACCCATCTTGTGCTACGACTACTTGATCATCAGCAAACAATAAATGATGTAGGTAAACTCCATCCCTTATTTCTAATCCCATACTATTACATTTACGAGACCATGTTCTAAGGCTAATATCTATATAGGTTTTAAATAATGATGGTGACATGGGACAGCCCTGTATAAGGCCTTTGATTGTTCTAAACTTCTGTGAAAGTTTATTACCAACTTTAACTTGGCAAATGTTATCTTTATAAATCTGTTGTATTATTTTAATCAGGGACGGTTTTGTGTTTGCCATATGTAGTCCTCTCCAAAGTAATTTTCTTGGAACAGTATCATAAGCGTTTTCTATATCTATGAAAATTAATCGTATATTTTTAAATTTTTCCCTACGTTTCTTCAAAATCTGTCGTAATGTGAAAATATGGTCCACACATGATCTTCCAGCCGTGAATCCATATTGTTCTTCTTGGGCTCTAAAATTTTTTTCCAGTTTGTTTTTAATTACTTTCGTAAAAACTCTCATTAATGTTTTTGTAACACAAATTCCTCGATAGTTTGAACAAATTTTGCGATCCCCTTTCTTAAATATGGTATTACTGTAACCTAGCTTCATCTCGTTGGTTACTGAATCTCCATGTGTCATTTTGTTGAAGAGCTGTGTTATCACTTTCACAATTTTGTCACTCCAGACACTCCAGAGTGATATTGCCTGACCCTGGTGATTTACCATTCCTTCCTGTTCTCAACGCCTGAAGTACTTTCTAAAATCTGGATCTCATCATTTTCATATCCTTTTTCTTCCACTGTTCCTTCTTCTAGATATTCTTCTCTGTCCTCATATAATAATTTTTGGAAATACTCTTCCCATTCCTTTTGTGTTAATCGATAGATAATGTCTGAATATTCCTCTGCATCCGTGTCGACTTTTGTAGAGCTTCTAGGATGTAAATCTTTGAGCCGGTAAAACAGATTTCTTTATTCTAGAGTTACCTTCAGGCGCAAATATCTTCTACTCATAAAAGTGATCGTTGATGTTCGCATACAACAAACGTGTCGTGTGTGCAAATATCAGTGAGGTATATAGTTAAGATTAGGCCGCAATCCTCGTTAATCTGACAAATTTCAGGCTTAAAATACTCCTTAAATTTGGGAAGCTTCAACATATGGCTATTGTAACAATATTCCTCATGTCACAGTTGAAATGGAAATCAGCGATTGGCGTCATTGGCCGGGAGGTCCCTTACGGGGCAGGTCTGGCCACTGTAGTGCAGGTCTTACTACATTCGACGCCACATCGGGAGACCTGCGCGCCTCATGGTTCAAAAATGGTTCAAATGGCTCTGAGCACTATGGGACTTAACATCTGTGGTCATCAGTCCCCTAGAACTTAGAACTACTTAAACCTAACTAACCTAAGGACATCACACACATCCATGCCCGAGGCAGGATTCGAACCTGCGACCGTAGCGGTCGCGCGGTTCCAGACTGTAGCGCCTAGAACCGCGAGACCACCGCAGCCGGCGCGCCGCATGGTGATGAAATGATGATGAAGACAACACAACACCCAGTCCCTTAGCGGAGAAAATGCCCGACCCAGCATGGAATCGAACCCGGACCCGTAGGACGGCTGACCACTCAGCTATCGGGGAGGACATGTCACAATTGAAACAGTGTACAGCCCTAAAATTGTGTATTGTGGACAGTCTAAGATGGGAAAATTTTAATTCTGAGAATAGCATCCTGCGTTACGAAATTCACACATGTTCATTGCATGTTCTTATACGTGCAAGCTATCCCCAGCCTTGGCAATTCCAAGGAATTTGATAAATGTGAGTCACACGCTTTAATGTACTTCAAAAACGGAAATGGAGTGATACAAACCCTTCCAGGTGTCATGCAAAAGTGTTTTAGCAAACTGCAGATTCAATATTGAAATCTCATAATCTGTTACAAGGCAGCACATTTGCTCTATTCGGCCTCCGTATCGCCGACACGGTAGCTCAGCGTGTTCGGTCAGAGGGTTACCTACTCTCTGTAATAAAAAGAACTGAGTGAACGGATCAACGAACAACCTGAACGGGTGTCATGAGACGTTCGTCCCGAAGACATACAACGAATAAAATAGAACAAAATGAGATCGACAAAGAATTTTTTTAAAAAATTAAAAAAATATCGCAGCGGTAGCGTTGCCGATTACCACGCAAAGGGGCCCCGTTTCGATTCCCGGCAGGGAACTGGGTGTATCCATTTTTATCATCATTGACACGCAAGTCGCCACGTGGTGTCAACTAAAAAGACTTGCAATACGGCTGCCGAACCCCGAAGGGGGTATCCTGGCCAATAAATGCCAAACGATCATTTCATTTTCCTCTATTCAAAACTGAATTGCAGCTCAATTTTACTAAACTACAATTCCAGTAGCGTTCGATAATTATTGAACTGCACTACAACGTTCGTCTGTTTTTACTGTGTTCCGTGTACTGCGGAAGAGGATTTACAATCTTCCAATTCTCAAGCGATCAATAAATGCCATACGATCATTTCATTTTCCACTATTCAAAACTGAGTTGCAGCTCAATTTTCCTAAAGTACAATTCCAGTAGCGTTGGATAATTATTGAACTGCACTACAACATTCGTCTGCTTTTACTGTGTTCAGAGTACTGCGGAAGAGGATTTACAGTCTTCCAATTCTGAAGCGGCCAATAAATGCCATACGATCATTTCATTTTCCTCTATTCAGAACTGAATTGCAGCTCAATTTTCCTAAAGTACAATTCCAGTATCGTTAGATAATTATTGAACTGCACTACAACATTCGTCTGCTTTTACTGTCTTCCGAGTACTGCGAGAGAGGATTTACAGTCTTCCAATTCTGAAGTGCCCAGGGCCTGCTCATGCGGATAAATTGCTTGGCTAAAGAACCTCCGCGCCGCTTGGTATTTACTTTTATTATTTGCACTAACGAACTCGTAGTACTACACAATTCAAGAGAATTTACGTAGCGACTAAAAGAAGACAGAATTTCAAACGCCATAATCGAGCTAAATTTTTAAGGGAGGGAGGGACACGGCGGCGTCAGAAATATCACGAAGAAATGTAAATAATGGAAAGGGTACCTTCTAGTCGCCTGCAGTAGAATAAGGGCGAAGGGAAGTCGCCTCTAACTCGCGAATTGACGCCGGCACCAAGAACAGGGGAAAATGTTTGTTCTGGGGGATGTTTTCATGGGTACATCCCAATTTTCCTTGTCAACGATTGAGATTTCAAGTCCTTTCCTACACCGTTTAGCCCCTGTGCTTGATTTCACGACAATACTGCAGTAAGAACAACGCCAGTGGTGCACTGTTTCTCTTAAGAGACTTTCACCTACATATACATCTACATTTGAATCTACATCTACTTCGCCACGGGCAACCGATTTTTACATATACAGAGACAGAAGTCAAATGGGAATCGCAGAAAATTTTCAGAAATGTAATCGAATAATTAACAGAAATAATTTTAGGACTAACAATAAGTAAAAAATTCAAGACAAGAATGGGATTCTCTAACAGATTGCTTCACTTAGATCAAATTAACCATATTTTAGCTGCAAATTAAACAACTGATGCCAAACGCTGGAAGTAATATTCAGTAGTAATAGAAAACGAAGGGAAAGTTTTATTTGATGCTCTGGTGACTGGAACGAAAACAGCGAAAATGCAACCTCATTGACTGTCACATATGTATTTTACTTTTAAAATATGAAAACAACGCAACGAAACTGCAATTGAAGGTCAATTAGTAGACTGGCCTGCGGAAATACGGATCTTTTTCTTAATAATTCTGCGGAGAAATACTGATTAGTCTTCTAGTTACGTCGCTTTCTGAAAGAATTATGATGTGAATGCAGTAGCTGCCGAAACCTAGGTTCAGTTGTTTCATGATCTACATAATCAGCTACAATTCTGTAGCATTAAGTGATTAAATATGAATGGGATCATAAACAAATAACGAACTACATTACTAAAAATTTGATAAATAGAGGAAACATATTCGGAGTTCCTCGTTATGTAAAACAGAGACAACGATTTCTGTTTTAATAGTGTCTACACTTGGGTTTCTTCTAAGATATATAATTAGCACGTTTCCTTGCAATGGTCTCACTAGAACACTGATTTTCCCTTAGTGTCTCTTCCATTAACGCCCAGGTCTTCGACCTATACATGATGTACAGATTTGTCAGTTTTTTGTGGATATACAAGTCACTTTTCACAAAATTAATAATTTGCAGTTCTCTTTCAATTATATACTTCTTTCACAAGAACCGTGCACCAATTATTGAATACTACTGTATACTTCAATAGTATTAAGTCATTTTGTTTATTTAGAAGACATAGTTCTTAATGATTCGTGTTTTTTCAAACATCGTTTATGTGACGTGCCTTTGCATGATATTACTATGTAGACCAGAGCGCTTACTCATTATACCGAAATTTTCCAACATTTTCATCTGGAGTGTCTATAAACACAACCATTCCACTTTTAAATCATTACATTTCAATGTAGCGTAAGTTCGTCTATGTTTTAAGAAGCTACACTACCGGAATAAAACGAATGGCAAACTTACCCTTGTCTTGTAAAAGTAGGAATCTGCTGCGTAAAGATTTGTGTCATTTATAAATCATTTACTCTCTCATAACGAATATCTACTCTAGTATTTCAACTGTTATAAAACTTATCAATTTTAGGTCTGATTTTTTTCTAATAGAATTCTGCCTATCCGCTAGAGTGCAACTTCATTGTTTATGTGCAGTGCTCTTTCATCCCCAAAATGTTTCCTATTTTCTTCGCGTTCTGAACTTCGTATGGTACTCACGTAATACAGTTATTTTCAGTATGTTTCATTGATTACCACTTACTTACACTACTTGCTAACCGTTTCCACATTCAACACAAGTATCAAGAGAATAAGATTTTATGGTTTGATACGCATTATGGGATCGTTTTACTACATCAGTCCCACAGTTACCAGCCCCAATCACAGAGAGAAATTGTTCGCTGCATGAAAATGTCTTTTCAAAAATATATCTTCAGTAATGAATAATTCAGCAACAAAATTACTTTGCACCTCCAATGCCAAATTATTGAACCGATTCACAAAATAACTTGTTCTAAATGTATGAAGCGTGCGATTGAAAACAAACTTGAAATGCTTTACAATTTATTGTATGATGGCCAATCAAGCAGAAAATCGACAAACCACAAAAATTAGAAAACCAGTAAACGAAATGACAAACTGCCTATTGGCTTCTGTCTCGGGTTCTTCGGCCGACGTTCATCTAATGATTTTTCTGACGTTTCGCCAGCACGAGTGGCTGGCATTGTCAAAGCTTCACCCTCCATTGCCGGTGGTGAACTGGAGGCGAGCTCGCGGCCGCAGACTATATGTACCTGGCGCGCCAACGTCCGAGGGCTTCTCCGCGGTCATTTCCGGTGCGGTTCTCCTCTTGCTACCTGCGACGGTCGTTCGCTGCAGTACAGGAAGCCAGGATCCGTTTACCTTAAGGCTTTCCTCTTTCTTGTTGAAACTGTTCGCGTGTTTTTGTATTTCTACAGCTTCTCTGAACAAGCGCGTGTGATAGTGCTTCTCTACAGCCAGAACTTTCGTTCAAAAATGGCTCTGAGCACTATGGGACTCAACTGCTGTGGTCATAAGTCCCCTAGAACTTAGAACTACTTAAACCTAACTAACCTAAGGACAGCACACAACACCCAGCCATCACGAGGCAGAGAAAATCCCTGACCCCGCCGGGAATCGAACCCGGGAACCCGGGCGTGGGAAGCGAGAACGCTACCGCACGACCACGAGATGCGGGCCAGAACTTTCGTGTCGGCGAATTTTATTACGTGGTCGGTCTCATTCAGTGCGTGCTCTGCTTTCCGCCCAACGACATGCGAACACACACCTTTCTGCCATTTGCTCTCAAATGAATATGGACCCGTCAGACTTTGTCCATCAGAAGATGCAGCGTCAGAAAGGTCACCAGAGGATGCCAACGGCACCAATGGAGTCGCAATTGTCGTCACTGATGGCCCAACGTTACTTTGGCCAATAACCTGAAGCCTGTCGACTGCGGCCAACACAGCTTCCAGCTGTTTACAGACAGCGGCAAATTCCGCACATAAGAAACACAGTTCCTGTCCACACCGTGCTATGTAAAGCTTGTATAAACTCTCAAAAATATAAAAAAATGCAGTCACGACGATATGGGAACAACAAACAGACCTTCACAGGAGAGAAAATTACCTGACTGTGGCGCTACTGAGGTTGGAATTTATGCTAAATATAAACGGGGGGAATAAACGAAAACTAAATTCTGATTTGGAGAGTTCTCAGTGTACCCTAAGATCAAAAGTTCTAAAAACAGAGTAAATTTCTGAAAACAAATATACGAACTGTTACTTTTCATTAGAAACGCAGATCACACAAAAACTATGGCCAGAAATTTATATGCAATCTCTAAATGCATGTAAACAAAGACAATCAGATAAAAACACAGTTAATATTGACTTGTTGAATGGAAATCCGTGGAAAAGACACTAAACTGAACTGAACGCTGTATATCGACTCAAACTGCTGATCTTGTCGTTGCTGGACACACTTCCTGCCTAGGTAACTGTACCTAGATAGTCAGTTATAAAGTAATAACGTTAATATATTCATCTTGTATTGGAAACAGTACATAATTATTTATGTAAATTCATTAAATAAACAAAAAAGTATTTGTTAGAGTTCAAACGTGTTTACCTCTTTCTTTCATTATTTAAGTGCAACCTCTCTTCTTTGTGACAACTTTAACGTAAAGAAATGTTATGCGTAGTTTCAGATAAATATAATCTAAATGACAGATGTTTTCTAACGCCAAAATATAATATAGTAACGACAAATTATAATATTCTGAAAAAAAAATACTTCGAAAAAGAACGTACATGATAAAAAGGTTATACTGAAATATGAGCAACTCGAAAATTTGGCATTTAGTGAAACGGACAAAATTTCCTTTCTTTTCATGCCATTCAGTTTCGCTGAGAACTTCGTCTTCATGGTCATGTACCGTCCGCAGTAGAAATATTACAAAAGTTTGAAAGTGGTATTTGAAAAAAACATGTAATATTGGATTATATGTGAACATTAACCGCTCAGACGATATATAATTTTCTGTCGTGTGTATTATTACTATTATTATCATATAAAATTCGGTGCGTCATTTTCGAGTCCAAAGAATAAAAAAGATGCACTTTGACAATAATGGACCACGTCGATGGAAAAGGAACCATCTTTTTTCATCTTTTATCCGTTATCACTCTCTCCCTCTTGTCTTCGATGCGAGTAGTCGGACATCTTTGAGAGTGCTGTTGAACGTAAGTATTATTGTACTTGTAATCAGATAATATATTAGTTTCATGCTATTATTCACTTCTAATTGTAAGAGGTGAGCCCGATCTCATGTCCGCTATCTTCGAATATCAGTAATTGAAGTTATTTTCAGCGCAACAATTGCAGCCGCCTTTGCAGCTACAGCCGCCATTACGTTGCAATTTTTATTTATGAAATTAGTGGAAACGAATTATTCGCCCGCTTACAAAAAGCAATTTAATTCAAATCAAAGAAAAAATGAAAATTAAACTAATAACCAAAGTAGCAATTAATTTTGAGAAAAGCCCAACACGTAATAACGTCATTCATATAAAAGTTTCCTGTCATAACAGAGAGCTTAGAGGCGCCTATAATGTTTCACAGCCGGCGTGCTTACGCCGAGCGGTCTGCCTTGAAAGCTCATCTCCATGGATGCTACGGCCGCTTTTTGTTCCTGCTGCAGGTATTCTGGCGATGTAGATATTTCTAGCAGAGCGGAACATACGGTCCGGTTGCAGCAGACAGCAGACAAACATAGGGCCCTCACGTGCAAAAGCCTGGGATCACATGTCACTAGGCAATCACATGCTAACGTCCAGAGTGAACATTATTTAACATATTATTTTTAATGCTGTTGCATTCGTTATGTCAAAAACCTGCAGAATTCTACTTACATTTTCCCCATGAAAGCAGAATCTGACATCAGCCATGGAGACCATGTACATCTGTTGGTAACAGCCTTTTTCCTATGGATCATCTACTGAAAATCTACCGTCAACAAATTAATTTGTGTGAGGCAGCGAAAATAACCTCAATGGTGAGTGGAAGCAAGAGAGTAAGAAGGAAAACTAGAGAAGAAATGAATTTAACGTCCCATCGGCGATATGGTTATTAGAGACGGAATACAAGTCAGTCTTACAGAGGCATACAATTTATGTGTTTACTTTTCGATGGGACCAATGATGTTGCTAGCATTCCTAGATCGCAACCATTGAAACAATCTCTAATAGCGTATTCATATTTTCTTGACTTATTCTTAACTTGACATCATTCGTCCAACACAAGAAATTAAAATTAAAATATTGCATTGTCAGTAGCGACAGTTAGATGCTGTCGGTAACAAAGTAAGTCGTCAAAATCCTGAGTAATCACTAATATATGAGGCTGTCAGAAAAACGAGAAGAATTTTTTCCAAGAATGTCATCGCGAGTAATTCCGTTCTCAATCGTTGGCTGTACTATTGCTATATAAGGTTATTTTTTACCACACATTTTCTAGGGTGTGGAGTCATAATCAGCCTTCCGTACCATCCGTATAGTTACCTGGCAATCGGCGCACTTGTCAACGGCTTGTACGAGGCAGCGATCCAGGATTTGGTTCTCGGTCAGTCGCGGTTCACTATTATCTCTTGTCCTCACAACCTCTCACAAACTTTCAATTACTGTAACCACCACGTTTAACGCGCCACAGATGACTACGCTTATTATAATAATTAAGATCTAATATGTAAAACATTTTAACATAGTAATAATGAAACGTTTACATCGTTATTTAGAACATGGCTCCAGCGTAATGTATAAGAAACTGCAGTTTAGATAAATACACTATTTGAAAACATTCGTCCGAAACTTTGAGACTTTCAGAACTCATGCAATTGATTTATGACCTAGAAAAACAAGTTTGGTTCACGACCTTCAGCAACAGCAACCACCAACGGTGACATCAATGCCACTTACACGACGTAAAATCGATGTAAACACTGATCGCTGTATTATCCTAGGCACTATGATTCTGAAAATAGGTCTGCAGACTACGGATATATGAGTCTGCAAATGCGGCGAACATTGTTTGTGACATTTCTTTGCATCAACTACGTTCTTACTGGTCAGACTACAGTCTCATACTCCTCCGCAGGCTTTCGACCAAGCAACTGAATAATATCCTCTGTTAATCGTGACTAGTAATTGTAGAATTTTTTCGCCATTTTCTACACTTATAGATTTTGCTCTACTTTATTCTACGAAAGCTAGCTGTCAAATTTGAAACTTGGTATGTGTTTAAGTATAAACACTTCTAATAAAAGTTGTTTTTTTTTTTTGTGAGGTGTAGCGATTATGGCCTCCATGACCCATCCCCTACGTATCCACACTTGATTGTAGTGTATGGTGTCCAGTGCAGATCTTGCTGCCATGCGAACAATCACCTGCGTACACTGTGCTTGGGATCCAGCTGCTCCTGACGGTCTCACTTAAAGCCCGCAATTCCGTGCAGGAAAGCTAGCGCCAGCGCGGCGATTGTTGTGATGGAAGCGGCATCTGCCCCAGGGTGTGCACACATTGCGACACAGGTAGCTCATGACCAACGTGTTAGGCGGTACGTCAGATCAGGCTTTACCACCTTTCGATGATGTAACAGTGCGAAAAAGCTGACTACAATGATATATTTCTCATCTTATGATTAAAATTTTATTGCGTGCCGTACCCTGTCATTCTATAAAATGCTTTAATCGTAAACCGTAAAACCGAAGTTTTGACAGTATTTTAACGGTCTTCCTCAGCGCAGGAACGGTTTTTGAGACGGAGAGGTGCCTCTGTTTATTGCAGACGATCTGTGTCAGTTCGTCAGATTCGTGAAACTTTATTTGCCCTAGAACGTAATAGGCCACTCATGACGAAAGGGAGAGCGTAGGAAGGAATCTATTCGTGGACTATCCGGCTTGTGAGTTATTGGCAACAGTCTGCAGACCACCGCTTGACCACTGGTGGGCGTGTTTTCTTCCTGGTGTGCACTGACAGATCCTCTGTAGCAGACCGTTTAGGCTGTTGCGTCTGGACCCGGTGATGCTTCTGCCCCACGACCGCTTTTGGCCCAATGGACGGATGGCTGACAGCCAGGACGAAAGAAGTTTGTAGCCATCTTCTCTACTGACGTTGTCTGGCTGCTTAATAGTGTCAGTCGCCTCTTGCGTTTCGCATTGGTATGTCCTCAACTCTTTCGCCGGCACACGGCCTTCCTGAAGCATGACAGGTTGTCCACGATCAGTGTTCAGCTATCGCCAATTTACTAGGCTGTGCTAACCGCACATAGTTCTGCTACTCGTGTGTTAACTGGACCCCTGTTTCGCCCGTGCAGGCAGCCCTCACTTAGAACGTAGCTCATACTCTCCTGCAGTATTAAATTTGTTCACTACATCCTTGGTGCAACCTATCGTGTAGTGCATCCTGTGGTTGCTGCGGACAAATCGTTTGCAAACCTCGTCAGTGTAGGCTGCTGCCTAACCATTCACCGACGCCTTTCACATACGGTAATTACACACGTGGAAGCTTCTCTTCCTAGCCTTCCTCTCTTGTTTTGGCCTTAGATATCTTTCCTATAATGTTCTTATCATAACAGTTGAAACCAAAAATATGGTGTAGTTCCCTCAGTTCATCTTTGACGATGTTAGCGTCACTTTTCTGGCTGACACTGGCAGTCAGCACATTCAAAACGTTATATCTGTGGGCTGGTGATGGTGGCACTCCCCTTCCAGGTGCGCAATTGTGTGGGTTGGCTTCTGGTGCACTTTTCGTCCCAGTGTACCATCGACAGTCCTGTGCAAATGGTTCACATGGCTCTGAGCACTATGGGACTTAAGGTCTGGTCATCAGTCCCCTAGAACTTAGAACTAGTAAAACCTAGGTAATCTAAGGACATCACACACACATCCATGCCCGAGGCAGGATTCGAACCTGCGACCGTAGCGGTCGCGTGGTTCCAGACTGCAGCGCCTAGAACC
The DNA here is from genome assembly GCF_021461395.2 of Schistocerca americana. Taxonomy (NCBI): domain Eukaryota; kingdom Metazoa; phylum Arthropoda; class Insecta; order Orthoptera; family Acrididae; genus Schistocerca; species Schistocerca americana. Next base: position 92,635,330 of record NC_060123.1, on the reverse strand, counting down.
GCTCGGCCACTCCGGCCGGCAGTCCTGTACACTTCCACATTCAAAATCGGTAATGCAACATTGTTTTCAGTTTCGTTGGTGAATTGTACGCAAATAGAGAAAAATTAACAGTTGACAGGTCCTTTAGACCTGCCTTCATTCCACACATTTTAATCAGTTGCACAGACAATTACACGTTCCATGGTCCATGAGACTATTCGAGAGGCTTCAAAGCGGTTGTGACGCAGAATCCAGTGGTAGTTAGAAGCATGAAGTGATTGGAGGTGGAGCAGGCGAGCGTTTGTTTTCTCAGACGGTCTCGGTTGTGCAAGGTGAGGCTTGGAGTCAGTTCTGGGAATACGGCAAGTCACAGGTATAGAGAGAACGAGTAGCCACTGCAGAGGCCACTGCAGAGGACTGGGTCTAAGCCACGGGGGTCGCTGGCAATAGTAGGCGAAGAGCACAGCAGGTACACAGCGTATTGTCCCTGAGGCCAAGAGGCTAAATCTGTTTACGTCTGCTTTCACTAAGCTGTACTGCTCTGAGAGAGGAATATGCGGCCCGTGTGAAGTATATTCTGCCATTTCGGCAGGGACCCTCATGTTTTCTTGGAAGTTTGCTGTAGTATCAGTGTCAGCTAGGTCGTGGAAAATGTTTCACTGGAACAAGTGAAATATGGCGACACTGCAGGGGGACCGACACTGGGTGGCTAAGAGAAATGCGCCGTTTTTTGATGCCATGTGGATGCAGGAGCGACGCTGTATCCTGTCCGTGCTAAATAACGAAGTATTGATTGGGACACAGACCGTGAAGTCACAAAACATAACAGTGAACGCCTGCTTGATGCCACAAGATGTCTTGGGCTTGCAGGAACACTTCTTCCCTGTCTAATGGAAGAAGGCATTATGATACACGAAGCGATATGCCATTGGCGCAGGAATGCTTTACAAGCTTTCAATTGGTGGTTTTAGCTTTCTGGCTGAAACTCCAAGTGGAACTTTTGGTGGACGAGAATGTAATGTGTAGAAGCCGTGGGACTGAATAATAAATACGGAGGTGAGCGGTAGATTCGGTATTAGAGAAGAGACTTGATTTTGAGCTTGGAGGCTGGACATGAATGTGGATCACAACGGAAAGAGGAGACGGATGTCCATCATACGACTCAATGCCGAGGTGAAATGGACACTGCATTTTGAAATTTCTGCATGGAAATGGTGAGCATCTCACAGCACCGGCACTAGTAATCTTTAGAGTGAGTTTCTTTTACTTCATCACTCACTCACAGCAGCAGCGGTCGCTGCCTAAGTAAACTGTGATAGTTTGTTTCAGGGTATAGTTCACAATCACTGTCGTTCGTATCAATCACAGTCAGATAGTGTTATCCATTTTCTAAAGTCAGAATTAGTCAATTCACCATCTTTCATTCAACTGTCTGTCAAAGCGCAACACCTTACGAACATGAGGAAGAACATAATTGATGTGTTTCGTTGACATATCTTCCACTTAATTCATGTCGTATAGAAATAAATCTGTTGTGATATTGAATTCTATTTGCTATTCAAATATTTACTAACTTTAGTTATCTATGGGAGAAGTATCAGCAGTAGCCTTGGAATAAAAAAACAATTATGACAGCTTCCTTTCACTACAAAGAACCACATTTCTTGTCAATCACTTTTAAAATCCGTTGAGTCTGACTTTCATCGTAATATCATTAGAGGGTGAGTCTGTGTCTTAGAGATACCGAGAGGCAGACGTTTGTTAGAGGTACTCACATACCTGTCCTCCAGATAGACATTTAGTAACATGTGGCATCTAAGCTACATCGTCTTGGACAAACAGACTCTTATGTGAAGGATTCTTCCCACTTTGTATGACTGATTAAGGAACAATGGATAAAGTCGACTGACATAATGGTTAGTTTTGATATCAAGTCTCTCCTCACCAGTCAAACTATATAGGAGACGATTCGCATCGTACAGGACAAGATATTGAATGTGCCCTTGCATTTCATGAACGTTCTTCACCTGTCTAGGAAAATATTACCAGCATATACACCGAAAAGCCGAAGAAACTGATAACACCTGCCTATTATCGTGTAGGGTCCCTGGAGAACGCTGAAGTGCCGCAACACGACGTGGGATTCAACTAATGCCTCAAGTAGTGCTAGAGGGAATTGACACCATGAATCCTGCAGGGCTGTCTATAAATCCGTAAGAATACGAGGGGGTGGGAATCTCTTCTGAGCAGCACGTCGCAAGGCATCCGAGATATGCTCAATAATGTTCATATCTGGGAAGACTGGTGGCCAGCGGAAGTGTTTAAACTCAGAAGAGTGCTCATGGAGCCACTGTGTAGTAATTATGGACGTGTTAGGTGTCGCCTTAACCTGCTGCAATTGTCCAAGTCCGTCGGAATACACAATGGACATGAATAGATGCTGATGATCAGACAAGATGCTTACTACGGGTCACCAGTCAGAGTTGAGTCTGGACTTATCAGTAGTCCCAAATTCATACACCTCACACCATAGCTGAGCCTCCACCAGCTTGAATAATCCCTTACTGACATGAAGGGTCCATGGAATCATGAGGTTACCTCCATACCCGTACCGGTCTCTCCAATCGATACGATCTGAAACGAGACTAGTCCAACCAGGCAACAAGTCTCCAGTCATCAACAGTTCAATGTCGGTGTTGATGGGCCCAAGCGGGCGTAAAGCTTTGTGTCGTGCAGTCATCAAGGATACACGAGTAGGCCTTCGGCTCCGAAAGCCCATATCGATGATGTTTCGTTGAATGGTTCGCACGCTGACACTTGTTGATGGTCCAGTACTGAAATCTGCAGCAATTTCTGGAAGGGTTGTACTTCTATCAAGTTCAAAGATTCTCTTCATTCTTCCTTGTTCCCGTTCTTGCAGGATCTTTTTCCGGCTGCAGAGATGTCGGAGATTTGAAGATTTACCGGATTCCTGATATTTACGGTACACTTGTGAAATGGTCTTGTGGAAAAATCTCCACTTCATCGCTGCCTCGGAGGTACTGTGTCCCATCGGTCGTATGCCGTCTGTAACATCGCGCTCAAACGCACTTAAATCTTGATATCCTGCCATTGTAGCGGCAGTAACCGATCTAACAACTACGCCCGACACTTTTCGTCTTATATAGGTGTTGCTGACCGCAGCTCCGTGTTATGCCTGTTTACAGATTTCTGTATTTCAATCGCATGCCTGTAACAGTTTCTTGCCGGCCAGAGTGGCCGAGCGGTTCTAGGCGCTACAGTCTGGAACGGCGCGACCGCTACGGTCGCAGGTTCGAATCCTGCCTCGGGCATGGATGTGTGTATTGTCCTTAGGTTAGGTTTAAGTAGTTCTAAGTTCTAGGGGACTGATGACCTCAGAAGTTAAGTCCCACAGTCCTCAGAGGCATTTTTGAAGTTTCTTTGGAGGTTCACTGTAGATAGTGTGGTGTCTCCAGTCTCTTCGATTATCTTCAAACCGAAAACAACGATGCGTTAGCATTTTTGGACATGAGGTATGTACAAATGCTGATGCTACATTGGAACGCAAAGTGCACCGTAAGCCAACCCATACGAGTCGGTAACTGTACGCGAAGAGCCGCCATTAACAAGCCCAAAAGTATTCTGTTCTGCATAAGCTGAGTGCATGTCCCTACCACATAAGTGACACTACCAGCACAAAAGATGTATTGAGGAGCTACACCGGTTTCGTGCCAATGTGCCAATGGTTATAATAACAACATTACAAGAAAGGTATCAGCCAAAAAATGTAAAAAGAATTATTTTTTTAATCTTATATCCTCATATTTTCACCCAATGGTGGACTGATTTCATTTTTCATCGTAGTTACTGTGATCCACCAAAATGAAGTATCCGGACACCTATCTGAAAATGACTTACAAGTTCGTGGCACCCTTCATCGGTAATGCTGGAATTCAATAAGATGTTAGCCCAACTTTAGCCTAGATAACAGCTTCCACTCTCGCAGGCATACTTTCAACTAGGTACTGGAAGATTTCTTGCGGAATGGCAGCCCATTCTTCACGGAGTGCTGTACTGAGGATGTCGGTCGGAGAGGCCTGGCACGATGTCGGCGTTCCAAAACATCCCAAAGGTTTCTGTAGAATTCAGGTCTGGACTCTGTGCAGGCCAGTCCGTTACAAAGGTGATACTGTTGTGTCCGTGCATTATGAACAGGTGCGCGATCGTGTTGAAAGATGCAATCGCCATCCCCGAATTGCTCTTTAACAGTGGGAAGCAAGAAGGTCTTAAAACATCAATGTAAGCCTGTGCTTTGATAGTGCCACGCAAAACAACAAAGGGTGAAAGCCCCCTCCATGAAAAACACGAGCACACCATAACACCACCGCCTCCGAATTTTACTGTTGACACTACACACGGTGGCAGATGACGTTCACCGGGCATTCGCCGTACCCAAACCCTGCTATCGCATCGCCATATTATGTACCTCGATTCGTTACTCCACACAATGTTTTCCCACTGTTCAAACGTCTTTTGTTATGCTCCTTACACCAAGTGAGACGTCGTTTGGCATTTACCTGCGTGATGTGTGGCTTATGAGCAGCCGCTCGACCATGAAATCCCATGTTTCTCACCTCCCGCCTAACTGTCATAGTACTTGCAGTGTATCTCGATACAGTTTGGAATTCCTGTGTGATCGTCTGGATAGATGTCTGACAATTACACATTATGACCCTCATCAACTGTCAGCTGTCTCTATCAGTCAACAGAAGGGGTCGGCCTGTACGCTTTTGTGCTGTAAGTGTCCCTTCACGTTTCCACTTCACTATCACATCGGAAACAGTGGACCTAGGGATGTTTAGGACTGTGGAAATCTCGCGTACAGACGTATGACACTAGTGACACCCAATCACCTGACCATGTTCGAAGTCCATGAGATCCTGCTCTCTCACGATGTCAAATGACTACTGTGGTCGCTGATATGGCAGTAGGTGGGAGCACAATGCACCTAATATGTAAAACGTATGTTTTTGGGGATGTCCGGATACTTTTGATCACATAGTGCAGTCATATCAGCAACTCTGGTCAAGTGATATTTCTGGGAAGACGCCTGATACTCTGCCTCAGTTTCATTTACTTACAGATAGTACATATCTGGCGACATCACACGCTGAGACACGCTGACGCCAAGCAACAGGTAAAATTACATCGTTTTAGGAATATCCTGGGGAATAATACTGCATGCTAGATGAGCGTTCACGATTTGTATTAATTATGTAGGTACCATAATAATTAGCTTCAGATTTTCCACTTTACGGGTAGACTGCCAAAATATCAAAAGCACATTTGCTTTATTTGCATGCCCAAGAAAGATAAAAATTGGAAATAGATTCATATAAAGATAGTGCGTTACTTATTTGGAGTCAGAGAAGGAGCCCCTCTGCAAAAAAAAGTGTGTATGCCTAGAATTTGCAGAGCCTTGCATTAAGACTTATTTGCTGTCGACAACTCCTGCACTATTTGGTAACTGCCATCGAATTGGGAAGTGACTGACAATAAGTAACGAGCTGGATGATGAATGACTTCGTAGCCTACAGATAATGCAACAAATCACAGAGTGACCAACGCAGTTATCGATCACAATCATTTGCACTCAATTACTGTAAGTGAAATACATTATAAATTGACAGTGGCAATGTTTGTATACTGTTAAGTAAATACATTACTCGTCGACAAGAGTTAGGTTTGTACATCTTTCTAATAATGATAACATACAGTCCACGTAAAGTAACTGTTATTTCGTATTCGGATCAAGTACAGATATAATTTGCACATTATGTCTTACTGCACATGTTTATATGGCCATTAACAGCATAATATGTGGGCGTTAGTGCTGGACTCTGCATGGGACAGTACCTAATGTGCCACTTTCACTTGTAAATTTTAATTATATAAATGCATGGTGTCTCTTCCTCCGGATGTGTCCGAAAGAACAAACACCACGCATTCACATAACTGATTTGCATAAATGGACATGCGGATGTAAAAATACGTCCGATCTCCTGAGGCAATGTCAGAGTAGCGAACATGGAAGAACTGGACAGGGACTGCAGAAGATGGCTCTTGGTGGAAATGTGGATTGGCCGTGAGGCGTGTAAATGCGAGGAACACTGTGTCCTAGATAGCGCAGTGGCTAACGCACCTGCCTAGTAAACAGAAGATCCCAGTTTCGAATATCCCTCCGGTACACATTTTCACTCGTCGCCGCTGCTTGTGCGTGATGTCCCGATGCAGCTGATATAAATACTCCTTTCCCTTTCCTTTCCTTTCTTCCACCTCCCCCATCAGTTTACATATACAGTATTTTCAAGGTAGAAAAAAATGGTTCAAATGGCTCTGAGCACTATGGGACTTAACATCTATGGTCATCAGTCCCCTAGAACTTAGAACTACTTAAACCTAACTAACCTAAGGACAGCACACAACACCCAGCCATCACGAGGCAGAGAAAATCCCTGACCCCGCCGGGAATCGAACCCGGGAACCCGGGCGTGAGAAGCAAGAACGCTACCGCACGGCCACGAGATGCGGGCTTTTCAAGGTAGAACTAAGCAAAGAAGCAAAGTCTGAAAGGTGTAAGGACTATATAGAACTGGTTTTAAGGGAAATGAATTTGAAAACAATATTATGCGAAAGGAAGAGGAAGTAAATAAAGAAGATCTATGGTACCACGAAAAAAATTCAGTCACTGAAAGAGCTAGATGGAAACAAGGCCCATCGAGTAAACAACATTGACTCGAAACTATTGAGATCCTTAGGAATTCCAGATTCGATATATTATATTTGGTGTGCAAATAGGATAAATACTCTGACTTCGAGAAGAAAGTAATAATTGCAAGTAGAATAGGCGGGTTCTAACAGCAGTGAGCACTACTGAACCATCGGTTTAATGAGTCAGGGTACAAATTACTGAGACGAATTTCGTACAGAACAATGAGCGAATCAATAGACTGGCCTAGGTGTGGATCAGTTTCGATTTTGGAGAACTATAGGAACATGAGAGGCAATACTGACCCGACGATATGTCACAGAAGGAAGGTTAAAAAAAGGCAAAGCTTCGTCTGTGAGAGTTGTAGATTTAGAGGAAGCTTTCGACAAGACTTACTGTACCATATTCGTTGACATCTGAAAGTAGCAGGGACAAAATACAGCAGCGAACACTACTTCCAACTTTTGCAGGCACTAGAATGTAGTTATAAGTGTCGTAGTACATCAAAGTGAAGCAGTGATAGAGAAAGGATAGAGACAGGTTTGCAACCTATCCCCAATGTTATTTAATCGTTGCATTGAGCAAGCAGCAAACGAAACCAAAGAAAACTGTGGAATACAATAAAAAGTTCAGGGAGAGGAAATAAGAACTTTGAGAATGAAATTCTCACTCCAGCGGAGTGTGCGCTGATAAGAAACTTCCTGGAAGACTATAACCGTGTGCTGGACCGAGACACAAACTTAGGACCCCAGTTCGAGTCTCGATCCGGCAACACAGTTTTAATCTGCCAGGAAATTTCGTATCAGCGCACACTCCGCTGCAGAGTGAAAATTTCATTCTGGAAACATCCCCCAGGCTGTGGCAAAGCCCAGTCTCCGCAATATAGTTTCTTCCAGGAGTACCAGTTTGTAAGTTTCGCAGGAGAGCTCCTGTGAAATTTGGAAGATAGGAGACAAGGTAATGGCGGAAGGAAAGCTGTGAGAACGGGTCGTGAGTCGTGCTTGAGTAGCTCAAATGGTAGAGCAATTGCCCGCGAAAGGCAAAGTCCATAGTTCGAGTGTCGATCCGGTAAACAGTTTTAATCTGCCAGGAAGTTTCAAAAACTCTGAAGTTTTCCAATGACATTGCAGTTCTGACAGGAACTGCAAAAGACTTGAAAGATCAGATGAATGTAACTGGTAAGGTCTAGAAAAGAGACTATAAGAAGAAAACCAACAAAAGTAAATTAAGAGTTTGGAAATGTAGTCGAATTAATACAAGCAATGCTGAGGTAATGAGATTAGGAAATAAAACACTAAAAGTAGTAGATGGGGGGTCTCCTATTTAGGCAACAAAATCACTGGCGATAGTCAAAGTAGAAAGGACATAAAATGAAGAATAGTACTATCAATAAGAGCGTTTATGAAAAAGAGAAATTACTAACATTTAATATAAATTTAATTCGTTTGAAACCTCTTCTGGAAGTGATTGACTGGAGTGTAGTTTTGTAAGAAAGTGAAACACGAAGAATAAAGACTTCTTCAAATAAGTTAAATCAATTTCTTTCAAATGTAGTGTTACAGAAGAACGCCGAAGGTTAACTGACTAGAAAGTATAAATGAGGAAGAGGTACTGAATCGAATATGGGAGGAAAGAGATTTGTGTAAGAACCTGACAAAAACATCAACTATCCATGTCATCAAACAACAGCGACCCTAAAATCTGAATAATGAATATGATGTCGTATGTACAGAGTGTTTCTAACGTGAGAAAGACAAAATGAAACAGTGATGTAAGTTCATAATTCCCTGGACAGAGATTAAGCCCGTCTACTTACGCACGGAACCACTTGAAGTATCTGAAACCAAATGCTCATTGCAATCCTTGATGCGATTATTTCTGTCAGGGTGCTGAGCGCCATAACTTGCGAGAAAAAGCGAACCCCCATGAATTTAAGAGAGCTCGAAAATGAGAGAGGTGCCTTGTCACAAGCAGTAACGAGAGCCTGCCCGTGGAGCAAATTCTCTCACTGCTCTCCAAAACGATGTACGGTCTAGTAGTGTGAACTGAGCCGGCATACGTCCGTTTCAGTGAAACGGTTTGCGCTTATCATACAGTAAGCCACGACTCCTATTAATCATGCTATCAGATTCACAACAGTGAGAGCACCACGTCAATGAGTAAGAAAATTAACACCCCTCTTTTTGTACTGGTTTCCGTACACTTTCGAGATGACGTAAGCGCCCGTGAAAAATATTTCAGCCCGTTGAACATGCGGATAAAGCACTGGAAAATGAAAATATGTAATTAATTCCATTGTAAAGCTCGCATCTGATATAACAAGTAACCTGTATGTTATTTGAAATGACTGATGCATGGTGTGTCAGAAGTGATAAAAACCTCTCATTTATCCTTTAGATACACACGACATGTGTCGACAGAAAATTAAATGCTTTGAAAAACTGCCAGTGTGGATAATCCTTCTCATATAAAACTGTCATATTATATCAACATCCTTTAAAAAGGGTGATAATTTATTTCTTACTGAATGTTTAATATCCTACAACTCGTACTACGAAATTGAATGTATTCTCCTTAAGCTAGATAATTATTGTAGGTGATGTGTTCCAAGTGAACTTGTTGAATACACTTCTGTAACCAAGATCGCGAATTCGCAATAAAGCGGAAGTGCTCGCCTTAGATAATCTATTTAGATCTTGGTGTTTCAAGATGTCACTGTCATAATCATCAAATGTTCAAATGTGTGTAAATTACCTAGACTTACACACTACTTAAACTAACTTGCGCTAAGAACAACACACACACCCATGCCCGAGGGAGGACTCGAACCTCCGGCGGGAGTGTCATAATCAACTTCACCATTAACACCATCATCAGCCATTCGACTCCAACAATGAGAATTTCTTAAGGACTTCCGACAAACTAAAGTCTCTAACATACAAGCCTCTGTGATGCTCTTGTATGTTTTTTAACGTTATCTACCCATGTTCCATAAGGAGTAGAAGAAGATTACCGGTACAGCCCTATCTTTCATAGAATGAGCACAATCGCCAAATTTCAAGTAAACTCAAGGAAAAAATTTCAAGTAAAAAAACTGGATTTCACCAAAAAGAATTATTTTTCAATAAATAAAGAACAAACTAGTGCTTGAAGGAAAACAAACCATTTTCAAGGATTACGACTGTTTTTAACATACTTTGATAAGTTGCTTTTAGAATACATGAGTTTGAAACGAATTTATGTAGTGAAATCAATACGCATTTTTCATACTAAATATTCGTAGAATTCACGTAGTGAGTTCTATGTCGTGAAATTCTTTATCTTTGTGTTGCTTCACTATTTTTCATATCAGGTTAACGCGTCCATGACCAAAATTTAAAAATCTTAACTCTCATCAGTTTCAAGTGTTTGTCTGGGAAAATAATTTTAAGCTAGTTGTTCATCTCCATACAGTTTTTTTCTGCATGTCTAGTGTTTCAGTAATGACATACAGTAACGCCGTGTAGAGTGTTTTCGTGTAACGCACGAATTTATTAAGCAGCTTCTTCGGAAGAGCCTTTATTTTATAGAAAAAAATTCCTAGGCATAGACATCTGTTAAGGCATTTACCAACTGTTTTTCTCGTGTACGACTACAACGAAGCTACTGCGGGAACGACATAGAGAACAAACAGTAAGATGTCGTTTAGAGTTCCTGAGTCCACTAGGACGATAACGTTCGAAGGTGTCTAGACACGGAACATACGTGGAATTTGCGTTTGAGTCAGATAATATCCTAAGTTTTTCATCGTCTCGTTCTTTTTTTTTAGTTCCTGATTACCTTTATCCTTTATAAATGTGTAGCAAAATGGACCATTTCACCGTCACTCGACATCGCCATTGTTGCAAGGAAAACGGAATCAGAAGATACAGCTTACTAAGGAAGACTCTGCTAACTAAATTTATCCTTAAACATGTTACTACTCGCCGAAATATTCGAAGAATCTTTGGAAGCAACTACCGTACTCTACACTTTCAAAAACCGATGAAATCTTCAAAAGCAAAGTCCCAAAAGAATTGCAGGAAATCATTCGATTTTCTACCAGCGTCTATGGCAGACCTAGACACCGAACAACAATCAACCAACCTCTTGTCAACAAAGCAATCGCAATCATATTACAAACTATAAATTTCAAGAACAACTTAAGCTTACTTGTCCCAAACTACTTCATGAAAGCATCGAAGTCAACATCATAAAAACAGTTAAAGATCAACTAAAACTTCGTCATGGACTAAAGGTTAATTTTAACGTCTTTTGTGAGTCCAAAATAAGTACAGACAAAAGAACTAACAGATTTAAGTGTCATACCCAGAACTACAGGGTAACCAACGAAATAAATTCGACTAAACTCTACAACAGAGGAGAAAGAGAAACTATGTTGAAAATACAGGATTTTCAGCCCTACTGTTCTGGTTGGACGCTGAACAGAATTATTGGGTCGTTATATATTGAACGACCAGAACAACTAAGAGTTAAACAAGTTTGTATCATTGTGAAATATAGTCATCAAAAATGTCTTCTGAGGGCTCTGCCTTCAGCATTAACTCCAGCAGATAGTTAAAAACGTAAAAATCCAGATACAGCAAATAATTATAAGAAGTTTTTTGTGGATCTTAAAGAAGAAATACTGAATATTTCATGTCATGTTCTACTGTATATTCCTAGGATTGTCACTAAACTTGATGTATCTATGAATGTATACGCATTTGATGAAAAATATCAGATGTATCCACTGAAAATAAAAATATTTAAGAGAGAGAAGCGTGCAAATGTACTATATTTTTAAAAAGATGTGATCTCCCACTACTTTTGTTTCAACACGGGTCTCAAACTGCCATGCAAATTTCGTCGAATATATGAAAAAAGCGGTTGTTTACAAATTGGAAGAATTTATTCTAAAATTGAAGAAATGAAAACACTGGCAATTGAAGAGCAAGCAAGACATGCAAAATCAAGAAGCTGCCCATGGTATAGCCACCATTATTTAGCAAATAACAGAAAACTGGAAAATATGTAATTCCACTACGTATTCGGTATAATTTACGAATAAAACATCCAACAATTGTACTCATTTGTCTACATAATTTGTCACAATATGACTCACATTTGATTTTGAAAGAACTAAGGTGTTATGAGGAGGAAATAGGTGTGATCCCAGCAATGAAGATAGAACAATAGGTTTGGTAACAAGATGGACAGCCTGAAAATGAGACTTGTTGACTTATTTAGGTTCATGATGTAAACTTCGACAAACATTGATCAAATGTGAAGAAAGAACAGATGACCAACATTAAAAACATTTTCCCAAAGAATGTAGTCGATCTAGCAATCAATAAAGCCGTTTAAACCTATGATTACGTGGATAGTTGAAAGAAATTTGAATCGTATGTTTTTGAAGGGGCACTTGCCCACAATTTTGGAAAATTAAGCTATTACGTTCAGCATGCATTTTATCCTTAAATACACACACTGCGAAGAAATGGAGCTTCTACCGGCATCTCTTGTGTGTCTGTGAACGACAGTGAAACAATATTTGTTTTCAAAAGGTCATCTCTCAGGCATTCGTGTACGTTTAAAACAAACGAATAATAGAACAATTCCCGAAGCTGCCACCAGAAGCAGTGTTTGCGAGATGTCAGACTCCAGGGAAGCTGAAGGTTGTACACCTCCAGACATAATGCAGCATAGCAGCAATTCTTTAAGGAAAAGGAAACGTGGTGTTAAAAACGAAGACTCCTCTAATGTGAATGTTGTAAAGGAAGCAAGATTATCTGGTGGAGAGTACGTTAGTCAGAGAGGTAAACGTGTTGCAGAGAAAATACCAAGTAATACTTGGGCGAAAGTAGAATTTACAGTCAGAACTTTTCCAGGGTCATAAGGAAAATAAGTGTCGTGGATTACGTTTTAGGGTCTCTTGTTTGCAGATGTATCAAACACTGGTCGAACGACTTCCGTGGTGATGAAACACTACAAAAGTTTTATTATGTCTACGATCTGACTACAAAAAACGCACAAGACATATTTCTGCAAAGTATGATTGAGGCTGAAACAGGGCGCCGAAGGTTTCCACATCAGGAAACTCATGTGAAACTACGTAAAAGCAGGTGTTCTAATTTTCTTCAATATCTCTCCAGGAAAGGGTGTAGATTCAACTGTGTAAACCAGCTATAATGTGCCTGTATGATATTTCTGCAAAAAGACTTTGTCGATTGCTAGACCTCTTGCTTGAGAATAAAACTCCGAAAGGTTTAAGAGGAAACACTGTAAAAAGTCACACAGTGCCTGGTGAAATCGCACTGAATAACTTCCAGTGAAAAAAAACCACTATGGTAGCTCACGTATGAAATATCTTGATGCTGAACTAACTGTCACAGCAATGCAAGAACCATTTTTGTTATGACATTCAGATGTAAGAGTAAATTATGCTTCCTACTACAGGTATTTCAAAGATAACTATGGGTATCGATTTGGTAGGACACAAACCGATGTTTCTTCGAAATGTGAAGAAATAAATCTAACACTGAAAACTATTTCATTAAATGAAAAGGGGCAGTACAGCCAGTATGGCTGAATTACAAGTTCATAAGAAATTTGATTGAAAGCTCCATGCCAGAGTCAAAGAAGTAAGGAACTCTTTCTAATACCGACGATGTCTGCGGAATAGTTGTGAATTATACAAAAAGCTGCCATTACTACGTATTCCAGTTCAGGAAACATTTTTTTTATCGGCAGCTGTCGGTGAATGTATTTGGACTACATAACCTCAAGACAGGAAAGACTGCAATATTTGTATACCATTAAGGACAGTCCCAGAAACACCCAAATGAAGTATGTACCTTCATTCAGCGGTATATGCAGGGTTACACACCGAACAGAACAGGACAACTTTACGTTTCTTTCGGACGGGAGTTAGGGACAAAACAGTACTTACACCGTCATTCGTTTCTTATCTGCTCAAATAGTTACTGACAGATTCGAATCTGTGAATCAAGGCTTTCCAATTACAGAACACACTTTCCTTCCATGTGATCGGTATTTTGGTGTCATAAAAAGAGCTCTGCGAAAACTCGATCGAGCCTACACACCAGACAATATACTAGAAAGAGTGTAGTAACAAGTAAATCTGGTAAATTCATGGTCACACTAATAAAATCAGAAGAAATCAAAGATTATAAGCGATTGTGAATAAAATATTGTAACAAAGATGCACCTTCTGTAGAGTTTTTTGGAAGAAGTGTTCTGGAAGAACAGAAACGATTTTTTGCAGTCAGCCAATTTTCACACTTCGTGTATAACCGAAAAGCACTGTGAACTGTAGTGTAATACATGTACATCGATGGGTTTCTAAGCAATACCTTCAGACTGCTAAAAATTCCTAAACAGGATATTGATAAGATGCAGCTACCAACTTCAAAAACTTACACTCGGAAAATACCTATCAATTCAAATAAACTGCAAGACATCAACAAGGTGATGCTACATATCCCTCACAAGAATGAATAATTTTACAAGGACATCCTGACATGCCCAACAACTGATTTTAAACGTGATGAATATTAACCCTATTAAGTAGCAGCTCTTTATTGTTTATATAGAAAATAATTTCGTTTATTTTTAAATGGGCATGTGTCTGATGACTTAAAGAACCCTGATTGAGAAGGAAAATATTTATTGTGTATCCATATTATTGTAAACATCATTATGTGCCATACTCTAAACAAAAAAATAAAATGCAAAAATACCGCAGATGTATGTAATGTATATTCAGTTTTTTGTCTCTCGTGAAAAGTTGATCCTATGAGCACTTTTGAAGAAACATCGCTTTGTAACGCCGGAAATGCATATCCTCCTATTTCCATCTATTGTACTATTATTTTTTTCCTTGTTTTGTTACCTCAAGATATGACATTTCTGTCTCTTTATATATTGTAATTGTTTTACTGTTTGTATATATATATTTATGCACTCATGTCGATGTATAATTGGTTTGTTTCGTAAATATTATTTGTATTTTTACGCTGGGTCTTGCCTAGGGAAAACTGCTATCGAACGATTACATCGATGGGTCGTGTGAAGAATCAAAGTGTGTAGGATCTTTGGTAGTGTTAACTCTGCCGCGTGGAGCGCGGGCTGAGCAGAAGGGTCTGGCGGGAGTAGCGAGTGGAGCAGGTGTTGTGTGACGCTCCCGCGAGTTGCCGCGCTTTCGGGGTTTGGCAGCATGTAATTGCGCTCGACTCGCGATGATAGTTTCTGACATGGTGTCGCGGACGGGAAGCATTAGCTGGCGCACATCAAGAGCCCGTTTCGCCTGGTGACCGTGTCGAGAAGAAGGCGCGCCAACATCCAGCTTCTGCAACAGCGACGGCCGACAATGAGTGACTGTCGCCACCTCCTCGATCGACGGCTTCAAACCTTCAATCAACCAACAAGGAAGACTAAAAGCACGTAAAGTTTCAGAACTGTATGGCAGACCTCAGCTTTTCAAATTGTTCCATTTGTCTCGCAAAATTACAGCAACTTAGCATGAACCTTTGTTGCTCATTGTCCCAATTTCATTGCCAAGCAGGGTCCCTTCCTTTTCCGAAATGAACCCGAGTGTCGTTGAAATTCAGACGCCAGCATTAAAGTAACATCATTTCACTGCTTTAATCTCAAAGGTATTCATAGCTGGCTTCAATATTCAGATTACACAAGCACAAATTAAGAGTGCGAGTTTTGTTATCGTATTTTAGCTTACCTGTGACTGCAGCTCAGCTTGGTACGTACTAAATTTTACTATTGTTAATTGTTCAGAATCATTTATTCAAGTTCAAAGTTAAATCTCTTATTTCTAAATTGCGTAGATTCAAGTAGTTTTTGAAATGATTGTTGAGGTAGTCCAAGACTAACCGTATTTTACTGAATTTCGATGTGCTTCAGAAAGAAAGCTCACTATTAACTTCAGTCACTAAATTAACTTTCGATTTTCCGGTTATTAATTCTTTTGCTAAATTAAGTCAGGGTGTAGCGAAATTTATTACTTCTGACAAACTTTCAGTTTTCACACTACACGTGTCAACCTTCAGTTGCCACGCTTCTAGTGCTAATTATATGTGTAATAACCTTTTTTTTTCAGTTACTATAGTAATTGTCCTTAGGACTGGCGACCGTGATTTCCCCCAAATCTCAAATACCTAATTACCGCTACTTAATTGTTAACGTAACGGCTGCACATTTACCTTCTTTATTAACTTTACCCCTTTTCAAAATTAATTTCCACCAGTTTCATTAGCACATTTCCTTTCATTTAGATGTAACCCTTTCCTCCCTCTTTACCGACAGGTTAACTTCGGTGACGATTGCTTTTCCAAAACTCCCATTAGGTACACGCGGTTTCATTTTTCACTGTCATTAAGGTCGATAAGTGAGGGGGAGGTTACACGTGGCGACCTCGTGACAGGACAATCTCCAGTTTTGAGGTTGTTCTGGACACGAATTTTGTATGGTGCAAATCTCGTAACAAAGTATTGGTTACGAACAGGTCGTTACGTCAGCGACATTAAGTAGTGGGAGTAAATCTAATTATATTTGAGATTTGGCATTTATATTGAAAATTATTGAAATGAGTGAAGGCAACAATTACCAAGATTTGGTAGACTTGGATACGGAACAATCGGTCGAACAGTGGGAAACGCGCACGGCGGTTCCCATTGTTCAGGGGCAGGCGGCTAGCATGAAAGACGCGACCGCCGAAACGCTTCAAAGAGCAGAAATGGAATTCCAAACTTTAGAAAATGTTTCGGAATCGGAAGCGAAAATCAAATCTGTACCCCTTGATGATGAATACGGGGGAACATGTATAGAGGAACCAGCTACGGAAGTAAAACCGGTAGTCTCCGGGAATTTAACTGATTTATTGAATGTTTTGATTAATGGAATCAAGAGTCAATCGGCAGAAATTATAGCTCTGTCTGCCAAGCAAGAAGCTCAGTCTGAAAAGATTGAACGAAAGCTAGACAATCAGAACAAAGCTATTAATGTTGTTAACAACAATGTTGGAGTTGTTAATACAAAAGTTGATAAAATCAAAGAAGATATTGTTGTAATTAATACCGAAATCGGTAATCTTAAACAGGAAATGATAGGCGTTCAGGCGGAAATTGCGAGCATAAATACTCGTTTTGATTCCGAAATTAGCAGAATCGAGAAAAGTGTAGGAGAAGCAGTTGCTCCGATCATCGAGAATAAGGTGACGGAACAAATTCAATTAGTGAAAAAAGAGGATCAACAGAAGGTGGAAACTTTAAAGGCTTTAGTGTCCGAAGTAGACAGTAAAGTGAGGGAGCAGGCTAATACCTGCGAAGAGAAAAAGAGGGAAGTGGAAACGCTTGCGACAACCACTTGCCAAGTAATTACGAGAGTGTCGGAATTAGAAAAGAAACTTGACGAAAAACAGAGCTATGTGCCAATCTGTACACATAGTTCGGAATTGTTGATGAAAGAGGAGCGGTTCGACCCCTTGAAAAAAGGCGGTATACACGCGACGGATTTCATTAAAAATTGTGAAAGAGTTTTACCCAGATCATGGACTAATGAGAGAAAAATTAATGCGGTTATTGATGTGCTGGCTGGTGATGCCAAGCGTTGGGGCTTAAACCTCGACATTACGAACCTGACTTTTGACGAGTTTAAAAATTTGTTTCTGGCTGAATACTGGTCAGAGCAAAAACAGCAAAGTGTCTGGCGCGAATTTGTCGTATCGAGGCCTTTCGATGCGAATTCGCGCGGTTCGATGAGGGAGTTTTGTGAGGGCTGGATCCGCAAGTTGGAATATTTGCGTGATCGCCGCACGGAATCCGAAATAGTCTGGGAACTCTACAAGAAGCTTCCAGATGATACAAAACGCTACGTAGGAAGCAATTACAGTACAATCAATGATTTCCTGGAAAGAGTTGAGGACGAGGACAATTGGCGCAATAATCGCGACAGTGGTAGAGGCCGTGGTAACAACAACGGGTACCACCCCAACCATAACAACGATAACCATGGGAATAATGCATACCGCAGGAATAACAATAATGGTTCGGACCGTAATAACAATCGGTACAATGCAAATAATAACCGGAATGACGGAAACCAGTATCATACTAGCGTGATACGGGCTGCGCAGAATAGTAATAACGCCAGAGGGTGTGACCAGCCGCCTCAGCAGTATCCGGGGAGCGTATCTGCTGGGACGAGACAGGGAAACCATTAGCCGCGCCGGTGAGGGGCCGACCGGGCGTGGAGAAATTTTGGCGGCCCAATAACAGGAGAAAACCCAGGTGTCGTCGTTATGAAAATTCCGTATGGAATAATCAACGGCGGGAGAGTGTGCCAGTGTTAGGAGAAAGGAGTGCGCCCACAAGTAGTAAATCAGCTGTATACATGGCAGCAGAAAATACATTCACTGTCAGTGAGAACAATTTAAGTAGTGTTCCGGAAATCGATTATAAAGTGGCAGCTGTAATACCCACAGCGGAACTGGAGATTGAGTTTAAGAATGATTCGCAATTGTTGAGAGAAGATCAGATGTCGGATAAAACGTCCGTCATCGAGCGAGGGGATGCAGAGAGGGATGAGGTCTGGCTAAGGCAGTTCGGTCGCTTATACGACGAACTAAGAGATTATAGGGGCCTGTACGGGAGGAGTGTTTATAGGGAGCGCGGGCAGGATTTGCCGCGTCTCGTCCCACAGGAAGATAGTATTTGTGAAGTGATGGAAAGTTCTGGCCCTAACCGGCAGACTTTACCAGAAATAGTTGATGTTAATGGGGAGCACGAGCAAGATTCGTCGTGTTTCGTCCCGCAGGAGTTAGATGTTGAAGTAGTAACGGAAAGTTCTGGCCCTAACCGGCAGACGTTACCGAAAGTTATAGTGGTAGAAGTAGCCGACCCATCCGACGCAAACCTCCAGTTTAAACATTGCGAGAGTATTAAGGAGAAAGATTACGAAAATTTTAGTGATAGCCGGACACGATTGGTAGAAAAGCACATAGATTACAGCGTGTATGAGGTTAGAGCTGACATTATACAGTCAGACGATAGCAGTGTGGGTTGCGCAGATCCAGAGGAAGTAATTGCAGATACTACTGGGCACATTTCTCCAGGTAGATTGGCAGATGAGATCAATCTGACCAAAGTGGAATCAACGAAGGTGACAATTAGTGAAGTGATAGCAAAGCAGCACTCACTAGTTGACGAGTTACAGGAAAAGGTTTCGGTATTGGAGGCGAAGCTACAGACTAAGCCTCAGGACAAACGTGTTGAAATTAAAACTGTATGTGAACAGAGGCTGAAAAAGCCGCCAGATAAACCGGATTTGGGATCAAAGCCGGATGGTTTTTTCTGGAATGACCTGGATATAGACGAGGATTTACTGTGGGAAAATAAAGAAACAGTCGAGGACAAGTGTAGACAGATAGTAGTGTCTGTTAATATGCACGGCCTACAACTAAACGTGTTGATTGACACCGGTGCAGAATTGAGTGCTGTATCTGGAAAAATATTTCAGTTACTGAAAGACAGACCTGGCATCGTAGTTATGCCAGTAACAGGGGTGAAAATTATCGGTGCTACTGGGAAGGCCAGTAAACCGGTCACAAAACAGATTTTTGTCAACTTCGAGATATGTGGGGCACGATTTGAACAAGAGTTTGTCGTCGTGCCAGACTTAACTACGGAAGTAATTATCGGGTTAGATTGGCTATTAAAGTACCGTGCAGTGATTAACTGCGAAAGCAGAACTTTGACATGTATGTCACTAGATAAAACAATGGTAGTTGGTTTTGACGAGGCAGGAGACGGTGTGCATAGGCAATACCAGCCTATACACATTGTTAACTGGCCGGATGACATTGACGTAGGAATGAGTTTGAACTGCCATAACATGAGGAATTTCGGCATTGACAAAAGTGTAGAAAGTGAATTGGAAGAGATAATCAAATTCCCTCCACGGATTGACATTAGTATTGGTGTGAAAAAAGATCGTTTGCGAGAAGTAATGAAGCTAAAAGCCGATGCTCGCATACGTCGTCATGACGCTAAAGCGCGTTTTGCTAAGTTTGCGATCGGAGACTTAGTACTCGTAAAAGCTCATGAGAAATCGAGCGAGATAGACAATGAAATCTCTAAATTTAAGTTTGTTTATAATGGACCATATAAAGTCATTGGTATACCTCACACAAATGCTTATTGCTTAGAGTATCCAAGCTCTGGAAAGCTATTAGGTATACGAAATATAGTAGATTTGAAATTGTACCAACCTAGGATCGATTAATACCACACAATGGGTAATTTGTACAATATGTAAATATAGAGTGTAAGATTTAAGGTTTGCTAGATTGCCATGCTTTTGACTGACCAAGGTCATTAAAGAAGTTGTAATTAATAAGTAATTAATTTTGATTAATCAATTTAATTTTAATCAATTTAATCATGATCTAATCAACTGAAAAATCCAAGCTGCTAGTTTAAGTTTTCAGCTGAGTCACAGTAGATTAAGCAATGTAAATATGATTTTGTAACTTGCTGTAAGATTTAATGAATATGAGATTTACTAGTCATTGCCGATGTACTTAGACGCTGCTTTAAGTTTCAGGCTAGTACATGTGTGATGATGGACAGTGTTGAGTTATCCACTGTGATAGTGTTTATGGACTCCTTGAGATTACTCGGGAGTGAGTTTTTCCGAAAGAATTCAGTGGAACGGACGTTCTGGAAACGCCGTCACAAGGGCGAGTGAGATCAAGCGTGCCGCACACGCGGGCGCAACAATACTGGCGAGGCGAGCCGCTGTCGGCTCTTGTGCCGCTGTTGGCTCTTGGGCCGCTGTCGGCATTCTTTGTAGTTGCGAGTACGGAAGGCGGAATTGTTTTTCTTCCTGGACAGCTGAAAGAATTCTACTGTCAATATTTATGTTTTTTTCGATCTGATGTGTGTTATTTTCTTGTTTAGCGTTTAATGGACTCCCATGACGAGAATATTAATTATGAAAGGGTTATGTAAAAATGTGTATTCTATGTAATTAATTATTAATTTGCGTATTTTGATATACCTGTTTTTTATGACCATGTACTCTGATCAATTTTGCAAATAGTATTCCATTTCTTGATACTGTTGGGAATTTTGACAATTTTAGAATAGCTAAACCATTTTCTATGTTTTCTATGAATTTTAATATGTTGTCAACCTGTTTTATTTTGTGCAAGATGACAGAGTGGAATAAGATTAGGAGTGTCTCCACTCAATTATTATGGTCTAAAAAAATTTATTTATGCTTAATTAGACGAATGCTAAATTTTGTTGATGTTTTGAGCATATGCATTTCCGCTGTTTCTTTTTTGGGACATTTTCTGAGTCTGTTTACGTTACACGAACATCCTCAGACAATGTGGGGCACGTGTAACGCCGGAAATGCATATCCTCCTATTTCCATCTATTGTACTATTATTTTTTTCCTTGTTTTGTTACCTCAAGATATGACATTTCTGTCTCTTTATATATTGTAATTGTTTTACTGTTTGTATATATATATTTATGCACTCATGTCGATGTATAATTGGTTTGTTTCGTAAATATTATTTGTATTTTTACGCTGGGTCTTGCCTAGGGAAAACTGCTATCGAACGATTACATCGATGGGTCGTGTGAAGAATCAAAGTGTGTAGGATCTTTGGTAGTGTTAACTCTGCCGCGTGGAGCGCGGGCTGAGCAGAAGGGTCTGGCGGGAGTAGCGAGTGGAGCAGGTGTTGTGTGACGCTCCCGCGAGTTGCCGCGCTTTCGGGGTTTGGCAGCATGTAATTGCGCTCGACTCGCGATGATAGTTTCTGACATGGTGTCGCGGACGGGAAGCATTAGCTGGCGCACATCAAGAGCCCGTTTCGCCTGGTGACTGTGTCGAGAAGAAGGCGCGCCAACATCCAGCTTCTGCAACAGCGACGGCCGACAATGAGTGACTGTCGCCACCTCCTCGATCGACGGCTTCAAACCTTCAATCAACCAACAAGGAAGACTAAAAGCACGTAAAGTTTCAGAACTGTATGGCAGACCTCAGCTTTTCAAATTGTTCCATTTGTCTCGCAAAATTACAGCAACTTAGCATGAACCTTTGTTGCTCATTGTCCCAATTTCATTGCCAAGCAGGGTCCCTTCCTTTTCCGAAATGAACCCGAGTGTCGTTGAAATTCAGACGCCAGCATTAAAGTAACATCATTTCACTGCTTTAATCTCAAAGGTATTCATAGCTGGCTTCAATATTCAGATTACACAAGCACAAATTAAGAGTGCGAGTTTTGTTATCGTATTTTAGCTTACCTGTGACTGCAGCTCAGCTTGGTACGTACTAAATTTTACTATTGTTAATTGTTCAGAATCATTTATTCAAGTTCAAAGTTAAATCTCTTATTTCTAAATTGCGTAGATTCAAGTAGTTTTTGAAATGATTGTTGAGGTAGTCCAAGACTAACCGTATTTTACTGAATTTCGATGTGCTTCAGAAAGAAAGCTCACTATTAACTTCAGTCACTAAATTAACTTTCGATTTTCCGGTTATTAATTCTTTTGCTAAATTAAGTCAGGGTGTAGCGAAATTTATTACTTCTGACAAACTTTCAGTTTTCACACTACACGTGTCAACCTTCAGTTGCCACGCTTCTAGTGCTAATTATATGTGTAATAACCTTTTTTTTTCAGTTACTATAGTAATTGTCCTTAGGACTGGCGACCGTGATTTCCCCCAAATCTCAAATACCTAATTACCGCTACTTAATTGTTAACGTAACGGCTGCACATTTACCTTCTTTATTAACTTTACCCCTTTTCAAAATTAATTTCCACCAGTTTCATTAGCACATTTCCTTTCATTTAGATGTAACCCTTTCCTCCCTCTTTACCGACAGGTTAACTTCGGTGACGATTGCTTTTCCAAAACTCCCATTAGGTACACGCGGTTTCATTTTTCACTGTCATTAAGGTCGATAAGTGAGGGGGAGGTTACAGCTTCCACCAAATCTAGAATTTTATAATAAACTGAACGACTCTGATGTAAGTAATGAAGAATAAAAACATGCAAAAAAGGATTGGAAAAAATTATCATCGAGAATCTTTCGGATGAATGGGCTGCCATTCCTCCACAGACACTTCGATACCTCAATGAAAGTGTCCTCAGCAGAATTAAAGCGTTCATAAAGACGAAGGGTGAGTGCACCCCACATTATCTTCCATTAATTGGTCTCCATGTACTTTTGATAATCAAGTACATGTTACAAGCGTCAGGAGCCGTCTATGCTGGGTATGATTCTGAAACTGCTTACGCTTCACCGTAGGTTTTTAACCATCTTTTACGTAAGGTTTATTTTTGTTCAGTCCGCCCCCGTTAGCTGAGTGGGCCGGCCGCTGTGGCCGAGCGGTTCTAGGCGCTTCAGTCCGGAACGGCGCTGCTGCTACGGTCACAGGTTCGAATCCTGCCTCGGGAATGGATGTGTGTGATGTCCTTAGGGTAGTTAGGTTTAAGTAGTTCTAATTCTAGAGGACTGATGACCAGTTAGGTTTAAGTAGTTCTAAGTCCAAGGGACTGATGATCTAAGATGTTAAGTCCCATAATGCTTAGAGCCTTTTTTTTTAGCTGAGTGGTCAGTGCTGCGGAATGCCACGCCAAGGGGGCCGGGTTCGATCTCCGGCTGGGGCAGGAGATTTTCTCCGCTCAGGGATTGGGTGTTGTGTTGTCCTTATCATCGTTTCATCCCCATCTCCAACGCGCATGTCACCCATTGTGGCCTGGAATGCAGTAAGTACTTGCCCTCGGCGGGCGAACGTCCCCGAATGGGGGACTCCTGGCCCACAATGCCGTGTGGTCATTTCCATATTTCTGTTCTTCCTTATTACTTTCTGTATTCAAGGAGTTAGTGTGAAAGAAATTTTAGCTTTACGTCTAAATATTTTTATTTTGGGTTAAATGAGATCCGCAACCAATATTTTAGACTACGCCAAGTATGTTCGCCTCGTACGAAACGTAAACTGTCTTTCAGCGTTCTTACACGAAGGCCTGGAGACGTCGCAGATAAAGCGTTATAGGAATATTATCATGTCACCGTTGCTGCCTGTCAGTCGATACGAGAACATGTGCAACCTCTCTGCCGTGCAACAACATGAAACTGGGCATGTGTGACGTTTAAGTGAGTTTTACGTTTGATTGTTGGGAGTGTGCGCCAGCGCTGGAATAGTTAGGCAGGTGTACAGATCTAGTCGGCCGCGAACAGTCGGTCGGAGGGAGAAGTCACATGCTAGGCGGGTTGTGTGCGAAATTTAACAGTCGCGGACCGAGCAAGGTGCAGTAATAATACTGAACAGTCCTTAGTAAGCAGCGAATACTGTCAAGAATTGAAGCATTCATGATAGCTGAAGTTTTATTCCTATCACGTGACACAATTTTGTAACCATAATTCAATAATCGGTTCCAACAAAAGCCATAAAAAAGTAATAGTGACTTTTCACTCAGCTGTGCTTAATTAACTGCACAAATCGATCATCATATAACTGTGATTAAGAAACAATCATTAATAGATAAGGCTATTAGTAATTAACGGGAAATATGCAAAAGTAGACCTCTGAACTCAACAATATGGAATTTATTGACAAGATAGTGGAAGCAGTAACTAAGCAGAAATTTCCAATCGTAACAAGCCATTGATTTTCCATGGACGCTGTCAGGAAACAGCCTTCTCGCCAAAAAACAGAGTTTGTCGAACTGCCATCAACAAGCAGCCAAAAATTAGGCCACGAAATGGGTACAGCCATCTGTAATTTGTAGAAACAATTGTGGGTAGGCGAATGGAGCGCCCCGATAGGTGAGTCCGCTTGACTTCAGGTTCGCGTTCTGTTAAAGCACGACAACTGACAATGTTTAAATTTCGTGTTTTTCCTGATGTAGCGAAAGACGCTGCATGAGGAAAAACACGAAAGTTAAACGCTGAGGGATACTGATTATTTGAAAGAATCAGTTATAGGTTGAATAAATTGTACTACAAGCTTTGATGTTACAGCATATCAATATTGTACATCTTATTTATCGCTGGCGTCTGGAACTTTTGAAACCGGGCATGCCTTTTCAATTGAGAGGGTATTGTTTTGCTGTATAATGACGACAATGGCCCAGCGACAGTGGTCACGTGCCGTCTTGGTGTGTCGTTTTGGGCTTCACTGCGGATAGGTCACGCAGAGCCCCGTCGCGAATAACCAGTAGGATAAATTTGCTAGAAAGCGTAATTAGTATTTGACAGTATTATGTCACGTCGTAGGAGAAATGTGATTGAGTAATGCAGTTATTTCACTGAAAGGCGGGTGGAATAACGTACGATATTTAAGGTTGAAACTTCATCTTATTTGTGAATCAGATATTTTCGTGGAGAAACGTATTGATAGTACGAGAGGCGTTCGATAGTAGTGCAATTCATTGATTTTTCCCGGTCCAGTTTTTATTGAAAATATCCTGATTTACTGGAGGATATCATAGAATGTTCCCGCTTCATCCCCCATAGTTTCATGTTCAGTTGGCGGCGCTAAAGGTAGTGTTCAAACCGGTATCTGCACCGGATGTGCGTCCCAAGCAGAGAGTGCAGTTGAGTTTCTTCTGACGGAAAACCAGAGCATCGCAGATCTTCATAGCCGCCTGCAGAATGTCTGTGGAGTCCTGTCAGTGAACAAAAGCACGGCGAGTCGCTGGGTGAGGCGTCTGTCGTCATCGCAGCCAGGCCGCGCAAGCGTCTCCCATCTCGCGTCTGTCGGCCGGCCGCAGACAGCTCTGACTCCTGCAATGCTGGAACGTCCGGACATTCTCAAGGTGATGGACGGATTACAATCGAACACCTCGCTGCACACTTGGACGTCTCCAGTCGGGGTACACAAAGGTGTGTGCCTCTTGGCTTCCTCACCGCCCAACAGAAGAACATAAAGAGCAACTAAGGACCATCTCTGCGGTATTGCTTGCACGTTTCTAGGCTGGTAGCGACAATTTTGCCGACCATCGTTACAGATGATGGAACGCGGGTTCATCACTTCGAACCAGAAACAAAACAGCAATACATGGAATGGCAAAACATCACCGCTGCTCCGAAGAAAATGTTCAAAGCCGTACCCTCAGCCGATAAAGTCATAGCGACGGTTTTCAGAGACCGAAGGGACTATTCTGTTTTATTTCCTCCCACATGGTGCAGAGATCAACTCAAAAGTTTGCTTTACTACCCTCAGGAAATTGCAGAGACGACTTCAGCGTGTTCGTCGCCACAATAATGCCAACAAACTTCTCCTCCTCCTCCGAGGCAACACAACGCCCCACAAAAGTGTGCGCATCCGAGAGAAGAACACATAACTTCTTTGGACTGTTCTTCGTCACCCATCCTACTTCCTGGATGTCACACTTTTAATATTTCGTCTCTTTGGCATGCACTCCGCGGGAAGCAGTACTTGGATGATATGGAGATTACTGACGCAGAAAAACTTTGGCTCTGACGTCGACCAGTAGAGTGGAACCACTTGGGCAGACAAGCCCTCCCAACAAGGGGGCGTAAGACCGTCGCACTGAAAGGAGATTCTGTTGAAAAATAGAGTTTTGTGGCGAAGAGTGTTGGGAATAGTATTGTGTACTGGAATCCCGAACAAAAGCAACCAGCCTTCAGACAAAGAAGTGTGCTGCATGACTTACTGAACGCCCTTTGTAGAACGTAAATGAAAAAATTTCTGTGGTCAGTGATTACCCGTTCGATTAGTGTGGAAAAGCAAAGCAGCAATGGTTACTTTAGTGTCAATTTTTAATTTAATCGTATGGCTAGGGCCCCCCGTCGGACAGACC
Organism: Schistocerca americana; assembly: GCF_021461395.2. Classification (NCBI taxonomy): domain Eukaryota; kingdom Metazoa; phylum Arthropoda; class Insecta; order Orthoptera; family Acrididae; genus Schistocerca; species Schistocerca americana. The sequence goes on along the minus strand of NC_060123.1, from coordinate 92,608,680 downwards.
GTTCGCTGGGTGCCGGTCTTTCAATCTGACGCCACTTCGGCGACCTGCAGTCGATGAGGACAGCACAACACCCAGTCCGGGGGCGGAGAAAATTCCCCGACCCAGCTGGGAATCGAACCCGAGCCCCAGCGAATTCACAATCCGTGACGCTGACCATTCAGCTACCGGGGGCGGACTTAATGCCAATGTGAGACAAGCATAACTGGTAAAAAAAGGTTGTATGAGCTTCGGCATACTTACAGGAGTGTGTTTTGTGTTAAAGGAACAATAACACAAAGTAATTTCACTTGTGCTGTAATAATTTTGTGTGACATTTCCCATTTTTCAACTGAACTAAAATTTTGTGTATATGTTTGAGTACCTACTGATATTGATTTCAGTGTGTGGTAAGGGGTCGCCCGCTACCAATTAAAGACAGTCACTAGGCTGTTCAGCACTACTGTGTACATATACAGGGTGATTCAAAAAGAATACCACAACTTTAAAAATGTGTATTTAATGAAAGAAACATAATATAACCTTTTGTTATACATCATTACAAAGAGTATTTAAAAAGGTTTTTTTCACTCAAAAACAAGTTCAGAGATGTTCAATATGGCCCCCTCCAGACACACGAGCAATATCAACCCGATACTCCAACTCGTTCCACACTCTCTGTAGCATATCAGGCGTAACAGGTTGGATAGCTGCTGTTATTTCTCGTTTCAAATCATCAATGGTGGCTGGGAGAGGTGGCCGAAACACCATATCCTTAACATACCCCCATAAGAAAAAATCGCAGGGGGTAATATCAGGGCTTCTTGGAGGCCAGTGATGAAATGCTCTGTCACGGGCTGCGAACAAATGCTTGCTGGATGCGTGCATTTCGAACGAAGTATGGTGTTAAACCTCCTGATAGGTGGTGTATTAAACGTTCGTATAAACACGCTGAACAACTGTCGTCGATTCACTTCTGCCGTACTCAATAACACAAAAAGCTTTCTGTTGAGCGGTCGCCATCTTAGCATCAACTGACGTTGACGCCTAGTCAACAGCGCCTCAAGCGAACAAATGTACAACTAAATGAAACTTTATAGCTCCCTTAATTCGCCGACAGATAGTGCTTAGCTCTGCCTTTTGTCGTTGCAGAGTTTTAAATTCCTAAAGTTGTGGTATTCTTTTTGAACCACCCTGTATTACCATGAGAAATCTTAGTACACGCTGCGCCCAGACGTGTGAGTTTAAGTTAACGACTGGCACAAATTTTCACCTTGCCACATTGGTTTATATCAATTCCCACTGGCATCTAATGTCTTTAATTCTTTTGTGTCTTGAAGATAGAAAAGGTTCATTTGTTATTATATATGAATGTTTTGGAACATACACTGTGTCTGAACATTTCGAATTACCTCGAAGGTAATGGTCTATTCACAACAGATTCAGCTAGGTTTGAGAAATTATCATTCTTATGAAACACAACTATCTCTTTATGCGCGATAATAACTGAGTGCGATTGACGGGGTATCTCAAATTGATGTCATATTACTAGATTCCCAGAAATCGTTAGACACTTTTCCTCAAAAGAGGCTTCCAATCGTATTGCATGCCTATGCCCGGGTTCAATTGTCAGCCGGTTTGGAGACTTTCTCCTCTCGGACACTAGCTGTTGTTTTGTCCTCGTCATCATTTCATCCTCATCACCGGCGAGCAAGACACCCAATGTGGCGTCGACTGAAGTAAGACTTGCACTTGGCAGGCCGAACTTCCCCGGATGGAGCCTCCCGGCCGACAATGCCATACCCTCGTTTCCATTTGCATGCCTATGGAGTACCACTCCAGCTCTGTGAAAGGTCTGAGGTTCCAGGTAGATCTCGAATGTGTCTGCCTTTATAACAGACTAATTTTGCCTAATTAAATAGAGTCTCATACCTTCAATATGTACATACATACCAACAAACCACTGCAAAAAAAGTTGGTGATGAGGTTGCTGTAGGGAAGCAGAGTTTAGGACAGTTGACAGTAACTGCAAAAATTTCACGTTAAATTTATTTATTCGAACGATGGAATACGATAAAGATTGGCTCTGAGCACTACGGGACTTAACTTCTGATCTCATCAGTCCCCTAGAGCTTAGAACTACTTAAACCTAACTAACCTAAGGACATCACACACATCCATGCCCGAGGCAGGATTCGAACCCGCTACCGTAGCGGTCTCGCGGTTCCAGACTGTAGCGCCTAGAACCGCTCGGCCACCTTACAGCACATGCAGACTATATCGTACACAGAGCGCATTGAAAACTTTGTAAAAAAATAAAAAAAAAGAAGGAAATGAGGCATTAAAAAGATGATTCACAAAACTAATAAGCTAAATTTCTGCTTGATTTCAGTTCCAACTTATGGATCAGGTCTAACTAGCTCCTGTATATATGTTTGGAGCTTAAGGGCGCTGAACGCCGAGGTTATCAGTTAGTGCCCTTACACACACTAAAGAAACGATAAACAGTTCGCCGGTGTGAGTGAAATACAACTAACTTACTTCTAACTGGGCCCCTTCAGCTCCGCGTAGTTATAGATCGCATATACGTCACTTTGTTCTGCATTCTAGATCCTTCAATTTTCTTAACTTTCTCTCAACTACACAACGGAATGGGTAAAATCTTCTTGCAGTTTAGTTCTGCGTACGGTCGGAGAGCTTTGGAAGGTTAACGCCTCCTTCATGGTAATGAGATAATTGTCTGCCGAGGGTAACACCGGATATCTGTCTCCGCAAGAGACAGGCGCTATACAAGCGTTCCCGTTCGATTTCTCGATAATGTTACGGAATTTATATTCATGGGAGAAGATGAAACGGGATCCTCTTAATTTTGCCAAGAAGCCGACAAGTGAGTTTAAGGAGAAGTAGTGGTTGTGATTACGGCAGATAATGCTAGGGAGTCGAGAGCCGCTTGCTAACCCCTACCGTTAACATTCTTCCGCCCAACGAAGCTTAGGCGCACAACAGAGCAATAGCAGTTAACGGTAGAATGTATTGCTAGACGGTAGTAGTTTTACATGTTTTCGTGGACCGTAAAGTAATGATGCAGCCTCCACGGCAAACCGCTTGCTAACCCCTACCGTTAACATTCTTCCGCCCAACCAAGCTTAGGCGCACAACAGAGCAATAGCAGTTAACGGTAGAATGTATTGCTAGACGATAGTAGTTTTACATGTTTTCGTGGACCGTAAAGTAATGATGCAGCCTCCACGGCAAACCGCTTGCTCCGAAAAATCGTTATTCCACAACACGAGAAGGGGCACGCTGTAACACGGCTATAAAATAGCGCTGTCATATATCCTCCTAACTACTGGGAGCCACAGTTTTATTTTATGTATGATTTAACGACATGTAGCTGGTGCCGCAGAGTCTGCCTATTTGCGTATATAAAGTACGAGTTCGACGGATTTGTTGCAGATAATTACACCAATGAAAGCTGTTTTCCACAGACTACACTTACAAACTCACACACTCAGACACCACACACACACACACACACACACACACACACACACACCCATGCACACAAACCTTTCATAGGTTGACTATTATAATAACCAGACACCTGACAAGTTTGTTTGGCAATGGCCTAGCTGCAGTGGATACACCGGTTCCCGTCAGATCACCGAAGTCAAGCGCTGTCGGATGTGGCTGGCAGTTGGATAGGTGACCATCCGGGCCGCCATGAGCTGTTGCCATTTTTCGGGGTGATGCCAATTGAGGAGCTACTCGATAGTAGCGGCTCCAGTCGAATAAAACCATCATAACGACCGGGAGAGCGGTGTGCTGACCATACGCCCCTCCTATATGCACCCTCATCTGAGGATGACACGCCGGTCGGATGGTCCCGATGGGCCGCTTGTGGCCTGAAGACACAGTGCTAACAAGTTTGTTTGCGTGGCCATTCTCTGCAGCAAGCACAGGAATACTTGTTTTGTAAATAAAGTCGCCTTTCCTTGCTGCAAGAAACGGTGGTTTTGTTTACAAAACAGGTTTAACCAGACGCCTCCTTAATGCAAATTTTGTAATGCTGGTTTGGCTAATGTGTCAGCTAAGCTGATTTGCGACGCGGACATACGTTTATATGTATACTCTCGAATCCACTGTGACGTACATAATTTTGAGTACTTCCCATGGTACTGATTGTTAGGGCTTCTTTCCGTTCCATCATTCCGAAAAAGTGTAGAGCACGAGAAAAATGAGCGTTTAAACTCTCGTGTGCGTTCTGTAATTAAGAGTTTTAGTGCATTTCTAATTTCCTCGTTCAACAGTGTTTCCTGAAACAATGTAAATATACTTTCGCGTGACAGTTTGCGGCTATCTTCAAGGGACTAACATTCAGTTTCTTCAGGAAGTCTTGTGACGCCCTCCTACGAGTCAGACAAATCTGTGAACATTCTTGCTATCATTCTTCGTACGGCCGGCCGAAGTGGCCGTGCGGTTAAAGGCGCTGCAGTCTGGAACCGCAGGACCACTACGGTCGCAGGTTCGAATCCTGCCTCGGGCATGGATGTTTGTGATGTCCTTAGGTTAGTTAGGTTTAACTAGTTCTAAGTTCTAGGGGACTAATGACCTCAGCAGTTGAGTCCCATAGTGCTCAGAGCCATTTGAACCATTTTGAACCATTCTTCGTACACTTCAATATACGCTGTACTCCTATTTGGTATGGGTCCCGCACACTTGAGCAGTAAGTCTAGGAACAGTCGCATGAGTATTTTTCAAGCCATTTCCTTCCTAGACCGATGGCATTTCCCAAGCACTTTGCCAAAAAAAGAAAGATGAGTACTCCACCTGCTTTACCTACGACAGTATCTGAACAACGGTAAGAACTGACGTGAAGCGCCTTGCTGACGTCTGTCGTTTACGTTTGTAACGAATGATCTAGTTTCGAAGTTCGTGCAAGTAGGCTCTCATAATTTTGAGTCATTGTGGGCAACCGAAGAAACGATGGCCTGTGTCATCTGTTTCTCCGGAGGTATGAAGCACGTATCCACGATGAAGTGTTGTACAAATGTTTGACGAGATGCCCATGGCTAAATATGAGTTCATGCATTAAAGAGGAAAGGCATCTTGTTTTCGAATGTGGGGTCGCTTTTTTCGGGATGGACAAAACGGTTCAAATGGCTCTGAGCACTATGGGACTGAACATCTATGGTCATCAGTCCCCTAGAACTTAGAACTACTTAAACCTAACTAACCTAAGGACATCACACAACACCCAGCCGGGGATGGACATTTACCATCTGAATTGTTATACATTTCTTGCCTCTTTATTTAGTTTTCTCCTAATGCTTCTGTAATGTCTCTACATATTACATCTATATACATGTGAAACCGGAAGCAAAGATTTCGGTACAGGTTTTGTCTCCTTCCTCAGCAGAGTCTTTGTCAAGCATATCAACAGCTTTATTGTCGGTAATCCAACTATGCACTTTCTCTGAAGCGGAGTAACGTAAGTGTACTCACTAATCCAGCACACAGTAGGGTTTTCTGTCGTTTCAGTGATAATATTTTATCAGAATTGTTAGAGAAGGCAGTGTATCACTTTGCACTGAGTACAAAGCTGTTGTTATCTGCCAACATAAATGTAGTTTCCACTGTGGCCACGAGTTAAGCATTCATCGAACTTGCCTCCGTTGCTAATTTGAATAAATATATCTTCCAAAAACTTGGACTGTTGAAAGTGTAACTGAAACAATAATGACCTATTTAGAAACTAAATACTTCCACATTATGTCATTGATATGTACAAAATTAGAGTTAATATCGAGAAAATCATACACAGAGAGAATGTTCATTATTGTTTTCGAGGGAAATTCTTTAATGGGTATGCAGTGTAGAAATATTCACACCCTATACACTGACAATATTCCTGGAAGTCCCCAGTGTATTAAAGTACTGTTGCGCCGCGAAATAGTATATTACAATTAAATGAATACCCCTAGGCGTTGATGTAAGTCAACGGGGACAGTTGAAAATGTGTGCCCCGACCAGGACTCGAACCCGGGATGTCTTCTTACATGACAGACGCTCTATCCAGCTGAGCCACAGAGGACACAGAGGATAGTGCGACTGCAGGAACTTATTTCTGGCACGCCACCCGTGAGACCCACATTCGCAACTTATTGTCATGCACTATATTCATAGTGCACCTGCCCATTATACTCATTACTCGCGGCTTTACTGCCGATTCCCGTTCTTACACAATTTGTGCAACCGCACAGAAGAAGATGGTCAAATGGACGGCGAGCCTCAATTATATATATGAAGATGGTATCTGTTCTTTCGAACATATCCGAAAGAACAGATACCATCTTCATAAATAAATAGTATATTGGCGCAATGAACTAAAAGTTCTGACATCTGCCCTGGCCATGCAACAAGCAGGGCAAAGCAGATGAAACGGCATCAGCAGAGTGGCGTTTCAACATGGAGAGGCCGCTGCTGTTGTAGATGTTACGGCTGCACTAGCTAGCTGACTGATACATAACGAATGATGTCGGTGGCCTGAGACGCCAGTGCAGCAAAACGCCTTCATAGGGAGTGAGGGTCAGTCATTATGGCGACCGCGCACGACAAAGTAAGAAAGTATAGGCTGGGCACTGCAGTAACTATTCTGTACACTGCTGCTGACGCTGTAGAATACTCCAGCCACAGCGTCAGAAGTGTGAAGTTTGGACATCACACGGATGTTCAGAAAATCTTACCAGATGAGAGAAGCGGGCCGAGTGATGTCAGAGTTCCCACAAGGTAGCAAGACGAACGCGGGCCAGTCCTCTGTACACATTGCTCAATGCCAGTGGAAGCAACTCACTCTGCACTTGACCAGCCATGTCGCTCTGACATCTGCTCGTCTAGCCGTCTACGAATTTCTATGCAAGAGCAAGTCCCACGCTGAGGACTTGGACGGTGATAGTCACAGCACCACCATCCGTGCAGAGTCCGATGCAGAGGACTTTGGCGCCTTCGATCGGCCCTCCTACAGCTGCTGCCGCCTTCCACCCATAGAGCGCCTGGTTGCCGTTCCGGGACGTGCAGCCACCCTTTCGTCATCACAGGGGATGCAGTCCCTGATGCCCACCTACCGGTTCTGTGGGTAGACTCCGTTACTAGTGGCTGCAGTACCTGTGTGGACTGTACAGCGTGAGCATCCGCCCCGGTCACCCCATTCCAACGCTGCTATAGTTGAATTCTTTTATCTTGGCGGCTCGCGCATGCCCTCCCAGACGCGGGAGATTGCTGCGTTGCCAGTTGCCCACGACGCACGCGCCAAGAGAAGCAGCGCCATAGTATAGCATAGTTCGCAAGCTTAGGTTTAGGGGGGAGCGCGCAGTTCATGAAGTAAAGCCTCCACGGCCGCATTAACCCTATCGCTGCTACAAGACGTGCACCCTGCATTCCGCGCTGTGCGCGATTTTGTCATTGCACTGCTCGCCTGTGTAGACACATGGTGTTCCAGCTGCTTTGACACTCTTATCATTCGATTTCACAAAAACTATTTGGCCCAAAAATTTGATTTTTACACATCTTCTTGACTGATACCTTCCCCCCATAAATGACATAATTTTGTTTGGATGTTCAACGCAGTTATTATGCAGCATTAAATATAGTAAACCTTTGCACGAAATTTTGAAGAGTTTGCAGAGGTAAA